>NC_058082.1:326120849-326472123 GCF_014858855.1 Bufo gargarizans | reverse complement strand
GTCTCGTAACAGAGAATCTGGCTTCATGTCAGCAGAGAATTAGTCTGCATGTCATAGCAGAAAATGAGGCTTCACGTCAGCCACCACTGCAACAGTCCATTGGCATATATTTAGGCCCAGCACCCAGGCAGAGGAGGGAGGTCTCGTAACAGAGAATCTGGCTTCATGTCAGCAGAGAATCAGTCTGCATGTCATAGCAGAGAATGAGGCTTCACGTCAGCCACCACTGCAACAGTCCATTGGCATATATTTAGGCCCAGCACACAGGCAGAGGAGAGAGGTCCCGTAACAGAGAATCTGTCTTCATGTCAGCAGAGAATTAGTCTGCATGTCATAGCAGAGAATGAGGCTTCACGTCAGCCCCACTGCAACAGTCCATTGGCATATATTTAGGCCCAGCACACAGGCAGAGGAGAGAGGTCCCGTAACAGACAATCTGGCTTCATGTCAGCAGAGAATCATTCTGCATGTCATAGCAGAGAATCAGGCTTCACGTCACCCAACATTGGAACAGTCCATTGGCATATATTTAGGCCCCGGCACCCAGACACAGGAGAGGTTCATTCAACTTTGGGTAGCCTCGCAATATAATGGTAAAATGAAAATAAAAATAGGATTGAATGAGGAAGTGCCCTGGAGTCCAATAATATATGGTTAAGGGGAGGTAGTTAATGTCTAATCTGGACAAGGGACGGACAGATCCTGTGGGATCCATGCCTGGTTCATTTTTATGAACGTCAGCTTGTCCACATTGGCTGTAGACAGGCGGCTGCGTTTGTCTGTAATGACGCCCCCTGCCGTGCTGAATACACGTTCAGACAAAACGCTGGCCGCCGGGCAGGCCAGCACCTCCAAGGCATAAAAGGCTAGCTCTGGCCACGTGGACAATTTAGAGACCCAGAAGTTGAATGGGGCCGAACCATCAGTCAGTACGTGGAGGGGTGTGCACACGTACTGTTCCACCATGTTAGTGAAATGTTGCCTCCTGCTAACACGTTGCGTATCAGGTGGTGGTGCAGTTAGCTGTGGCGTGTTGACAAAAGTTTTCCACATCTCTGCCATGCTAACCCTGCCCTCAAAGGAGCTGGCATTGACACAGCTGCCTTGGCGACCTCTTGCTCCTCCTCTGCCTTGGCCTTGGGCTTCCACTTGTTCCCCTGTGACATTTGGGAATGCTCTCAGTAGCGCGTCTACCAACGTGCGCTTGTAATCGCTCATCTTCCTATCACGCTCCAGTGCAGGAAGTAAGGTGGGCACATTGTCTTTGTAGCGTGGATCCAGCAGGGTGGCAACCCAGTAGTCCGCACAGGTTAAAATGTGGGCAACTCTGCTGTCGTTGCGCAGGCACTGCAGCATGTAGTCGCTCATGTGTGCCAGGCTGCCCAGGGGTAAGGACAAGCTGTCCTCTGTGGGAGGCGTATCGTCATCGTCCTGCCTTTCCCCCCAGCCACGCACCAGTGATGGACCCGAGCTGCGTTGGGTGCCACCCCGCTGTGACCATGCTTCATCCTCATCCTCCTCCACCTCCTCCTCATCCTCGTCCTCCTCGTCCTCCAGTAGTGGGCCCTGTCTGGCCACATTTGTACCTGGCCTCTGCTGTTGCCAAAAACCTCCCTCTGAGTCACTTCGAAGAGACTGGCCTGAAAGTGCTAAAAATGACCCCTCTTCCTCCTCCTCCTCCTCCTCCTGGGCCACCTCCTCTTGCATCATCGCCCTAAGTGTTTTCTCAAGGAGACATAGAAGTGGTATTGTAACGCTGATAACGGCGTCATCGCCACTGGCCATGTTGGTGGAGTACTCGAAACAGCGCAACAGGGCACACAGGTCTCGCATGGAGGCCCAGTCATTGGTGGTGAAGTGGTGCTGTTCTGTAGTGCGACTGACCCGTGCGTGCTGCAGCTGAAACTCCACTATGGCCTGCTGCTGCTCGCACAGTCTGTCCAGCATGTGCAAGGTGGAGTTCCACCTGGTGGGCACGTCGCATATGAGGCGGTGAGCAAGAAGGCCGAAGTTACGCTGTAGCGCAGACAGGCGAGCAGCAGCAGGATGTGAACGCCGGAAGCGCGAACAGACGGCCCGCACTTTATGCAGCAGCTCTGACATGTCGGGGTAGTTGTGAATGAACTTCTGCACCACCAAATTCAGCACATGCGCCAAGCAAGGGATGTGCGTCAAATTGGCTAGTCCCAGAGCTGCAACGAGATTTCGCCCATTATCGCACACCACCAGGCCGGGCTTGAGGCTCACCGGCAGCAACCACTCGTCGGTCTGTTGTTCTATACCCCGCCACAACTCCTGTGCGGTGTGGGGCCTGTCCCCCAAACATATGAGTTTCAGAATGGCCTGCTGACGTTTACCCCGGGCTGTGCTGAAGTTGGTGGTGAAGGTGTGTGGCTGACTGGATGAGCAGGTGGAAGAAGAGGAGGAGGAAGCCGAGAAGGAGGAGGTGGCTACAGGAGGCAAAGAATGTTGCCCTGCGATCCTTGGCGGCGGAAGGACGTGCGCCAAACAGCTCTCCGCCTGGGGCCCAGCTGCCACTACATTTACCCAGTGTGCAGTTAGGGAGATATAGCGTCCCTGGCCGTGCTTACTGGTCCACGTATCTGTGGTTAGGTGGACCTTGCCACAGATGGCGTTGCGCAGTGCACACTTGATTTTATCGGATACTTGGTTGTGCAGGGAAGGCACGGCTCTCTTGGAGAAGTAGTGGCGGCTGGGAACAACATACTGTGGGACAGCAAGCGACATGAGCTGTTTGAAGCTGTCTGTGTCCACCAGCCTAAATGACAGCATTTCATAGGCCAGTAGTTTAGAAATGCTGGCATTCAGGGCCAGGGATCGAGGGTGGCTAGGTGGGAATTTACGCTTTCTCTCAAATGTTTGTGAGATGGAGAGCTGAACGCTGCCGTGTGACATGGTTGAGACGCTTGGTGACGGAGGTGGTGGTGGTGGTGTTGGTGGTACATCCCCTGTTTGCTGGGCGGCAGGTGCCAATGTTCCTCCAGAGGCGGCGGAAGAGGCCGAGGCGGCAGCAGCAGAAGAGGCCGAGGCGGCAGCAGCAGAAGAGGTAGCAGGGGGAGCCTGAGTGACTTCCTTGGTTTTAAGGTGTTTACTCCACTGCAGTTCATGCTTTGCATGCAGGTGCCTGGTCATGCAGGTTGTGCTCAGGTTCAGAACGTTAATGCCTCGCTTAAGGCTCTGATGGCACAGCGTGCAAACCACTCGGGTCTTGTCGTCAGCACATTGTTTGAAGAAGTGCCATGCCAGGGAACTCCTTGAAGCTGCCTTTGGGGTGCTCGGTCCCAGATGGCGGCGGGCAGTAGCAGGCGGAGTCTCTTGGCGGCGGGTGTTCTGCTTTTGCCCACTGCTCCCTCTTTTGCTACGCTGTTGGCTCGGTCTCACCACTGCCTCTTCCTCCGAACTGTGAAAGTCAGTGGCACGACCTTCATTCCATGTGGGGTCTAGGACCTCATCATCCCCTGCATCGTCTTCCACCCAGTCTTGATCCCTGACCTCCTGTTCAGTCTGCACACTGCAGAAAGACGCAGCAGTTGGCACCTGTGTTTCGTCATCATCAGAGACATGCTGAGGTGGTATTCCCATGTCCTCATCATCAGGAAACATAAGTGGTTGTGCGTCAGTGCATTCTATATCTTTCACCGCTGGGGAAAGGCTAGGTGGATGCCCTTGGGAAACCCTACCAGCGGAGTCTTCAAACAGCATAAGAGACTGCTGCATAACTTGAGGCTGAGACAGTTTCCCTGGTATGCATGGGGGTGATGTGACAGACTGATGGGGTTGGTTTTCAGGCGCCATCTGTGCGCTTTCTGCAGAAGACTGGGTGGGAGATAATGTGAACGTGCTGGATCCACTGTCGGCCACCCAATTGACTAATGCCTGTACCTGCTCAGGCCTTACCATCCTTAGAACGGCATTGGGCCCCACCATATATCGCTGTAAATTCTGGCGGCTACTGGGACCTGAGGTAGTTGGTACACTAGGACGTGTGGATGTGGCAGAACGGCCACGTCCTCTCCCAGCACCAGAGGGTCCACTAACACCACCACGACCATGTCCACGTCCGCGTCCCTTACTAGATGTTTTTCTCATTGTTATGGTTCACCACAACAACAAAAATATTATTTGGCCCAATGTATTGTATTCAAATTCAGCGGGATATAAATTTGAGGCCTAGTATTTAGGCGCTGGGTGACCGGTATGGATTTACTAACAGAATTAGACTTGGAAATGCACAGTAGCGGGTGTGTGAAGTTATTCTGAATGACCCTATGTGCACCTTGAATATTATATACCCTTTTAGGGATAGATTTCAAATAGCTCTGATATAGCAGAAACCACTAAATTATGAAATTGCTAAATTGGGAATTGTATTTCAACCCAGAACAAAAAATGTGCTTTGACGGACACTAAATAACTTTCCCAGCCACAACAGGACAGCGGTAACGAGAGATTTAGCGGGATATAAATTTGAGGCCTAGTATTTAGGCGCTGGGTGACCGGTATGGATTTAGTGACAGAATTAGACTTGGAAATGCACAGAAGCGTGTGTGTGAAGTTATTCTGAATGACCCTATGTGCACCTTGAATATTATATACCCTTTTAGGGATAGATTTCAAATAGCTCTGATATAGCAGAAACCACTAAATTATGAAATTGCTAAATTGGGAATTGTACTTCAACCCAGAACAAAAAATGCGCTTTGACGGACACTAAATAACTTTCCCAGCCACAACAGGACAGCGGTAACGAGAGATTTAGCGGGATATAAATTTGAGGCCTAGTATTTAGGCGCTGGGTGACCGGTATGGATTTAGCGACAGAATTAGACTTGGAAATGCACAGTAGCGTGTGTGTGAAGTTATTCTGAATGACCCTATGTGCACCTTGAATATTATATACCCTTTTAGGGATAGATTTCAAATAGCTCTGATATAGCAGAAACCACTAAATTATGAAATTGCTAAATTGGGAATTGTACTTCAACCAAGAACAAAAAATGTGCTTTGACGGACAGTAAATAACTTTCCCAGCCACAACAGGACAGCGGTAACGAGAGATTTAGCGGGATATAAATTTGAGGCCTAGTATTTAGGCGCTGGGTGACCGGTATGGATTTAGTGACAGAATTAGACTGGGATATGGCCAAAAAATAACCACACTATTGCTGGTTAAATGCACTTGGTGACGGGCGCAGCTTGCCCCTGATGTAGTATATGGCCAAAAAATGAACAGACTATTGCTGGTTAAATGCACTTGGTGTCACAGCTTGACGAACCACACTACTGAGGGTTAAATGCACTTGGTGACGGGCGCAGCTTGCCCCTGATGTAGTATATGGCCAAAAAATGAACAGACTATTGCTGGTTAAATGCACTTGGTGACGGGCGCAGCTTGCCCCTGATTTAGTATATGGCCAAAAAATGAACAGACTATTGCTGGTTAAATGCACTTGGTGTGATAGCTTGACCAACCACACTACTGAGGGTTAAATGCACTTGGTGACGGGCGCAGCTTGCCCCTGATGTAGTATATGGCCAAAAAATGAACAGACTATTGCTGGTTAAATGCACTTGGTGACGGGCGCAGCTTGCCCCTGATTTAGTATATGGCCAAAAAATGAACAGACTATTGCTGGTTAAATGCACTTGGTGTGATAGCTTGACCAACCACACTACTGAGGGTTAAATGCACTTGGTGACGGGCGCAGCTTGCCCCTGATGTAGTATATGGCCAAAAAATGAACAGACTATTGCTGGTTAAATGCACTTGGTGACGGGCGCAGCTTGCCCCTGATTTAGTGTATGGCCAAAAAATGAACAGACTATTGCGGGTTAAATGCGCTTGGTGTGATAGCTTGACCAACCACACTACTGAGGGTTAAATGCACTTGGTGACGGGCGCAGCTTGCCCCTGATGTAGTATATGGCCAAAAAATGAACAGACTATTGCTGGTTAAATGTACTTGGTGTCACAGCTTGACGAACCACACTACTGAGGGTTAAATGCACTTGGTGACGGGCGCAGCTTGCCCCTGATGTAGTATATGGCCAAAAAATAAACAGACTATTGCTGGTTAAATGCACTTGGTGTGACAGCTTCACCCTGATGTAGGCTTTAGCCAAAAAACAACCACACCATTGAGGGTTAAATGCACTTGGTCGCAGCTTGGATGCACTTGGTCACAGCACCGCACAAGACACAAAATGGCCGCCGATCACCCCAGAAAAAAGTGACTGACAAACGGTCTGGGCAGCCTAAAAACAGTGAGTGAGCATTTGAATTTCAGCAGCTCAATGATGCACAGCTGCAGATCGATCGATTAATCAAGTGAAGTCCTTTGGAAGAGTTAATCTGCCTAATCTCGCCCTACTGTCGCATCCGCAACCTCTCCCTACGCTAATCAGAGCAGAGTGACGGGCGGCGCTATGTGACTCCAGCTTAAATAGAGGCTGGGTCACATGGTGCTCTGGCCGATCACAGCCATGCCAATAGTAGGCATGGCTGTGACGGCCTCCTGGGGCAAGTAGTATGACGCTTGTTGATTGGCTGCTTTGCAGCCTTTCAAAAAGCGCCAAGAAAGCGTCACAAAAGCGCCAAGAAAGCGACGAACACCGAACCCGAACCCGGACTTTTACGAAAATGTCCGGGTTCGGGTCCGTGTCACGGACACCCCAAAATTCGGTACGAACCCGAACTATACAGTTCGAGTTCGCTCATCCCTAACAGCAACCTCTCCCTACATTGGTAAAAGACTGAATGTAAAATGGCGCCCAGATCAGGTTTATTTATAAGGTAGGGGGTATGTCCATGTGCTGAAACGTCTCAATTGGCTGTCCTGTACCACCTAATGGATGTGTAATGGGTCAAAGTTCTGAACACTGTAAAAGAATATGGCGGGCGTGAATATCGCCATATGTTCGCCTGTTCGGTGAACAGCGAACGAGCAAAGTTCGCTGTAAAACTACCGCCTGGGCTACCAGCAAGAGCATCTCTAGACCTAAACACAACCTCAGTGATTGACAACTGTGTCTCATCATCATCCACCTCATGAACGAATTATTGCTGTTCACCACCATCATCTTCACAGTCTCAAGAGTTTGGGAATCTGGGCACAATATCTCAGGTCCCTCTTCAAGCGTGCTGGGCACGGGGGCCAAATGTAATAGTGTCTCTGAAAAGTGCTCCTCGGAATATCCGAGTGTGGGATCACTTGTTTGGCAATCCTCTCCATGGTGGGAATACGGATGATCAGAGTGAGGATTTGTTGACCAGACTCTTGGCTACAGAGACTGGACTTTGTGGAAGAGAGAATGGTGCTTAACCAACTGGAAGCATTATCTACAGTGTTGTCCTGCGCCGCCCAGCTAAGTTGGACATGAAGCTGGGTACGCTGGATGTTTTTTTTTCTGGTGCACTGGCAGCAGGCACAGTTTTATTGCGCCCAGGGCCACGGCCTTTGCGTGCACCATCAGCATTACGCCCACTTCCCCGTCCCTTTGTGCTCGCCTTCTTCATATTAATGGTTTTGTCACTAGATGTGACTCAGATTGTTTTACAATCGGCTATAGATAGTTTTCGGGTGCAAGACAGTATATGTATGTATATGTCACAGAAAGCCACACACTATGGACACTAGATTAGGCCCAGATTATTGGAATTTGCAATACAAATTCAGTTTTTCGGATGCAGGACAGTATATGTCACAGAAACCCACAGAATATGGACACTATATTATGCCCTGATTAGTTAAATTTGCCCTAAAGAAACAGTTTTTGGATGGTGTACTGTATATGTAACAGAAAGTCACACACTTTGGACACTAGATTAGGCCCAGATTATTGGAATTTGTGCTAAAGAAACAGTTTTCGGATGGAGTACTGTATATGTCACGGATGTGTATTACACACACACACTACAGAGACAGTAGATGAGGACTAGCCCCTGATTATTTAAATTTACGCTAAAGAAACAGTTTTCAGATGGAGTACTGTATATGTTACAGATGTGTATTAAACGCACACTATAGACATTAAATGTGGCGCTGAGTATTTGAATTTACGCAAAAAGATACAGTCTGCAGATGATGTGCAGTATATGTCACTAATAGATATAAAAAATATATATATCTTGCTGCTGTCAAACACACACACAGTAGTCCTTAAAAGGACTTTGGGGTCTTTGAAAAGCTTTTGGTAGTAAAAACTGTAAATTTCTCTCCCTGCACTATTTGTCCCTTCCTCAGCATGGATGTCCCTGAGACTGATCAATTTAGCGCAGGTAAAAATATATTGCTGCTCTAAAACACACACATACAGTAGTCCTTAAAATGACTTTTGGGTCTTTGAAAAGCTTTCTTCGAATAATAACTGAGGATTTCCCTCCCTACACTGCCTTTCCCTTCCTACCCTCTGCTCTCCCTGACTATGACTGATTCGAACATGCTTCATAGGGTGCTATATAGTACCCGATGACACATTCCAGCCAGCCAATTACTGTAATGCCAGCAGCCAACATGGCTACTGGCATTACAGTGATGGCAGTACTTACCTGCACATTTATTGGCTGCTTAGCATCCGCAAAACGTGTGGGGAGGAACTCGAGCACATACGGTACTCGGCCAAGTACCACCATGTGCAGAGCATAGCAATGCTCAAGCCGAACCGGTATTCGTCCGATCATGCTCACTCATCACTACTGAGCAGAAGGAAGCTTTCATTACTTCCTTTCATCTCTTGCTCCTGATGCTCCTCCTCTTTCTTATCACATGTTTCAACAGCATTCGATCACCGAGGCAATTAAAAAGAGAAAGCAGTAAGCGTGCACTCATCCAACGGTGCAGAAGCTGAACATGCTACTGGCCAAGTTGCTGGTACTACAGTCCTTCCCTTCCCATGTTGTTGACTCTGCACCTTTCAGAGAGATGATGGCTAGTTCTAACCCAAAGTGTAGAGTCCCAAGCCATCATTGCTTCTCTCAAAAAGCTGCACAGCCCTGAACACATATGTTGAGCAGAAGGTGGGCCAGTCCATGAGCCTGTCGGCTTCTGGTACAGTTCATGCCAGCGCTGATGTATAAAGCTGTAACTCGTATGATCAAGGACAATATATGTCCTTGACAGCCCACTATGTAAATGTGATTGTGGCCTAGGCACACGAGTCACTTAGTCAGGTGATGGCAATGCCAACTCCACATTTTAATCATGGGATTTCTGCGTCAATGTCCTCCTCTGCCTCCTCATCCTCCAACTTGTTCTCAGACTCCACTGTAGTGACAGTTCAGAGTGGTTCTCCATCATACCACCTATGGCATTGTCACGTGGTTCTGCACCTGGTCAGCCTGGGTGAACCTCACACTGGAGACGAACTGCTTCAGTCAACAACTAAGAAATAGAATCCTGTCTCCTCACCAACTGGAGGTAGGAACTATGGCCACTGATAACAGAAAGAACATTCTGTTTGTGCTGCATCAGGGAGAGCTTACCCATGCGCCCTGCATGGCACACATCTTCTTCCACCCAACTGCAAGAGATCTTAAAAATGTCAAGGAAACTGTGCATGCACTTCAGCCACTTTTACCATACAAAACACACTTTCCTTGACCTTCAAAGGCAAAATGGTCTTTCTCTATATGCAAGGTCTCAACACACTGAAACTCCACATTTTGTACGGACTGTGTAAGCAGATATGTGACCGATTTTTTGATGATGCAGAAGGACAGGACTACTCCCTGGTGCAACTGATGTTAGATAGTGACAGCTCATGCGTGACACCTGCCATTTGCTCAGGCCCTTTAAGGAGGCCATTTTATTTGTCAGTGACCAGGACTATGGGATGAATGATGCCATTCTACTCCTCTTAACTGGAGAGGGGACAGAAGATGTAGCGCCTACATCTCACAGTCACCTGAGCCCTGTAAAGGTTAAACTGGCACAGAAGGAGGAGGAGGATGAGGAGGACATAAATGCCCAGGAATGCTATACAGAACTAGGTGGGTTATCTGCACAAGCGACAGGAGAGGAGCAGGAAGGAGCATGTGGAGCTAGAGGGTGACGATGAAGATTACTTAGATGACTCGGCAGACCATGGCAGTGTGCAGTGAAGATGGAGGCAGGTAGTGCCTCTGAGTTCCTTGCACAAATGGCCAGATACATGCTGAGTTACTTGCGTAGTGACAGCCACATTATCACTATTCAGCAGAGGGATGACTACTGGATCTCCACAATGATGGACCCTCACTAACGGTCCAAAATGGTGGCCTTGTTTACATTTTCTGAGAGGGATGAAAAACTTAGCTACTATTGAGACATCCTTTGTAGTCAATTGACTGCTGCCTACATGCACCATCTCCAACCCTCACGAGGTGGAGACCCTTTGAGCTCACACTCCACTGGAATGACTGCTGGATGGGGATAGGGGGCAGCACCAGCTCCATCAGCAGCAACTTAAGTATTGAGTTTCTGATCAGCAGTTTTCTTCAGTCGCCTACTGAAGAAACCACCTAGCAGCAGCAGGACATGGAGCAGAACCTGAACCCTCAGGTGGTGGCATACTTGGACAGCACCCTGCCACCCCAGATCCAAGATCCCCCTGGACTACTGGGCAGCCAAACTTGAATTGTAGCTTCAACTGTCCGGTGCAGTTATATGTATAAAGGCTTTTGTGGCGTGCATTAGTGGAAAAAATAAAATATATATTTGCCTTTCAGCGGTGCAGTTATCTGTTCTAAAGCCCTTTGTGGCGTGTATTAGTGAAAAAAGAAAAAATAACATTGCCGATCAGCAGTGCAGTTATAGATTTTAAAGCCTTTTGTGACATGTATTAGTGAAAAAAATTAAAAATATAGTTGCGGTCAGCAGTGCACTTATCCATTCTAAAGCCTTTTGTGGTGTGTATTAGCGGCAAAATATAAATATATTTGCCATTGGGGGGCGGAGCCAGCGCCGGTCTGAGATGGCCGCTTGATTCTGTGCTCCGTGTTACAGTTCGTTCATAGCACCAGCAATCTTTCGCCCTACACCTGAAAATGGTGAAAATAGGCAACCCCAAGGCAGGGGAACACCAAAGCTCCAACAAAAACCACACTCAAGGCGGAGACATGGACAGATTTATAAAGAAAGCGGCCGCAGCGTTCGTCGCTAGAGATTCCAAGATGGCGCCGGTCCAACAACAGAAAGCTTGCCAGCAAGACAAGTCGGATGAAGAAAGTGACACCGAGGAGCTGCAAGGTAGGGGGGCTCTCCCGATCACTAGGAATTACCTAAAGAACACTTTGCACAAGGCTCTGGAGCCCTTGCTCAGTGAAGTCGCCGCAATGCGCCATGATATGCGGCAAGTGGGTGACCTAGTCGAAGCGCTCGAGAACAACCAGGCCCAGATATTGGAGCATCAGAGGGCCACAGCAAGCTCATTCCGAAAATGCAGCACCTACCTGAATGAGATGCAGAATGCCTTAGAAGATCAGGAAAATAGGGGCCGCCGGAACAACCTGCGTATAAGAGGGATCCCTGAATCCGTTCTGCCTGGTGACATTCCTGCTGCAGTCATCTCCCTCTGCTCCTCTCTTCTTGGCCCTGAATTTGCTCTAGAGATCACGATTGAGAGAGCTCACAGAGTGCTGCGGCCCAAGCCTAAAGTAGATGAGCCCCCAAGGGATATCATTTGTAAATTCCTGAATTTTCAGGTCAAATCAGCAGTTCAAGAGGCCACCAGAAATAGATCTGACATATTGTTTGAAGGAGCACTAGTGTCAATATACCAAGATCTTGCCCCCTCTACCTTGAAGAAGCGCAAACACCTTAAACCATTAACAGAATGGCAGCGGGCAAACAGAATCCTATATAAGTGGAATTTTCCCTTTGGACTTTCTTTTTCACAAGGAGGCCGCCGCTTCAACATTACCTTCCATGCAGATTTAGACGCTGTCTATGATCATCTTCAAATCTCTCCCCTGCAAATAGAAAACTGGGAGCAGTTCCAAGACCATTTCGCCTTACCTGAAGTTCCAGAGGTGGCAACCTTCACCTTACAACATACTCCTAAGGCCCATAAAGTGGGGAAGAGGAGCCGACAACTGACTCCCAAGAGACTAGCCCAAGATTGATACCCTTGATCTTCTAGCTACAACCAATGACAGGGGTGATGTTCCTTCCTTGGACTTTATTGGGTCTATCCAGAGAATTTGCTTCTTTAAAGGGGTTCTGCACTTTCAATTAACTGATGATCTATCCTCTGGATAGATCATCAGCTTCTGATCGGCGGGGGTCCGACACCCGGGACCCCCGCCGATCAGCTGTTTGAGAAGGCAGCGGCTCTCCAGCAGCGCCGCGGCCTTCTCACTGTTTACCGCCAGGCCGCCCGCCCACTGACGTCACGACTTGTATCAACTAGAGTGGGTGCGGCTAAGCTCCATTCAAGTGAACAGAGCTTAGCCGCGCCCACTACTAGTTGATACAAGTCGTGACGTCAGTGGGCGGGCGGCCCGGCGGTAAACAGTGAGAAGGCCGCGGCGCTGCTTTAAGGAAGGTATAGTCGTACTGGGAGGAGATCTTAACTTGGCCCTCGGCCCTCAGATAGACTCCTCCTCACATAAAACTCCCCATTCTAGACGCTCCTTAAAATTTATTAAGAACATTTTTTGGGATTTCCATTTAGTGGATGTCTGGCGCACCCTCTATCCCAACACCCTAGATTACACATTTTACTCACACGTTCATTGTTCGTATTACCGTATAGACTACCTCTTCGTCTCCAAAGAACATCTACAATTATGCCAAAGGGCCAGTATTGGGTCTATCCATCTATCAGATCATGCGCCTATATACCTTAGAATAGCCTCTCCCATGAGAAAAACCAAAAGTTTTAACTGGAGACTGAACGAGTCCATCCTAGGTAACTCCGAATCCACTAAAAAAATAGCCACATTATTAGATGAATATTTTAAATTAAATTCCCTTCCTGAACTATCTCCCCAAGTCGTATGGGACGCTCATAAACCTTTTATTAGAGGAGAGTTCATTAGTATCGGTTCCCACTTGAAAAAACTAAGGGAGGGCAATATTAACAGTCTCCTTTCCAAGATAAATAAGCTAGAAACTGTCCACAAAAAATCCCTATCTGAAGCCCAACTCCAAGAACTTTCCAAATCCAGAGCCGAATTGAAAGCCCTATTACAGAGCAACTCTGCAAAATATTACCTTAATTCCCAATATAAATTCTTTGCGCATGGAGACAAAGCTACTAAATTTTTAATAAACAGAATTAAAGCCAGAAGGGCAGACAATTACAATTACATACACCAACTTTCCTCTCCAAAAGGTGAACCAATTTTCGCTTCAACAAAAATAGCCGCTCAATTTAGAGATTTTTATGATGCTCTTTACAACATTCCTTCCTCCTTCTCCCCTACAGTTCATTCTTCATTAGTTAACACATTCCTGGACTCTACATCCTGTCCGAGCCTGTCTACAGCTCAAAAACATTCTTTGGAGGCTCCATTTACCATCGACGAGCTATCCATAGCTATAGCCCAAATGCCCCAGGGTAAAAGTCCAGGGCCAGATGGCCTGCCCGCCTCCTATTACAAAACTTTTAAGAAACAACTCCTGCCTCACTTGCTTACTGTATGCAAACAAACCTTGCAAAACGTCCCCCTATCCAGAGACATGACTATTACCCCTATAGCTTTGTTTCCTAAAGAGGGGAAGGACTCTAAGCTTTGTGCTAATTATAGGCTTATATTTCTACTTAACATTGATCTTAAGCTCTTAGCGAAACTTTTGGCCAATCGTTTGGCAGTCCTTCTCCCTCTTTTGGTGCATATGGACCAGGTAGGCTTTGTGCGCAACAGGGAGGGCAGAGACAACACTGCCAGAGTCATTAATGTACTCTGCCATGCCAAACACACTTCCTCTCCTCTAGTATTGCTTAGCACCGACGCTGAGAAAGCGTTTGATCGCATAAATTGGAATTACTTACGTCATGTTTTAGAGTATTTTGGCCTGCCTGGTCCATATATTAAAGCAGTATTCACTATGTACGAACAGGCTACAGCACGTGTCATGGTTAATGGGGATCTCTCCTCCCCCTTTCAAATCCACAACGGAACACGGCAGGGATGTCCCTTATCTTCCCTCTTATTCATTTTAGCAATGGAACCCCTTCTAGCAAAACTTAGGGCAGACACTGGGATTGAGGGAGTGTTTTTGGGGGGCAGAAGTCACAAAATTGCTGCTTTTGCGGATGATGTAATGATCATGACCTCCAATCCCAGAGTCTCTCTTCCTTTAATTCAGGAACATCTAAAAAATTACAGTGATGTCTCTGACTTTAAGATCAACGAAAATAAATCTATCATATTAAGCACTGGCCTATCCCCACAACTCAAACTCTCCTTAATGGAGAATTCTCCATTTAATTGGTCCTCCCCAACCATTACCTATTTAGGAGTAAAACTCAGCCCTAAGATTTCTGATCTTTTCTCACTCAATTTTATTCCCTTAAAATCTTCTTTATTCACGGCCCTGGATAAACTTAACAAATCAGCTCCGACCCTTTCGTGGTTTGGTAGGAAAAATCTCCTCTCTTCCCTTATTATTCCGCGTCTCACCTACCTCCAACAAGTCCTCCCAATTCCTATCCCAAAATCTTACTATACTTCCCTAAAGCAAAGATTTAGTTCATTCATATGGAATGGTAAGAGAGCTAGACTCTCCTATTCCTTCCTCTCTCGCTCTCGCTCGACAGGCGGAATTGGTCTCCCAGACCCTGAACTTTATGGAAAGGCCATATTAATGTCTAGAGTCATCGACTGGCTGAGGAACTCAAATAGCAAGTCTTGGGTGGCTTTGGAACAAAGCATCATTGGCATGCCAGCTCGTGCTGTATGCTTAGGCTATTATACCCCTCCCCCTTTCGGCTAACAATCATACCCAATAATTAGAGCTACTATTGATGCCTGGAAATGGTGGAAACGCTCTCATTGTTCGGTCCCTTTTCCTTCTCCTCTTATCATAATCAGTGATATTATGGGTTCTGCCTCGTAACACCTTCTCTAAATCAATCAGATCATCAACGGTGCCAATCTCACAATTTCTGGAGCCCCAATGCCTAATGCCTTTGTCTGACTCTATCAAAGCCATTCTAAACCCACAGCCCTGCGACCTTACTCTCATCCCACTTATCATGGCCTTCATTCGTAAAAACAATACCAATGGTGATCTCTTACGGCCTCTCAACTGGTTTGAAGCTTTAATAGCAAATCCGAATCCCCCAAAAAAGCCTATCTCACTTATATATAACAAACTGAGATCCCCTCCCCTAATTTTCAAACCGGCATTTATCCGTCACTGGGAGAAGGAAACGGGTCTAGACCTCCTTTTCCAAATCCTACCTTCACTATTTGAATCCCCTCATAGGTCGTCCAGGTGTGTCAGGGCCCAGGAAAATGGCTACAAAATTATGTCACAATAGTATATTACGCCAGTAAAGTCAGCACCCTCCTCTAATAAATGCTGGAGATGCCAAGAAGAAATCGGCACTTTCCTCCATATATGGTGGTTATGCCCCCCTATAAACAATTGGTGGAAGGAGATTTTTCAAGCATGCAATCAAATATGTTCCTCGGACGTAGCTATCTCCCCATTTGGGGCATTGCTTTCCTTTTTCACTAATTTCACTAATAACACTGCACCTTCTCCCTCTTTTTAAACAACTCTTGTTGGCGGCACACCTTCTGATTCCCAAATTTTGGTTACAAACAAATATACCCACGATAGAACAATGGAGGCTCAAGGTAGACCAAATCTACCGATTTGAAGAACTTGCCTCATGGGAATCACAAACACACATAACATTCGTGAAAAGATGGGCTCAATGGACGAAATACAGGTTCCCCTCTTCCTCTCCAATATTGGGCTAGTAGGGAGACTCAATTTATCTTGTGTCTCACCAGATCCTTCCCTCCCGGTTTGGAGCTAACGATAAACCTAGGGGTCCTATATCTACACTTAAATACACTACTTCTAATAGGTCTATAATGGCTGGCCAGGTAGAGTGTCGCTCGCTTTGTGCTAGTAATGTCCTGCCAGGAATAATAACTTTGCTATGTTCACTACCCATTGAAATGTAACTGCCTTCTTTCCTAAACCTGCATAATTCTGTAATGCATATGCCTTCTTTTGTGTCCGGTACCGAATTACACCAATGTTGGTGTTTGTTTACACTGTATTTTCTATATACGAAAATAAAATATTTAAAATTTTAAAAAATTAAATAAATATATATATATATTTGCCATTTAGCTGCACAGTATTATGCTATAAAGCCTTTAGTGGCATGTATAAGTGGAAAAATTAAAAATATATTTGCCATTCTGCGGTGCATTTATATCTTCTAATATATCGACAACATTATTTTCATCTGGGGAGGAACCATTGAAGAACTAACATCCTTCATATCAATGCTAAACCAAAACAAATGGGGTCTCCAATTCACACATGAATTTGACTCCAAGAAAGCAAAGTTTTTAGATCTACATATTGAAATCATCACCAACAAGATCACCACCAGTACCCATTTTAAAAAAGTTGACGCCAACAGCTACCTGGAATATTCTAGCTGCCATTACACGAAATGAAAGAGGAACATACCGTACGGACAAATGAAAAGAATCTGGAGAAACTGCTCCAATGAAAAGATCCTGAAGACACAACTTGGAATTCTGAACGAACGCTTCCTGGAAAAGGGCTCCCCGAAAAGTTTAATCAAAACATCCACTCAGAGGGTTTTAAAAATAGACCAAAAAGAAGCGTTGAAACCACCACCCACAAAAACAGTCGATCCAAAAAGATACCAATGCAATCTCATTACCAGATACAATAGAGACCACCACAACATCAGAAAGGTAGTTATGAAACATTGGAATATCTTGCTAAAGGACCCCATTCTCAAAAACATACTACTCCAACTACCGTCCATAACATTTAGAAGGGCACAAACCATCAAAAATATTATCGCCCCATCCTGCCCCAAACTCTAAGCCCCCACGAAAACCATCTTCCTGCTGCCAAAAAGAAAAGGGTGCTTCAAATGTGACATCAAAAAATGCAAATGCTGTGTGATGATCACACATGACACTAAGACTATTGAAACTGGAGACCCCTCGGGCCCTTGGACAATAAAACAAGACCTAAACTGCCGGACAAGAAATGTCATTTATCTTCTCAGATGCCCCTGCGGTCTAAAATATGTAGGTAAGACTACCCAAACCCTCAGGGAAAGAATGTGCGAACATAGGTCCAACATCAAACGCAAAGTCCCGACACACAGCGTATCACGCCATTTCTCTACACATGAGGGTTCCATAACCGGTCTCACAGTCACTCCTTTAGAAACCATCACCTCATCTTATGCCGGAAGGAAATGTACTGGATATTCACACTAAATACTCTATCCCCTTTCGGCCTTAATGAATGTCTTGAATATTCCAATTACTAAATGAATATAATCGCCACAAATTGTATCTGCCCCCTAGGGACAATTTTTTACCACTACGTCTATACCTTAACTTTTTTTATTTATTTCATTTTTTAATTCATTCCATGTTAATATCGGACTACACTTTTTATATTAATTTTATATATAATTTTTTTATGTTTTTATATATATATATATATATATATATATATATACATTTTTATGATATATACCCATCTCCTCTCCATTTTTCTATTATTATGACCATTTCCATTATTGCTGACATCATTTATTAATCATTTCTATTTATCAATCAAGATTTATTATTTATTATTATATATTTATATATTTTTATAACCTCTATTGATCACCAATATTATTACTATTTTTTATATTATTCTCACTTATATACCATCAGTCACATCTGAAATATGGATGCTAATTATTGATGCAGAATAATGTTTACAAACACAGATACGATCCTGCTATTCCTTATCACGTGACTAGGGAACCAATAATGTGAATCCCCCATCTCCAAAGATATTCTTGCACAAAAGATGTTTTGCTAAACCACTAAAACAGACACTCCCGGCTAGAGGCAAACTTCCGGTCCGGATGCGCTCCAAGCTGGATATGCGTTCCACCGCGAGCGCACCAAAAGGAGGAACAGGTACTCACAGAGACACTCAAAAGCGGTGAGACTCTACTGGCGATCCAGGCGCAGGAGGTGTGATGTGAGTGTCTTGAGCTTTATCCCACTTTACCCTCCTGGGTGAAGTGAGTCTCTAAAATTTAGATTTTATACCTTGATTTTATATTTGCCTATTATCGCAATTTTTATTTAGCTTTTACTACCATTTACCCATCATATATCAACCAACCCTAATATCTGGTGAGTGTGTGCACATTGCCACCCGACTTATGTATACCTAAAAACATAAGCCTCTACCTTTGGGTTATACACCATCACAACCCTAGACACTAGGGATTCTGGCACCTCTCTGTGGTCCTTTTTAGCATCTCCGTGCAACCCCACTGTTTTCTTTCCAATCACCCAGGATCAGGGTGGGTTGAGACCATTGGCAGCCGGCCCCTCTCTGTTCTACTATTGTCAATTGACTTATATATATATATATTTATCTTTTTTTTTTTTTCCAATATTTAGGCGCAACCGTATTACACTTATTCTGCCCTACCTTTGGCACCCGGCGAAGTTATCCCTGGACCATCGTTCTGAAGGCCCAGTGACTAACCCTCTTTTTTCTTCCCCTGTCTCTGACATACAGAGAAGTGCCAGGCCCTGCACAGGGAAGTGGCAGAGGCCTAAATGTTTCTGGCGCAGGCAGAGGTTGCAACAGAGTAAGGGGGAATGGCAGCAGGGGTCGCAGTGTCATCTAGCGGTCGTGTCTTGACCAGCAACCAATTGGTTCTTGAATAGTTTACTCAGTCATCCACTTCATCCCAAGTGACATCAGACACCCCCAGCCAAGAGTTGATAAGTTCCTCTGACACAATGCTTAGTTGGCATGGCCCCCACCTGTCCTCAATCTTCCTCTTTCATTTTCAGTTCTCTTACCGCGAGAAGTATTATATGCCGTAGGCTAGTCTCCGCTTTTCAGCAAGGACAAGCTACTAGAGGAAAGTCAGCAGCTACTGCCCAGCCAAGATCTGAAGAAGACATTTGCAGAATCCTCTGGTAGGCAGGCAAGTAGTGATGAGTAGAGTGCCATGGGAGCTGGTGTTGTGAGTGGTCAGGCCCCTGACCCAGAGACGGTTGAGGAGGACAATGTAGGATGATGTAGATGATCACAGTTGGGAGTCAGGAAACAAAGGGGCTTCATCATCAACGGCAGAACAGGGTGGAAGCTTGCCTGTGAGGCAGCAGCAGAGCCAGCAAGTCACTAGCGTGGTCGGGAGTTAGCAGTGTGGCAGCAGTGGGAGGTCGGGTGTCAAACGTGCCCGGGGAAGACTATCCGCTTCGCAGGAGACTACCTGCCTGGGAAGTAGCAGTGCACGGGTTCACGGAGGCAGCAGGGGTAGCAGTGAGTCAGTGCATAGTGTTGGGGGTACAATCACCTATTCAGCACTGTGACAGTTTTTTATTAAGCCGCCGGAGGAGGTGAACATGGCGATATGACGAATATGTGGGCAGAAAGTGAAGCGTAACGCAGGCCCTGCATCAACATCTGAAGCGTCACCATAAAGTGGCCTGGGAGAACCGTGGCTCTGATGTGGTGGTACAGCCCGCTGCAGCAACCGCTGCATCACACAGTGGCACGCAGCCGATTTCAGGCAGTCAAGGCTCCACCAGCCCAGTCGAAGGGAGCTGTCTGTCCTTCCCAACATCTGCTGGTCCTGACGCTCCTGCTCCTCGCCCTCCTACTCCTCGTCAGTCTTTCTGTCAGCAATCAATCACCAAAGTGATTGCCAAGAGACAACAGTATGTGTGCACTCATGCAACGACGCAGAAGCTGTATGTGCTCCTGTCCAAGTTGCTGGTGCTGCAGTCCCTCCCTTTCCAAGTGGTGAACGCCTTCATTTCTTTGCCAAAAACGCAGTACCAGCCCTGCACACACATGTAGAACAGAAGGTGGGCCAGTCCTTGAGCCTGTCAGTGTGTGCCAAAGTGCACTGTAGCACCGACGTGTGGAGCTGTAACTACGGTCAGGAACAATACATGTCCTTTACAGCCCACTGGGTGAATATGGTTCCTGCACAGCCACACCAGCGGAAGTGGCCAGGTGACGCCGATTCAACATCCATGTTCTCACGCTGTTGGTCCTGCGACAATGTCCGCCTCTGCCTCCTCATCTTCCACCATGTCCTCAGCCAGCACAATTCACTGTGCCCCTCCAACATACCACATGTGCAGGGCACGGTGGTGTCACGCTGTTCTGCACCACGTTTGCCTGGGTGAACGGATTCACACAGGGGAGGAACTGTTCCATGTAATTCATCAAGAAATATAATCCTGGCTTTCTCTGCGACAACCACAATCGTGGTGTCAGCGCTGCGTCAAGGAGGGCTGAGCAATGCGCCCTGCATGTCACACATGTTCAATATGATTGTCAAGGGGTTCCTGAAGTCTTCCACCCATCTGCAAGACATCCTAAAAATGACCAGGAATCTTTGTTTGCACTTCGGCCACTCGTACACTGCAAAGCACACCCTCCTTGAGCTTCAGCAGCAGAATGGCATTCCCCAACATAGGCTGATTAGTGACATTTTCACACTTTGGAATTCCACACTCCATATATTGGACCAACTGTATGAACAGAGAAAGGCCATAAACGATTTATTGATGATCCAAGTGGACACGAGTACTCCCCTGTGTAACTTTGATGTCAGCCAGTGGCAACTCATGTGTGACACCTGCCAATTGCTCAGACCCTTTAAGGAGGCCACGGTATTTGTCAGTCACCAGGTGTCATGCCCCACTCTGATGATGTGCGAAGGTCGGCCAGGATAGCAGCACGAGTTTAGTGTTTGTTTTGGAGCCGTGCTGGATCCGCCTCTCATCAGGTGCACTGGGTGGGGTCATTAGTTTAAATAGCACATCAGCCCAGTGCCCTGAGCGGATTATAAGGATCATTGTGGTCTTGGAAGCTAGGAAGGAAGGTTGTCTGTTCCAGCTCAGAAAGATAAGTGTATTTCAAGTTTGGTTGTTTGTGTCATCTCTCCCATCCAGGTTCTGTGCGAGCAGGCTGCTCCTATTTCCCCTCTTCATCATCTCATGGAAGTTAGGGTTTTCTCAGCCCAGGCACGGGGACACATCACACCGGCTGAGCAGTGCAGTGAAAGAGGTCAGGGATTAGCTAGGAGGTGACCCTTCCCCTGTCTCTCGCCCAGAGCCTGGTTGGTGAGTTATCTGTGAGTCTGAGTGCATGCCCGCCGTGACACCAGGACTATGGGATAAACAATGTAATTCCACTTCTTCATGTCCTGGAACAGATGCTGGTAATTCTGGCTGGTCAAAGGACTGGAGACGTGGCGCCTAGACCTCATGGCCATATTCGCCCTGTGGGGGCTGATCTGGAGGAGGAGGAGTAGGAGGAGGACATTGGAGCACAAGCAATGTGTAGCTAAATGGGTGGTTTTTCTACATAGGTGACAGGAGAGGAGGAGCAGGAAAAGCTAGAGAAGCTTGCACAAATGGCCCGATGCATGCTCACTTGCTTTCGTAGTAACAGCCAAATTGTCACCATTCAGCAGAGAGATGACTTCTGGCTCTAACTAAAACTAACATTTCACTGCCATGGGTGCTGGGGAGGGGTGGGAACCGCGGCCTGGATTCCTGCTGAGAGCAGGAGCGCACGGCGTCATGGGTTGCTATGACGCTGTGCGCTCCCTGCTGCCGCCGCAGTACAGTAATACACTGGTATAGATCATACCAGTGTATTACTGTACTGTGGCGGCAGCAGGGAGCGCACGGCGTCATAGCAACCCATGACGCCGTGCGCTCCTGCTCTCAGCAGGAATCCAGGCCGCTGTTCGACGGACCGCTCACGGCCGTGAACAACGGCCGTGTGCATTCGGCCTTATTGTGAGGCAAATTTTTGAGACAAGCCTACTTTCAGATAAGGTAATTTGAACAGATCTGCACCTGTTCTGTGGTTTTTATCCGCATCTGGGCGTCATGGATTTTGTCCGGATGTATTGCAGGTGCATTGAGGCAAACCCACACGAGTAGGCACGCAAATTCAGTCAGTTTTGTCTACGATTGCGTTCCCTTGTTCAGTTTTTTCCTGCGTGAGCGCAATGCGTTTTGCACGTGCGTGATAAAAAATTGAATCTGGTGCCCAGACACGAACCTGGACTTCTTCACTGAAGTTCGGGTTTGGGTTAGGTGTTCTGTTGATTTTATTATTTTCCCTTTTAACATGGTTATAAGGGAAAATAATACCATTCTTAATAGAGAATGCTAACTAAAATGTCCATTAAGGAGTTAAAAAAATAAAAATAAAAATTCACCTCATCAGCTTGATCGCACAGCCGGTATTGTCATCTTTCTTCTTCCTGCAGAACATGCAAAAGGACCTTCGATTACGTCATCATGCTCGGTGATGTCAGCGCAGGTCCTTTTGCAAATCCTGCAGGAAGAAGAAAGAAGACAATACCGGCTGCACCATCAAGTGGATGAGATGAGTTTATAATTTTTTTATTTCTTTACCTCTCAATGGACATGTACCACATTTAGTTTTTTATCACGCGCGTGAAAAATGCATTGTGAAGAACTTTGTCCCATGACACATCCATCAGGTGGGACAGGACAGCCAATTGAGATGTTTTAGCACATAGACACACCCCCTACCCTATAAATAAACCCGATCTGGCAGCCATTTTACATTCTGTTTTTTGCCAGTGTAGGATAACGTTGCTGTATGAAGCAGGGACAGACTGTTAGTGACACCAAACAATAGCTAACAGGGCCACAAAAATCCTTTCAAGGACTGGTATAGGTGTGCTATCGTTAGGTATGACATACAGAGGTGTGTGATATACTTATAATCAAGGGTCAAGTCCTGGGAAAAAAAGTGTGGGAACTCACCCAAGATCCAGTGCCTCCGCGTGAAGTCATGGCACGCGGCGTACACAAAGGGCAGGGAAGGTCGGGAGGACGAGCAAGCAAGTGCCTTATTTTTCGCCCCCAAAAAGATGCACCTAGGTTTTAGAGGAGGACAATAATAAAAAAATATTTTTCTGACCACCAATCAGACCCCCAATGTTAATCAGACCTCAGCTAACAGCCCCAATAAGATCCCCAATGTTAATAAGAACCCAATAAGACCTCAGATCAGACCCCAATATAAATTACCCCCAATCAGACCTCAGATAAGAGCCCCATGCCTTATAGCAGCCCCAGTAGCCTCATAGCAGCCCCCAGTACCCTCATAGCAGCCCCCAGTGCCTCTCCAGCAGCCCCCAGTAGCCTCATAGCAGCCCCCAGTGCCTCTCCATCAGCCCCCAGTGCCTCTCCATCAGCCCCCAGTAGCCTCATAGCAGCCCCCAGTGCCTCTCCAGCAGCCCCCAATGCCTCTCCATCAGCCCCCGGCCAGTAGCCTCATAGCAGCCCTCAGTAGCCTCATAGCAGCCCCCAGTACCTCTCCATCAGCCCCCAGTGCCTCTCCACCAGCCCCTGGTGCCTTTCCACCAACCCCCAGTGCCTCTCCATCAGCCCCCAGTAGCCTCATAGCAGCCCCCAGTGCCTCTCCATCAGCCCAACCTTGTCACTCTCTTTCTCCCTCCTCCCTTTGTTACTCTTTCTCCCCGCGCCCCCCTTGTCACTCTCTTTCTCCCCCTCCCTCCCTCCCTTGTCACTTTCTTTCTCCCCCCTCCCTCCCTCCCTTGTCACTTTCTTTCTCCCCCCTCCCTCCCTTGTCACTCTCTTTCTCCCCCTCCCTCCCTCCCTTGTCACTCTCTTTCTCCCCCCTCCCTCCCTCCCTTGTCACTCTCTTTCTCCCCCCTCCCTCCCTTGTCACTCTCTTTCTCCCCCCTCCCTCCCTTGTCACTCTCTTTCTCCCCCTCCCTCCCTCCCCACTCTCTTTCTCCCCCCTCCCTCCCTCCCCACTCTCTTTCTCCCCCCTCCCTCCCTCCCCACTGTCTTTCTCCCCCCTCCCTCCCTCCCCACTGTCTTTCTCCCCCCTCCCTCCCCACTGTCTTTCTCCCCCCTCCCTCCCCACTGTCTTTCTCCCCCCTCACTCCCCACTCTCTTTCTCCCCCCTCCCCCCCAACTCTCTTTCTCCCCCCTCCCTCCCTCCCTTGTCACTCTCTTTCTCCCCTCTCCCTCCCTCCCTTGTCACTCTCTTTCTCCCCCCTTCCTCCCTCCCTTGTCACTTTCTTTCTCCCCCTCCCTCCCTTGTCACTCTCTTTCTCCCCCTCCCTCCCTTGTCACTCTCTTTCTCCCCCCTCCCTTGTCACTCTCTTTCTCCCCCCTCCCTTCCTTGTCACTCTCTTTCTCCCCCCTCCCTCCCTTCCTTGTCACTCTCTCTTTCATTCCCTCCCTCCCTTGCCACTCTCTCTTTCTCCCCACCCACCTCGGGTGTATCGTGGCCAAGCTCTGTCCGGTCCGTGATACAGGAGCATTTGCTGTACCCGGCCGGACTGACAGGAAGTGCACACTAAGCGAGCACTTCCTGTAAGTCCGGCCGGGTACAGGAAACAAAAGCTCCTGTACCACGGACCGGACAGAGCTCAGCCACGATAAGCTTGAGGCGCTTCCCTCCTGTCAGTCCCTCTCTTCATGCTGCGCCAGAGCAGGGCGCCGACAGTGTTGAGGGGCACAATGCGCTGCCCTGCTGAAAGGGAACGGCGTTCCTGCTATGAAAAAAGTGCAGGAACGCCGTTCCCACGCGTTCCTGCAGGACTCGAGCCCTGAGTAGTAGTGTGTCAGGGGTTGTAGTATGCCAGGGGTACAGGTAGTAGTGTGGCAGGGTAGGGGTAGTAGTGTGGCAGGGGGTAAGGGTAGTAGTGAGGCAGGGTTAGGAGTAGTAGTGTGTCAGGGGTAGTAGTATGGCAGGGTAGGGGTAGTAGTGTGGCAGGGTAGGGGTAGTAGTGTGGCAGGGGTAGGGGTAGTAGTGTGGTAGGGGTATGGATAGTAGTGTGGCAGAAGTAGGTGTAGTAATATGGCAGGGGGAGGGGTAGTAATGTGGCAGGGGTAGTAGTGTGGCAGGATAGGGGTAGTAGTGAGGCAGGGGGTAGGGTAGTAGTGAGGCAGGGGGTAGGGGTAGTAGTGAGGCAGGGGTATGGGTAGTAGTGTGGCAGAAGTATGTGTAGTAGTATGGCAGAGGGAGGGGGAGTAGTGTGGCAGGGATAGTAGTGTGGCAGGGTAGGGGTAGTAGTGAGGCAGGGGGTAGGGGTAGTAGTGAGGCAGGGGGTAGGGGTAGTAGTGAGGCAGGGGTATGGGTAGTAGTGTGGCAGAAGTATGTGTAGTAGTATGGCAGAGGGAGGGGGAGTAGTGTGGCAGGGGTAGTAGTGTGGCAGGGTAGGGGTAGTAGTGTGGAAGGGGTAATAGTATGGCAGGGGTAGGGGTAGAAGTGTGGAAGGGGTAAGGGTAGTAGTGGGATAGGGGTAGTAGTGTGGCAGGGGTAGGGGTAGTAGTGTGGAAGGGGTAAGGGTAGTAGTGGGGTAGGGGTAGTAGTGTGGCAGGAGTAGGGGTAGAAGTGTGTAAGTGGTAGGGGTAGTAGTGGGGTAGGGGTAGAAGTGTGGCAGGGGTAGGGGTAGAAGTGTGTAAGTGGTAGGGGTAGTACTGAAGTAGTGGTAGTAGTGTGTAAGTGGTAGGGGTAGTACTGGGGTAGTGGTAGTAGTGTGTAAGTGGTAGGGGTAGTACTGGGGTAGGGGTAGTAGTATAGCTGGGGCAATTCCCTGTCAGTGGCTGCCATAAAAGCGCTGCATCCCAACACACATTAGAGTCAGTTTTGTAGGAATTATGTAGGTAATGTGGGAAGAAACCGAACACAGGGGCAAAATATAAACACCAAAAAGAGTCAGACTCAGACCTTTCTCCCCACCCACCTCGGGTGTATCGTGGCCGAGCTCTGTCCGGTCCGTGATACAGGAGCAATTGCTGTACCCGGCCGGACTGACAGGAAGTGCACACTAAGTGAGCACTTCCTGTCAGTCCGGCCGGGTACAGGAAACAAAAGCTCCTGTACCACGGACCGGACAGAGCTCGGCCACGATACACTTGAGGCGCTTCCCTCCTGTCAGTACCTCTCTTCATGCTGCGCCAGAGCGGGGCGCCGACAGTGTTGAGGGGCACAATGCGCTGCCCTGCTGAAAGGGAACGGCGTTCCTGCTAAGAAAAAAGTGCAGGAACGCCGTTCCCACGCGTTCCTGCAGGACTCGAGCCCTGCTTATAATATACTTTCTAACATAGAAAGTATATTACAGGGAGTGCAGAATTATTAGGCAAGTTATATTTTTGAGGATTAATTTTATTATTGAACAACAACCATTTTCTCAATGAACCCAAAAAACCCATTAATAACAAAGATGAATATTTTTGGAAGTAGTTCTTAGTTTGTTTTTAGTTTTAGCTATTTTAGGGGGATATCTGTGTGTGCAGGTGACTATTACTGTACATAATTATTAGGCAACTTAACAAAAAACAAATATATACCCATTTCAATTATTTATTTTTTACCAGTGAAACCAATATAACATCCCAACATTCACAAATATACATTTCTGACATTCAAAAACAAAAACAAATCAGTGACCAATATAGCCACCTTTCTTTGCAAGGACACTCAAAAGCCTGCCATCCATGGATTCTGTCAGTGTTTTGATCTGTTCCCCATCAACATTGCGTGCAGCAGCAACCACAGCCTCCCAGACACTGTTCAGAGAGGTGTACTGTTTTCCCTCCTTGTAAATATCACATTTGATGATGGACCACAGGTTCTCAATGGGGTTCAGATCAGGTGAACAAGGAGGCCATGTCATTAGATTTTCTTCTTTTATACCCTTTCTTGCCAGCCACGTTGTGGAGTACTTGGACGCGTGTGATGGAGCATTGTCCTGCATGAAAATCATGTTTTTCTTACCTTGCAGACTTCTTCCTGTACCACTGCTTGAAGAAGGTGTCTTCCAGAAACTGGCAGTAGGACTGGGAGTTGAGCTTGACTCCATCCTCAACCCAAAAAGGCCCCACAAGCTCATCTTTGATGATACCAGCCCAAACCAGTACTCCACCTCCACCTTGCTGGCGTCTGAGTCGGACTGGAGCTCTCTGCCCTTTACCAATCCAGCCATCTGGCCCATCAAGACTCACTCTCATTTCATCAGTCCATAAAACCTTAGAAAAATCAGTCTTGAGATATTTCTTGGCCCAGTCTTGACGTTTCAGCTTGTGTGTCTTGTTCAGTGGTGGTCGTCTTTCAGCCTTTCTTACCTTGGCCATGTCTCTGAGTATTGCACACCTTGTGCTTTTGGGCACTCCAGTGATGTTGCAGCTCTGAAATATGGCCAAACTGGTGGCAAGTGGCATCTTGGCAGCTGCACGCTTGACTTTTCTCAGTTCATGGGCAGTTATTTTGCGCCTTGGTTTTTCCACACGCTTCTTGTGACCCTGTTGACTATTTTGAATGAAACGCTTGATTGTTCGATGATCACGCTTCAGAAGCTTTGCAATTTTAAGAGTGCTGCATCCCTCTGCAAGATATCTCACTATTTTTGACTTTTCTGAGCCTGTCAAGTCCTTCTTTTGACCCATTTTGCCAAAGGAAAGGAAGTTGCCTAATAATTATGCACACCTGATATAGGGTGTTGATGTCATTAGACCACACCCCTTCTCATTACAGAGATGCACATCACCTAATATGCTTAATTGGTAGTAGGCTTTCGAGCCTATACAGCTTGAAGTAAGACAACATGCATAAAGAGGTGGTCAAAATACTCATTTGCCTAATAATTCTGCACGTAGTGTATAGTACATTTGCATTGTGCAGCAGTTGTGTGCTGTTCTGCCGCGATACTGCAGTCAAACAGAGGGACAAATTATGTTGGAATAACTACTATATTGGAATAAAATACTTTCTATATAGTGCATTTGTATTGTGCAGCAGTTGTGTGTGGTTCTGCAGAGATACCACAGCTATACAGAGGGACAAACGCTATTGGAATTACTAATTGCAACTGGTGTAATATACCACTGGTTCCCCCCAAAAAACTGATTGAGGCAGGGTTGTGATATACAGTTGCAAGAAAAAGTATGTGAACCCTTTGGAATGATATGGATTTCTGCACAAATTGGTCATAAAATGTGATTTGATCTTCATCTAAGTCGCAACAATAGACAATCACAGTCTGCTTAAACTAATAACACACAAAGAATTAAATGTTAGCATGTTTTTATTGAACACGCCATGTAAACATTCACAGTGCAGGTGGAAAAAGTATGTGAACCCTTGGATTTAATAACTGGTTTAATCTCCTTTGGCAGCAATAACTTCAACCAAACGTTTCCTGTAGTTGCAGATCAGACGTGCACAACGGTCAGGAGTAATTCTTGACCATTCCTTTTTACAGAACTGTTTCAGTTCAGCAATATTCTTGGGATGTCTGGTGTGAATCGCTTTCTTAAGGTCATTCCCCAGCATCTCAATCGGGTTGAGGTCAGGACTCCACTCTAGAAGGCAAATTTTCTTCTGTTTAAGCCATTCTATTGTTGATTTACTTCTATGCTTTGGGTCGTTGTCCTGTTGCAACATCCATCTTCTGTTGAGCTTCAGCTGATGCACAGATGGCCTTAAGTTCTCCTGAAAAATGTTTTGATAAACTTGGGAATTCATTTTTCCTTCGATTATAGCAATCCGTCCAGGCCCTGATGCAGCAAAGCAGCCCCAAACCATGATGCCCCCACCACCATACTTCACAGTTTGGATGAGGTTTTGATGTTGGTGTGCTGTGCCTCTTTCTCCACACATAGTGTTGTGTGTTTCTTCCAATCAACTCAACTTTGGTTTCATATTTTGCCAGTACTGCTGTGGAACATCCAGGTGCTCTTGTGCAAACTGTAAACATGCAGCAATGTTTTTTTGGACAGCAGTGGCTTCCTCTGTGGTATCCTCCCATGAAACCCATTCTTGTTTAGTGTTTTACATATTGTAGATTCTCTAACAGGGATGTTAGCATATGCCAGAGACTTTTGTAAGTCTTTAGCTGACACTCTAGGATTCTTCTTCACCTCCTTGAGCAGTCTGTGCTGTTCTCTTGCAGTCATCTTTACAGGACGGCCACTCCTAGGGAGAGTAGCAGCAGTGCTGAACTTTCTCCATTTATAGACAATTTGCCTTACCGTGGACTGATGAACAGCAAGGCTTTTTGATATACTTTTATAACCCTTTCCAGCTTTATGCAAGTCAACAGTTATTAATCGTAGGTCTTCTGAGAACTCTTTTGTGCGAGGCATTATTCACATCAGGCAATGCTTCATGTGAAAAGCAAACCCAAAACTGGTGTGTGTTTTTTATAAGGCAGGGCAGCTGTAACCAACATTGATTGGACTCCAGTTGGCTGACACCTCACTCCAATTAGCTCTTGGAGATGTCATTAGTCTAGGGGTTCACATACTTTTTCCACCAGTACTGTGAATGTTTACATGGTGTGTTCAATAAAAACATGGTAACATTTAATTCTTTGTGTGTTATTAGTTTAAGCAGACTGTGATTGTCTATTGTTGTGACTTAGATGAAGATCAGATCACATTTTATGACAAATTTGTGCAGAAATCCATAAAATTCCAAATGGTTCACATACTTTTTCTTGCAACTGTACCTATAATATGATTTCTATATAGTGCATTTGTATTGTGCAGCAGTTGTGTGCGGTTCTACAGCAATACCATAGCTATAGAGAGGGACAAACTCTTGGTACAACTAATTGCAACTGGTGTGATATACTAGCTGCCTCCCAAAAAAACTGATTGAGGCAGGGGTGTGATATACATATAATATTATTTCTATATAGTGCATTTGTATTGTGTAGCAGTTGTGTGAAGTTCTGCTGAGATACCGCAGCTATACAGAGGGACAAAAGTTATTGGAACAACTAATTGTAACTGGTGTGATATACCAGTTTCCCACCTAAAAAAATGATTGTGGCAGGGGTGTGATATAATATAATTTCTATATAGTGCATTTGTATTGTACAGCACTTGTGTGTGGTTCTGTTGCAATGCCACAGCTATACAGAGGGACAAACAATATTGGAACCACTAATTGCAACTGGTGTGATATGCCAGTTGCCCCCCAAAAAAACTGATTGAGGCAGGGGTGTGATATACCTATAATATACTTTCTATATAGTGCATTTGTATTGTGTAGCATTTGTGTGTGTTTATGATAAGACACCACATCTATACAGAGGGACAAAAGTTATTGGAACAACTAATTGCATCTGGTGTAATATACCAGTTGCCCCCCAAAAAAACTGATTGAGGCAGGGGTGTGATATATTTATAATTAGAGTTGAGCGAACACCTGGATGTTCGGGTTCGAGAAGTTTGGCAGAACTTCCCGGAAATGTTCGGGTTCGGGATCCGAACCCGACCCGAACTTCGTCCCGAACCCGAACCCCATTGAAGTCAATGGGGACCCGAACTTTTCGGCACTAAAAAGGCTGTAAAACAGCCCAGGAAAGAGCTAGAGGCCTGAAAAAGGCAGCAACATGTAGGTAAATCCCCTGCAAACAAATGTGCATAGGGAAATGAATAAAAATAAAAATAAAATAAATAAAAATTAACCAATATCAATTGGAGAGAGGTCCCATAGCAGAGAATCTGGCTTCATGTCACCCACCACTGTAACAGTCCATTGTCAGATATTTAGTCCCAGGCACCCAGGCAGAGGAGAGAGGTCCCTTAACAGAGAATCTGGCTTCATGTCAGCAGAGAATCAGTCTGCATGTCATAGCAGAGAATCAGGCTTCACGTCAGCCACCACTGTAACAGTCCATTGTCATATATTTAGGCCCAGGCACCCAGGCAGAGGAGAGAGGTCCCGTAACAGAGAATCTGGCTTCATGTCAGCAGAGAATCAGTCTGCATGTCATAGCAGAGAATCAGGCTTCACGTCAGCCACCGCTGTAACAGTCCATTGTCATATATTTAGGCCCAGGCACCCAGGCAGAGGAGAGAGGTCCCGTAACAGATAATCTGGCTTCATGTCAGCAGAGAATCAGTCTGCATGTCATAGCAGAGAATCAGGCTTCACGTCAGCCACCACTGCAACAGTCCATTGTCATATATTTAGGCCCAGGCACCCAGGCAGAGGAGAGAGGTCCCGTAACAGAGAATCTGGCTTCATGTCAGCAGAGAATCAGTCTGCATGTCATAGCAGAGAATCAGGCTTCACGTCAGCCACCACTGTAACAGTCCATTGTCATATATTTAGGCCCAGGCACCCAGGCAGAGGAGAGAGGTCCCGTAACAGAGAATCTGGCTTCATGTCAGCAGAGAATCAGTCTGCATGTCATAGCAGAGAATCAGGCTTCACGTCAGCCACCACTGTAACAGTCCATTGTCATATATTTAGGCCCAGGCACCCAGGCAGAGGAGAGAGGTCCCGTAACAGAGAATCTGGCTTCATGTCAGCAGAGAATCAGTCTGCATGTCATAGCAGAGAATCATGCTTCACGTCACCCAACATTGGAACAGTCCATTGCCATATATTTAGGCCCCGGCACCCAGACAGAGGAGAGGTTCATTCAACTTTGGATTGCCTCGCAATATAATGGTAAAATGAAAATAAAAATAGGATTGAATGAGGAAGTGCCCTGGAGTACAATAATATATGGTTAAGGGGAGGTAGTTATTGTCTAATCTGCACAAGGGATGGACAGGTCCTGTGGGATCCATGCCTGGTTCATTTTTATGAACGTCAGCTTGTCCACATTGCCTGTAGACAGGCGGCTGCGTTTGTCTGTAATGACGCCCCCTGCCGTGCTGAATACATGTTCAGACAAAACGCTGGCCGCCGGGCCAAACTGGCTAGTCCCAGAGCTGCAACGAGATTTCGCCCATTATCGCACACCACCAGGCCGGGCTTGAGGCTCGCCGGCAGCAACCACTCGTCGGTCTGTTGTTCTATACCCCACCACAACTCCTGTGCGGTGTGGGGCCTGTCCCCCAAACATAGGAGTTTCAGAATGGCCTGCTGACGTTTACCCCGGGCTGTGCTGAAGTTGGTGGTGAAGGTGTGTGGCTGACTGGATGAGCAGGTGGAAGAAGAGGAGGAGGAAGCTGAGTAGGAGGAGGTGGCAACAGGAGGCAAAGAATGTTGCCCTGCGATCCTTGGTGGCGGAAGGACTTTCGCCAAACAGCTCTCCGCCTGGGGCCCAGCTGCCACTACATTTAACCAGTGTGCAGTTAGGGAGATATAGCGTCCCTGGCCGTGCTTACTGGTCCACGTATCTGTGGTTAGGTGGACCTTGCCACAGATGGCGTTGCGCAGTGCACACTTGATTTTATCGGATACTTGGTTGTGCAGGGAAAGCACGGCTCTCTTGGAGAAGTAGTGCCAGCTGGGAACAGCATACTGTGGGACAGCAAGCGACATGAGCTGTTTGAAGCTGTCTGTATCCACCAGCCTAAATGACAGCATGTCATAGGCCAGTAGTTTAGAAATGCTGGCATTCAGGGCCAGGGATCGAGGGTGGCTAGGTGGGAATTTACGCTTTCTCTCAAATGTTTGTGAGATGGAGAGCTGAACGCTGCCGTGTGACATGGTTGAGATGCTTGGTGACGGAGGTGGTGGTGTTGGTGGTACATCCCCTGTTTGCTGGGCGGCAGGTGCCAACGTTCCTCCAGAGGCTGAGGAAGAGGCCGAGGCGGCAGCAGCAGAAGAGGCCGAGGCGGCAGCAGCAGAAGAGGCCAAGGCAGCAGCAGCAGAAGAAGTATAGGGGGAGCCTGAGTGAGTTCCTTGTTTTTAAGGTGTTTACTCCACTGCAGTTCATGCTTTGCATGCAGGTGCCTGGTCATGCAGGTTGTGCTAAGGTTCAGAACGTTAATGCCTCACTTCAGGCTCTGATGGCACAGCGTGCAAACCACTCGGGTCTTGTCGTCAGCACATTGTTTGAAGAATTGCCATGCCAGGGAACTCCTTGAAGCTGCCTTTGGGGTGCTCGGTCCCAGATGGCGGCGGTCAGTAGCAGGCGGAGTCTCTTGGCGGCGGGTGTTCTGCTTTTGCCCACTGCTCCCTCTTTTGCTACGCTGTTGGCTCGGTCTCACCACTGCCTCTTCCTCGGAACTGTGAAAGTCAGTGGCACGACCTTCATTCCATGTGGGGTCTAGGACCTCATCGTCCCCTGCATCGTCTTCCACCCAGTCTTGATCCCTGACCTCCTGTTCAGTCTGCACACTGCAGAAAGACGCAGCAGTTGGCACCTGTGTATCGTCATCATCAGAGACATGCTGAGGTGGTATTCCCATGTCCTCATCATCAGGAAACATAAGTGGGTGTGCGTCAGTGCATTCTATGTCTTCCACCGCTGGTGAAGGGCTAGGTGGATGCCCTTGGGAAACCCTGCCAGCGGAGTCTTCAAACAGCATAAGAGACTGCTGCATAACTTGAGGCTCAGACAGTTTACCTGGTATGCATGGGGGTCATGTGACAGACTGATGGGCTTGGTTTTCAGGCGCCATCTGTGCGCTTTCTGCAGAAGACTGGGTGGGAGATAATGTGAACGTGCTGGATCCACTGTCGGCCACCCAAATGACTAATGCCTGTACCTGCTCAGGCCTTACCATCCTTAGAACGGCATTGGGCCCCACCAAATATCGCTGTAAATTATGGCGGCTACTGGGACCTGAGGTAGTTGGTACACTAGGACGTGTGGCTGTGGCAGAACCGCCACGTCCTCTCCCAGCACCAGAGGGTCCACTAACACCACCACAACCATGTCTGCGTCCTTTACTAGATGTTTTCCTCATTGTTATCGTTCACTACAACAACTAAAATTGTATTTGGCCCAATGTATTGAATTCAAATTCAGGCCTTTTTTTACAGACACCTAACACTATCTGGCTATCTATTTAGGTACCGTATTACACTAATACAGGCACAGCAGTAACCACAGATTTAGCTGACTATAAATTTGAGGCCTATTATTTAGGCGCTGGGTGACAGGTATACGTTTACAGACAGAATTAGACTGGGATATGCACAGTAGCGTGTGTGTGAAGTTATTGAGAATGACCCTATGTGCACCTTGAATCTTATATACCCTTTTAGGGATAGATTTAAAGTAGGTCTGATACAGCAGAAACCACTAAATTAGGAAATTGCAAAATTGGGAATTGTATTTCAAACCAGAACAAAAACTGTGCTTTGACGGACACTAAATAACTTGACCAGCTACAGCAATAATGACAGATTTGGATGAATATAAATTTGAGGCCTATTATTTAGGCGCTGGGTGACAGGTATACGTTTACGAACAGAATTATACTGGGATATGCACAGTAGCGTGTGTGTGAAGTTATTGAGAATGACCCTATCTGCACCTTGAATCTAATATACCCTTTTAGGGATAAATTTAAAGTAGGCCTGATACAGCAGAAACCACTAATTTAAAGAATTGCTAAATTGGGAATTGTATTTCAACCCAGAACAAAAACTGTGCTTTGACGGACACTAAATAACTTGCCCAGCTACAGCAATAACCACAGATTTAGCTGACTATAAATTTGTGGCCTATTATTTAGGCGCTGGGTGACAGGTATACGTTTACAGACAGAATTAGACTGGGATATGCACAGTAGCGTGTGTGTGAAGTTATTGAGAATGACCCTATGTGTACCTTGAATCTTATATACCCTTTTAGGGATAGATTTAAAGTAGGTCTGATACAGCAGAACCCACTAAATTAGGAAATTACAAAATTGGGAATTGTATTTCAACCCAGAACAAAAACTGTGCTTTGACGGACACTAAATAACTTGACCAGCTACAGCAATAATGACAGATTTGGATGAATATAAATTTGAGGCCTATTATTTAGGCGCTGGGTGACAGGTATATGTTTACGGACAGAATTAGACTGGGATATGCACAGTAGCGTGTGTGTGAAGTTATTGAGAATAACCCTATCTGCACCTTGAATCTAATATACCCTTTTAGGGATAAATTTTAAAGTAGGCCTGATACCGCAGAAACCACTAATTTAGAGAATTGCTAAATTGGGAATTGTATTTCAACCCAGAACAAAAACTGTGCTTTGACGGACACTAAATAACTTGCCCAACTACAGCAATAACCACAGATTTAGCTGACTATAAATTTGAGGCCTATTATTTAGGCGCTGGGTGACAGGTATACGTTTACAGACAGAATTAGACTGGGATATGCACAGTAGCGTGTGTGTGAAGTTATTGAGAATGACCCTATGTGCACCTTGAATCTTATATACCCTTTTAGGGATAGATTTAAAGTAGGTCTGATACAGCAGAAACCACTAAATTAGGAAATTACAAAATTGGGAATTGTATTTCAACCCAGAACAAAAACTGTGCTTTGACGGACACTAAATAACTTGACCAGCTACAGCAATAATGACAGATTTGGATGAATATAAATTTGAGGCCTATTATTTAGGCGCTGGGTGACAGGTATATGTTTACAGACAGAATTAGACTGGGATATGCACAGTAGCGTGTGTGTGAAGTTATTGAGAATGACCCTATCTGCACCTTGAATCTAATATACCCTTTTAGGGATAAATTTAAAGTAGGCCTGATACAGCAGAAACCACTAATTTAGAGAATTGCTAAATTGGGAATTGTATTTCAACCCAGAACAAAAACTGTGCTTTGACGGACACTAAATAACTTGCCCAACTACAGCAATAACCACAGATTTAGCTGACTATAAATTTGAGGCCTATTATTTAGGCGCTGGGTGACAGGTATACGTTTACAGACAGAATTAGACTGGGATATGGCCAAAAAATAACCACACTATTGATGGTTAAATGCACTTGGTGTGACAGCTTGACCCTGATGTAGGATATAGCCAAAAAATAACCACACTATTGATGGTTAAATGCACTTGGTGTGACAGCTTGACCCTGATGTAGGATATAGCCAAAAAATAACCACACTTTTTATGGTTAAATGCACTTGGTGTGACAGCTTCACCCTGATATAGGATATAGCCAGAAAACAACCACACTATTGAGGGTTAAATGCACTTGGTGACAGGCTCAGCTTGCCCCTGATGTAGTATATGGCCCAAAAATAACCACACTATTGATGGTTAAATGCACTTGGTGTGACAGCTTCACCCTGATGTAGGATATAGCCAAAAAACAACCACACTATTGAGGGTTAAATGCACTTGGTGACAGCTTGCCCCTGATGTAGTATATGGCCAAAAAATAACCACACTATTGATGGTAAAATGCACTTGGTGTGACAGCTTCACCCTGATGTAGAATATAGCCAAAAAATAACCACACTATTGAGGGTTAAATGTACTTGGTGGCAGCTTGTGCTGGCGCACCACAAGACACAAAATTGCCGCCGATCACCCCAGAAAAAAGTGACTGAAAAACGCTCTGGGCAGCCTAAAAACAGTGAGCAATTGAATAGCAGCAGTTCAATCATCCACAGCTGCAGATCGATCTCTGAATGAAGTCTTTTGGAGGAGTTAATCACTGCCTAATCTCACCCTAACGTCGCAGCTGCAACCTCTCCCTACACTGATCAGAGCGTGTGGCGCTACGTGACTCCAGCTTAAATAGAGGCTGGGTCACATGCTGCACTGGCCAATCACAGCCATGCCAATAGTAGGCATGGCTGTGACGGCCTCTTGGGGCAAGTAGTATGACGCTTGTTGATTGGCTGCTTTGCAGCCTTTCAAAAAGCGCCAAGAAAGCGACGAACACCGAACCCGGACTTTTACGAAAATGTTCGGGTTCGGCTCCGTGTCACGGACACCCCAAAATTATATAGTTTGGGTTCGCTCATCCCTACTTATAATTTAATTTCTATATAGTGCATTTGTATTGTGCAGCAGTTATGTGCGGTTCTGCTGAGATACTGTAGCTATACAGAGGGACAAAAGCTATTGGAACAACTAATTGTAACTGGTTTGATATACTAGTTTCCCACCTAAAAAAACTGATTGAGGCAGGGGTGTGATATACTTATAATTACATTTCTATATAGTGCATTTGTATTGGGAGTCAGTTGTGTGTGGTTCTGCTTAGATACCGCAGCTATATAGAGGAACAAAAGCTATTGGAACAACTAATTGAAACTTGTGTGATATACCAGTTGTCCCCCAAAAAATCTGATTGAGGCAGGGGTTTGATATACCTGTAATATACTTTTTATATAATGCATTTGTATTGTAAGGCAGTTGTGTGTGGTTCTTCTGCAATACTGCAGCTATACAGCTGGACAAACAGTATCGGAACAACTAATTGCAACTGGTTTGATATACCTGTTGCCCCCCCAAAATACTGATTAAGGGGTTTGATATACCTGCTTCCAGCAAATAATCATTAAGGGGTTCTATATACCTGCTTCCACAAATATTGCTCTACTGTAGGGACTTTGTCATAGGGTAATTTTAAAAATGACAGGCAGAGGAAGAGGCAGGCCACTCCGTAGGGGTGATAGGGGTCGGGCAGGTGCACCCCTCCGGAGCCTAAGTGGGAAGTTGCAGAAGGTGCGTGCGATTATGTCAAAGGACGCATCAGATTTGGTTGAGTGGCTCACTCAGCCATCCGCTTTTGCATCCTCCTCATACTCTCTATCTACACCCTCCTCACTCTCTGTTGTGTGCACCTTCAAAGACACCACCACCACTACCACCACCTTAGCCCCTCCACTCAAGTCAGACAAATTATTTTCCCATCCATTCCCAGACCTTACCGATGCACAGCCATTGTTAGCGTCAGATGAGGAAGTGGAGGTAGCAACGGCCACCACCCAGCGGTCTGACAACAGTGCCCAGATCAGACCAAGGACAGAGGTCCCCACTGTTGCTGCTTATTCAAAGATCTCTAATGTCAGTGGTGGTGAAGGGGGCGATGATGACGTGTTGATGGATGTCACATGGGTGCCCACAAGAGAGGAAGAGGAGGGGATTTTCTCCTCCTACTCCATCCTCCGTCTCCTCCTCGTCTGACTCCTCCTTTTCCACTGCTAACGCCTCTGCCGCTGCATCCCCCCAGCTCCCAAAAACCTATTTGACGTGCCAGGTGAGACGTTGCCATGCAGTGCTGCAGCTGTTGTGCCTGGAAGCCAAGAGCCACACCGGTCCTGCTCTCCTTTCAGCTCTGTGGTCACAGGCTGATCAGTGGCTAACGCCGCGTAATTTTAACAGTTGGTAAAGCGGTGTGCGACAACGGTACCAATTTGCTGAGCGCGCTGAAACAGAGCAAAATGACACATGTGCCGTGCATGGCACATGGCCTGAACTTAGTCGTGCAGAGATTCGATTGCCAAATACCCCTGGGTCCATGACGTCTTGCGGCAGGCCAGAAAAATCTCTGGCCATTTTAAAAGATCTTAAATGACCATGGCTCACCTTGCTGACGTTCAACGGTGACACCTCTTGCCCATCAGACGTCTGATTTGTGACTGCCCAACGCGATGGAACTCCACCTTGTGTTTGCTTAATAGACTGCTCCACAGAAACATGCCGTTATACAATCTCTGTGGTAGGACAGGTTCTGGGAAGCTTTTTTTTTTTTTTTTTTCATTGCGCCAGTGGCTGCTCATGTGCGACACATGCAGACTTCTGTGGCCATTTGATGAGATCACCAAACTGGTCAGTCGCAGCCAGGGCGTCATAAGTGACATCGTACCTTACAGCGTTTTTCTGGAGCGTGTATTGAGTTGTGTCATTGCTCAAGCCGTCAAGGAGCAGGAGCTGGAAGATGAGGAAGTCGCAATGCTGAATGCATTCCCGGGGGCGGCTACTGCATCTGCAGGAGTCTGAAGAGGAGGATGGTGCCTTGGGGGAGGAGGAGGAGGAGCAAGAAGAGCAGGCTTTAAACTTTTCTGGGATCCTTGGTGTTGTCCGTGGATGGGGGGAGGAGACAGAGGATGACATTCTCCTGGGCGATGAGCAGGAGCCAGGCCGCTCCAAAGCTTCAAATTTAGTGCAAATGTGGGCATTGATGCTCCAGTGTTTGATGAGGGACCACTGTATAAAAAGCATAAAGGACCAGTACTGGGTGGCAACATACTTAGACCCCCAGTACAAACACAATGTGGCTGACATGTTACCAGCATCACAGAGAGCTGTCAGAATGCAGCTGTCACGGCGGACATGCACTCACAGATAAACCACCAACCAGGCTCTAGGCGAGAGGCAGGGGAAGGGTCACCTCCTAGCTAATCCCTGACCTCTCTCCCTGCACTGCTCAGCCCACATACAGACCTTGGTGGTAGGAATGATGTGTCCCCGTGCCTGGGCTGAAACACCCTAGATTCCCTTGAGATGGTGAAGAGGGGAAATAGGAGCAGCCTGCTCGCACAGAACCTGGACGGGAGAGATGACACAAAAACAACCAAGACAGCAAACAACAAAACTTGAAACCACACTTATCTTTCTGAGCTGGAACAGACAACCTTCCTTCCTAGCTTCCAAGACCAAAGTGATTCCTATAATCCGCTCAGAGCACTGGGATGGAGTGCTATTTAAACTAATGACCCCACCCAGTGCACCTGATGGGAGGCGGATCCAGCAAGGCTCCAAAACAATACACTTAACTCGTGATGCTATTCTGGCCGTCTCCACACATAGTCAGAGCAGGGCATGACAGTACCATTTCAAGGCCTTTCTTTGAGAGATGCTGCATTCTGCTGTTCGGGCGCTGGCAGAGGAATTTCCACCCACAGAGAAACAGTTGCTAGTACCAATCCTACAGCGCATGCAAGAAGAGGGCATTTTGAAGATGATCCAGCCTCAGGGAACGCGTAGATCGACAGGTGTCCGACTACATCGGGTTAACAGCCGATGTGGATGCTATGAGAAGCGAGGAACTCCTTGACTACTGGGTCTGCAGGCTTGATCTGTGGCCAGAGCTGGCACAATTTGCCATGGAACTCTTGGCTTGCCCCTTGTCAAGTGTCCTGTCCGAAAGGATGTTCAGCGCAGCAGGGGGGATTGTGACCGATAAGCGCACTTGCCTAGCTCACGACAGTGTGGACTACCTCACATTTAAAAAAATGAATTGATGGATGGAGGCATGGATCTCGGAGGAATTCAACACCTGTGACAACGTTTAATAGAATTTAACCTATTATCATTGTTTGTTGTTGTTTTTTCAAATGGGGGATTTTGTTAGCCATGTTTTTAATCAAATTTTTTATTTTTAGTTCTTTTAAACATATGTATTTGACATGCATTTCTACTGGCCTGCAGTAAAATTGATATCCAATGACCATCTATTATGCCTCAAGCCTCATAATCACTTGATGGTTTCTGTCGGGTCAACGCCTAATGTTTGGGGCCTGTACTCCACTGGCCTGCAGTAAAATTGATATAAAATGACCATCTAATATACCTCCAGCCACATAATGACTTGATCTTTTCTGTACGGTGAATGCATAATTTTTGGGGCCTCTAATCTAACTGACCAACAGTAAAATTGTTATACGGTGACCGCTAGTGAATAGCGGCATAGGCAATTTTTTTATTCAATGGGACGGCTTGGGTGCAATTACACCTGCTCACCACTGCAGATGCAACGGCGAGAAGGTAAACAGTGAAGAGGAGGCAGCACTGGCACGGCGCGCGCCTCCTCTTCAAACAGCTGATCGGCGGGGGTGCCAGGTGTCGGACCCCGCCGATCTGATATTGATAACCTATCCTGAGGATAGGTCATCAATAAATATAACTTGGACAACCCTTTTAATGTAACTGGCCAACAGTAAAATTGTTATACAGTGACTGCCTAATGTACCTCCAGCCACAAAATCACTTGATGTTTTCTGTCCGGTTAATGCCTAATGTTTGGGCCTATACTCCACTGGGCTGCAGTAAAATTAATGTCCACTGACCATCTAATATACCTCCAACCACATAATCACTTGATCTTTTCTGTACGGTAAGTGAATAATTTTTGGGGCCTGTAGTCCACTGGCCTGCAGTAAAATTGATATCCATTCACCATCTAATATACCTCCAGCTACATAATCACTTGATCTTTTCTGTATTGTAAATGCCTAATTGTTGGGGCCTCAGAGGAATTCAACACCTGTGACGAACACGTGTTATCGAATTCTGCCTATTATCATTTGGGGTTTATTTAAGAGGGGGCATTTTGTTAGCCATGTTTTTAATCCAATTTTCTTATTTTTAATTCTTTTAAACATATGTATTTGATATGTATTTGTATTGGCCTGCAGTAAAATTGATATCCAATGACTGTCTAATATATCTCCAGACACATAATCACTTGATGTTTTCTGTCCAGTGAATGTCTAATGTTTGGGGCCTGTACTCCACTGGCCTGCAGTAAAATTGATATCCATTCACCGTCTAATATACCTCGAGACACATAATCACTTAATGATTTCTGTCCGGTGAATGTTTAATGTTTGGGGCCTGTATTCCACTGGCCTGCAGTAAAATGTATATCCAATGACCATCTAATATACCTCCAGCCACATAATCACTTGATCTTTTATGTACGGCGAATACATAATTTTTGGGGCCTTTAATCTAACTGGCCAACAGTAAAATTGTTATACGGTGAAAGCCTAATATACCTCCAGCCACATTATCAATTGTTCTTTTCTGTACAGTGAATGAATAAATGTTGGGGCCTGTAGTCCACTAGCCTGCAGTAAAATTGATATCCAATAAACGTCTAATATACCTCCAACCACAAAATCACTCGATGTTTTTCGTCCAGTAAATTCCTAATGTTTGGAGCCTGTACTCCCGTGGCCTAAAATAAAATTGTTCTAGGCTCCAGCAGGGCACATTTTTGAGAGTTTCCCTTTAAGACGCATACAAATGGCCCTGATTAAAATATATATTTTTGGGGGGAATTTTTGCCATTGATCCTCCTCTGGTATGTCACTGTCCATTTTGGGGGACAAGTTGTGCACTTTTAGTAAGTATTTGGTGGCTGAAAATATGACCTGAAGGTTTTTCAGGTTCATCTGCCATTAAAATGAATAGGGCCCGCCGCAAACTTGCGGTTTGCGAACATTTGATCGCGTTCATGCGATTGCGCTCGCAAATCGCCCCGGCCGATGTTCGCCCATCACTAATGAGAATAACTACTAAATAACTGAAGTGTGAACTAAGCCTAATAGTGACGCACAGTCATTCTACATCTAACAGAAGGGATTCAAAGCATGTGTTTGCAGTGCCACAACATAAGTTAGAATAAACTTTTTTTTCTCCACTACTTTATAGACACTACCTCCATATCCTTATTTTGTTCCACTAAAGAGTCATTAGGACACAGCTTTTGCAGGGGTGCACAGCGTTTTTTTTTTCTACTTTACTGAAGGCTACTGTATGTTTTTTTCTTTGGTTTAGCTAGGGGTTAGCTAGGTTGGTGGCCTGCACAATGATGTGCACATCCATTTATGTGACCTGCATGTTTTTCTGATGCACAATAACTGTTTATCAGAAATGACTAGCTATGCATGCTGCAGCAATACACAGTGATGTCCACCAGAATACATTCTCCCTAAAGTTTAACTGCAGGCCAGGATGGACCTGATTTAACACGCTTTGTGACAAATTAATTCATAACCAAGCTAATTTCTTGAAGAAATTTGTCATCATTATCTGCTTCTTTTCCTGCTCAGACTTCTTTTCTTCTTTGTTATTTGATCCTCCATGAGACATCCATAATGTCATAAAAAAAACATTCACGACCAGCAATTATCTTGCATGCAAGGTTAATTCCCACCTGGCTAAAGTTGCTTGTGGTGCAGTTGCTGCCATACTACTAAGTTGCAGTAAATGTGGCACTTCTCCAAAATTTTATTCTGTTAGTCTTGTCTAAAATTGAATTCTTCTCTATACCAGACATCTGACTTTTGGCCAGGTTTTCATAGTGGTGCAGTTCGACACCTTTACTTAAATGTAATTTTTCTCTATGCCATCAGTCTGATTTTTGGCCAGGTGTACATAGTGACCCTGTTCCACACCTTCAACAAAATGTAATTCTTCTGTATGTTATCAGGCAGGCAAACTCTTAGGCAGGTCTTATGTACCCCACAATTATACTAATGTAGATTACAAGTTGTCCCACAAAAATCAAGCCCTCACACAGCTCTGTAGAAAAATAAAAATAAAAAGTTATGGGTCTTGGGATGCAGCAATACAAAAACTGTTTCTTCTTTAATCAGCAGGTTATGTGTAGCCAACAATGGTGCCATTAAAAACTACTTCAAAACTGTCATTCTAAAAACAAGCCCTCATACGGCTGCGTAGACCGAAAAATAAAAAAAAAGTTATACCATAGCTCTTGGAAGGCGGCAATGAAAAAATGAAAATAAATAAATAAATTGCCTGGTCATTAAGGCCTAAAGCAAGCTGGTCATTAATGAGTTACGTTTAGATAAGCCACAATCTTTTGCACATTACCAACACTGTAGCGTGCAGGTGTACTGCCAATCACTGTCTTCATCATTAGAGCAGTGAGGACATAAATTTGCTACAACGGTCATGAGTCACATATTGGCACATCCCCTCCGCAGTGGGTAACAAGCAGCAGTGAGAGTGAGTATAAAATAATTTTATTTTAATATTAGTCTATCCGCCCCCATTCCTTTTGTCTTACGGACTCAAAGGACTCAATTCCTACACAGAAAGTTTATGATGAAAGTTTATGAGGTATCACACTAATAAAATTGCAATGATGTTGTTTTAGAGACAGTAATAGGTTTTCAGTATTTTATGTTTTGATATGTATATACAGTATGTTCTGGACCTAAAATAGAAACATACTAATAAATTAGCGCTGTAAAACATGAAAAGATACAATGATACAATCACTATAAAAAGGAGCATCTAATTATATTTAAACTGTCACTTGGGAAAATTGCAATCTTTTGCAGTTTCTAAATGTATACTCTTTACAGTGCAAACTATTACAGTGCAGAGTGTTGTTTCATATAAAGTATGCAATCGTTTTTGGAATAAATTACTACAAGAAAAATAGAATGGTTCACACACTGTGGGTTACCTGTGAGAAAAAAAAAAAGGTTGCAAGAAATCCAAACTGAAGTTTGCAATACACAATAAATCTGCATAATATACTGATGCAGGTGGAGTTATCACTATGTGCATAAATTCATGTAGAGTTCGAAAAATACAAAGTAAATCCTTGAACCACCCTTAAAGTTTTGTTGATACATACATATACCTTGAATATTCAAATATGTACTGTGATATATGGACTTATTGATCACATCAAATTTAAAATAGGATTGGGAAGAAGGAACAGACTGAGGAAATGTGCTCATTAAATGACTCCATAAGACAAAATGAAATGACATAGCATAACTACATCTATACAGTAGCTGCCTGATAAACAGTGTGCCAAACTAGTTAGTAGCAGAGTCAAAGTTTCAAACTCATGGCCTAAAGCTGGGGTATTTCTCATGCAGAATGTAGACCAGCTTTGTATTTGTGATGACTTACTCAGCATACTAGTGAGGGAAACATGGCAAGAGACAAACCAGATGATCCCAGGCTTGCCCACAATGCTTGTCAGCCAGCCTGACAGCCAATCAGGAGGAAGGATATTGGCTGGTTGATCAGGCTCTATGCTAGCTCTAAAGCACAGATATCATTGTAATTCCACCCACTGATGTGGAAGGAAGTATCTGCCATGTGTCTGACAGTCATCAATTAGATACACAAGCCAGCCATTATAGGGTATTGCAGGGACAGTGTAGGGATTTTGAAGAAGATATACTTAGAAAGTCTGGTTTTATCATTATAGACATGATAGGGGCAGTTAGTGTACTGTGTGTCTAACAAATACTGTTCATAACTTCATGTGTTGCACTGCACAAGACAAGACACATAATCTTTTAAAGAGACATCACTCTATTTTTTATGCACAGACCAGCCTTTTTATTAAATCCAAAAACCTATTGGAAAGCTTCTACAGTTCATAAGTGTGCAATAGGCATATTTCCCAGCATCACCACCAGAAATATTTAGCTGTATATGCTGTGCAAATGCAGTTTTACTTTCCAAAAACCTGTAGCAAAGCTTCTACAATTTATATGTGTATAATAAGCATATTTTAATTCATCGACATCAGCCTATTCAGAGACCATCCAATTGGTTCTTATCCCTTTAATTCCTTGTAATGTAGTTGGCTAGGGGTGAAGACCTTTAAGTGGGACTTGAGGGGTCAGGAGACTAGAAAATATCTACCTATCTTTTATCATAGTTTAGGCTACTTTCACACTTGCGGCAGTGTGATCCGGCGGGCAGTTCCGTCGTCGGAACTGGCCGCCGGATCCGCCGATCTGCCGCTGACTGAAAGCATTTGTGAGACTGATCCGGATGCGGATCCGTCTCACAAATGCATTGCAAGGACGGATCCGTCTCTCCGCTTGTCATGCGGACAGACGGATCCGTCTTGTACATTTTTTCATATTTTTGCCGATCTGCGCATGCGCATGCCGGAACGACATATAGCATATACAAATAATAAGTAAATGGCAACTGGTTATGCAGACATCCCAAAAAGGTTCAAATATCCTATACATTCAATTGATGTTGTTACATTTTTAGTCAGAAGACATGAAGACATCCCGCTGCTAAACTGTAGAAACAGCTTCCTAACAGCATTTTTGCAAAATGGTCAAATGATAAAGACAAGGGATTCTGCTGCTATCCCTAAAGCCAGGTAAATGCAATTAAACAATGAGAAATACATAGAGAAGATGGCACCCAAGCCTGGGCCTGAGGATCCCTAATTGAAAGATTTGGGAGATGACACCACTGCCTTGTTAGTTATGATTCCCTCTAAATTTTCAGAGGCTTCCTAAAAAAAAAGCTCTGACTCAATACCCTAGCACTAATTGCCTCAGAGCTGGCGGAAATACAATAAACATCTGCCTTAGTTGTGGCCTTGGAAATCTTGCAGCAGGAACTCATCTCTGCCTCGATGAGAGATCAGATGGTGATGCAGCAAACTCACTTGAACAATGCACTCCTCATTATGGAGGATCAAGAAAATCTCAGGAGAAGGAGAAATATACATATGTGGGTCCTAGCAGACCTGCTACGCTTTGCACGGGCAGTGCAAGCCAGATAGTGGTTGAGAGAGAACACAGAGCCCTGGGGCCAAAACCCCCAAACAGTTCTGAGATGTGGTATAAGGTCTGCTTAGCTATCTTGACACCACCAAGATACTAGTTAAAGCCAGACCAAAAACAGACCTCACCTTCGAAGGGACACGTTTATAGTTTTTTTCAGGACTTAGCTCTCTCCACACTGCAGAAGCAGCAGAGCCTCAAAGGTCTGACAGATAAACTGCACTCCTGGAAGATACCTTACTGTACCCCTTTGGGCTTTTGATCTCCTGTGAAGGGAACAATGTTGTCATTAGATATCCTAAGAATCTTTACTTGGAGTGGCATCAGCTCCATATGGAGCCTATCGAGATCTCATCTTGGCTTCCATTGGTAGAAGTGGATTATCTCCCAGCGAGATAAGCAAATTAGTATAGGTTTTCATAAATGTCTATATTTTTCCCTTAGTAACTCTGTTGCTGAGGGGCCATTTTCTGCTGCTTAAAGGCCACATTGGTCATGCCACCTTGATCTGCAACTTGTGCACATCTAATACTCAAACTATCAAATTGATTAAAGAGGTTTTGTTGAAGATCTCTGTAGAACCTGAATCTTACTCTCAATCTCTTGTTGGACTCCTCCTCACCTAGAGCTGCCTTCTCCCAAAAAGCTTTGAGTACCATCCATCATGCTATTAGGGACTTAAACCTAGTGACTATTTGGCATATGTTGCAACCCTAGGAGAGAGACTACATCTTTTTCTCATACCCATACCACTCCTACATTAAAATGGACTATACAGTGCCTTGAAAAAGTATTCATACCCCTTGAACTTTTCAACATTTTTCATTTTACACCCACAAACTTTTTGTTTTGTTGAGATTTTATATGATAGACCAACACAAAGTAGCAAATATGTGTGAAGTGAAAAGAAAATGACACATGGATTTCAAAATGTTTAATAAATAAAAAATCTAAAAAGTGTGTTGTGCATTTGTATTTAGCCCCCAGTACTCTGATACCCCTAAATAAAATCCAGTGCAACCAATTGCCTTCAGAAATCACCTAATTAGTAAATAGAGTCCACTGTGTGTAATGTATTCTTAGTATGACTACAGCTGTTCTGTGAAGGCATCAGAGGTTAGCTAGAGAGCATTAGTGATTAAACATCGCCATGAAAACCAGACAGATCAGGGATAAAGCTGTGGAGAAGTGTAAAGCAGGTTATAAAAAAATATCCCAAACTCTGAACATCTCACGGAGCACTGTTCAATCCATGGAAGGAGTATGGCGCAACGGCAAACCTACCAAGACATGGCCGCCCACCTGAACTGACACTAATTAGATAAGCAGCTAAGAGGTCCATGGTCACTCTGGGGAGCTGCAGAGATCCACAGCTCAGGTGGGAAAATCTGTCCACAGGACAACTATTAGTCGTGTATTTCATCTGGCCTTTACGGAAGAGTGTCAAGAAGAAAGCCATTTTTGGAAGCAAGCCATGAGAAGTCTTGTTTGCAGTTTTCCACAAGCCATTAAGGGGAAACAGCAAACTTGTGGAAGAAGGTGCTCTGGTCAGATGAGACCAAAGTTGCAACTTTTTGCCCTAAATTCTGAACCCTATATGCAACAGAAAAGTAACACTGCACATCTCCCTGAACATACCATCCCTACCGTGAAACATTGTGGTGGCGCCATTATGTTGTGGGACACATTCAGCAGGGAAAGGGAAGCTGGTCAGAGATGATGGGAAGATGGATAAAGCTAAATAAAGGGCAATCCTGGAGGAAAACCTGGTAAAGGCTGCAAAAGACTTGAGACTGGGGGGGGGGGGTGTCACCTTCCAGCAGGAGAGCAACCCTAAAGATACAGCCAGAGCTGCAATGGAATGGTTTAAATCAAAGCATATTCCTGTGTTAGAATGGCCCAGTCACAGTCCAGACCAAAATTTGACAGAGAATCTGGGACAAGACTTGAGAATTGCTGTTAACAGACACTCTTCATCCAATCTGAGAGCAAGCTATTTTACAAATAAGAATGGGAAAAAATTCCAGCTTCTAGATGTACAGAGCTGGTAGAGACATAACCCAACAGACTTGCAGCTGTAATTGAAGCAAAACGTGGTCCTACAAAGTACTGACTCAGGGGTGCTGAATAAAAAAACACGCCACGCTTTCTAGATTTTAATTTATGAAACATTTTGAAAACCACATATCATTTTCTTTTAATAAAATCTTAATAAAATACATTTAAGTTAATGGGTGTAACGTGAAAAAATGTGGAAACGTTCAAGGGGTATGAATGCTTTTTTAAGGCACTGTATCTCAGTAGGCAGCAGATGCCTCTCCCAGGTTGAAGACACATCCATAGAGTGACAAACTATATCTGAGCATGCATCTGTCTTGCTTACTATTCGGTTGAAATATATTCCATCTGACAATTGGACATGGCAGCCTAATCTGACACAAAATCCACAATTGATGGTTTTTCCTCTAAAACTGATGACTTTTTTAGCACTAATTCCCTCTATCTCCAATCAGGAGGCCATTTGGGAGGTACATAAAGCCACATTACAAGGGAATTCATTTCCACAAGCTCATCTTAAGAGACAGAGAAATACTATAAATGTTTATCCGGCCTGCTCACTAATATAGCTAAATTAAAATGCATACATAAGAGTATTCTGGCTATTAAGGAACAGAAATCTGTAGCCCACTTACACAATGAGTTAAGAGAGTTACTCAATACTAAATCTGCACAAATTTACTTGAGGACATGCCACAAACATTATGATCAAAGTGACATGGAGGACAAGGTTATAGCTGCTATAGTACACAAGGCCAAACAACACTGCTATATTTACTCTCCTATCTTGGTTCTTCTGAAGTTTCATAGTTCGCTTTACAATCTCAACCTGCATGAGTCTCCACTGGAAAGAGAGAACCAGGCCTTAACCACCTCTCTACATCTACTCTTCTTGTACAGTGAAGACTGTGCCTTCCTGACTACTCCGGCAACTCAAGATTAAATCAGTCCTTGCCTCTAATACTAAAGGTCACTTTAGATGGAACGATACAGCAGGCGATTGTAGGGCAGGAAGCGTTCCTTCCTGGCAATCACCTTTTCGCCAGCTTAGAAGATTGCTGCATTTACATACAGAAATTTCCACCACAGTATGGGGAGGACCTATCGTTAATGCCATAGCTCATGCCCACACAGACTCATTGTTTGACGACTGTTAACGATTATCTGGTGGATTCTCACCCCATGTAAAGGACCCTTAACAGGACAAACAAACATCACACCAACTGTAAAAACAGCTGAAGTTGAAAAGGGGTGGCTTATTCAAATGGATAATAGTCCTAAACACACCTCAAAATCCACAATAGATTATCTTAAAAGACGCAAGCTGCAGGTTTTACTTTCTTTTCACAAGTTAGATGTTTATTCTCTCACTTTTTATGAAAGTACTCAAAACCACGAATAACCTATGATTTACTAGTTCTTCCTTAAGACATTGGTGGCTTTGGCTCCTCTGATGTTTCTCAGTATCACCACCCTTAAAATTCTATCCAAGCAACTGGCCAAACTGGGAATACAAATTTCAGCTACCCTCCTCAAACCAGCTGATTTTACCAGCTTATGGTTCCCCACCTGACCTGCTTCATAATTAGGTGCATAACTACTGCAGTAACAGCCATAGCAGCGGCTATATGGTCCACACCAGCATCAAGGCCAGACCACTAGGTCTGGGGCCTGGACAGCAGCCAGGAAGCACAGGATGACTATTCACTATGGCAGCAGGGTGCCAGGGCACAGCATTCTACAGTCTGACTCCTTTATAAAGCGCAATGGTAGACAGAGAAGTCTAGAGATTATTAAAAATTGCAATATCCAGACAGTGGTCCAGTCAAGCCCTGCAGGCCCCCTCCATCTTTCACTGAGGCCCCTATGTCCTATCATCTACAAAGTTGCTGCTAATAAAGTACCTGGAGCTCTGGTCCCAGTTACAGGAGGCCCCGTCCTCCCAGTGAGGAGTCTGCAGCCGGGCAGGTAATATATCATACTTTATAGTCAATCCCTGTTATCTGTACACAGAGAGAGACCTGTTATCTGTACTCAGTTAGATCCCTGTTATCTGTACTCAGAGATCCCTGTTATCTGTACTGTAGGTAGAAATGGTGATTCCCCACCTTCTTGAATCAGGCTTCTGGGAGAGAATTTCATTAGTTATGTATTAGCATACCTAACCGATGCCTAACTCTTTCCACCAGCAGTAATAATGTATCTTATGTAATGTTTTGTTCCTGCAATATAGAACCAGTTATCTTATGAATCAGATATATGCTAAACATGATTATCTAATCATCACATTTTATCTTAAGTTAACACATATGTAAAGTGAACTTCCCTTTTAATAAAACAATTACATTGTCTTGGAAATAAACAGAATACTTACAAAATGACCTTCTTTCATCATTTTGCTGTACATCCGCCAGTTCTTAGGCTTCTCTTCTGTTATCTGTGATGTCTGCACTGCTTCTCAGACTACCAGATCCATAGTGTGCATTTGGTAGTCCAAGACACTTCCTGCTGCCCTCAGATTAGTCAGCACTATTCATGTGCGCAATGCTGGCCAATATAAGACTGGGGCTGTTCAATGGATTTCCTGCTATCTAGACCATTTGGATCTAGCTTTCAGAAGGTGTTTGGAGGCGTGGTTAAATGAGGGCATAAAATAAAAAAAGAGTGTAGCAGCACATCAAAAATTGAACCTTCAGTGGTGGTGCCCGCGGTGTCAGGCGCCAGTCTGTTGCACCCCCAATACAGCAAATAACAAAAAGTCTACCGCGGCACTCTCATGTCTTCATCATTCCAACATTTAATCACTAAATCACAGTGATGTTTCAACGTTTCTTGCGAAAGACCACACTGGTCAAAACATCCCTGTGATTTGGTGATTAAATTTTGAAATGATGAAGACATGAGAGTGCCGCGGTAGACTTTTTGTTATTTGATAATGAGGGCACACATGGTCAAGAGACTACAGATAGCCCATAAACACCACCAGTAGAGAGGATTGTTTGATCCACTGACAAACATAGCCAACTCTCACAGTTTCATTGTACACCATCCAGACACAGGTGGCACTTTTCTTATATATACCCTTGTCTCTGCCTGAACTATTTCTATGTGCTTAGCATAAGAAAATTTGCTGTCACTGTCCCCACTATGTGTCTTTGAGTATGGAGACCTCATGGTGGGCACTTCAGTCACACAGAGTCCCATTTGCTGGCATGATGATCTGGGAAACCATCACCTAGGATATTCGGGTAATCCAAGTAGTGAAACGAGGGATGCCAACATATCAGCAATATATGCAGGACATCCTGTGGCCACATGTGTTGCCTTTCATGGCAGGTCATCCAACTGGTGTTTTTCAGCAGAATAATGCTTATCCACACAATGTAAGGATCTCCTAGGAATGCCTTCACCAGATTGCAGCACTTCCTTGGCCTGTCTGGCCCAGATTTATCACCAATCAAGCATTTATGGGACCAGCTGGGACATCATCATCAGCAGTAACACCATACTATTACTACACATACTGAGGTTATATAAAAAAAAAAATTCCTACTGCCCCCATTTCCCTGCAGTCAGCACTCAATTCTGCATTGCAATACACATTCTGGACTGCTGCTCTATGCTACCATAATAGAGGACACTCAAATGTACCGTACAATTCAGTTTAGCACAGTTTTAGATACTGACAAGGAGGATATAGGGGGCAGTCGATTTTTTTTTAAAAAAAGTAGGAATCTGTAGTCCTTATGTGCAGTACTACTCATTTATTACTACATAATAGACAAAATCATGGTGTCAGAATTCCTATAAGACTTGATGTTCCAAGTTCCTTTGAGCAGCAGTATAGAAAGGTTGGAATCATTATTGACTATTATAGTATGTGTGTTGCACAATGTTCTCTGTGGTATTAACAACTTACTATACTGCAGCTATTTTCAGCACAAAGGGGAGCCTACTTTAAAAACATACATGCTACCTTTTTATACACTGTATATAATATCTTAAAACATGAGCTTGAAAGCAATGGAGAAGAATTGACAGAATAATTTCAAAGCTTGTACCTGGCATTCTGAGCTTTTTACCTAAATCAGCAGCTTTTGATAAAACTTTTGAGCCTTAATTGAGGAGTTTAAATGATCCCTCATTTGAAATGTTGACAATAAGAAAGCGCTAGTGATTGTTCTAAACGGCTCTCTCCAGGCATCTGATAGACAATTCTATTACTAGCTCTGTCAAGCTGCAGGAAATATGACATCTTACAAAAGCAGACTGTAATAATATTTGGCAGCGCTTTGCACATTCTTTTCATTGGTTTATCTTTGAATCAGTCAAGCGGCATTCACAACCATGCACAAAGCACTGAACCTTCTAAACTGAGGGCATGTAATTATATTCAAGTATTATGTCCATATAATATATAACTAGATACTATACTGACATTGTCTAAATTATTCAGCTGTAAACAGGACGATGCAATCCAATTATGATACCTATATTTGAAGCTACTCCCCAATGACGGTGTCAGATGTCTATTGCAGCAAAAATAGTTTTTTTTTTGTGTGACTATCCACATAAAAGTCTGCTTTCTTGTGTAGACTGGAGTACAGTTAGCAGAGGATTTATTAAAAATGTAGTTGTGTGACTAAAGGCCTAGATAAAGCAACATACCAAAATGATACACACAGATAAAGATATGAAAACATCTCCCCGGGTCTGTAGTCTACTGCCCATGCACCAATGTGTAATTACATGGTTCTTGAGCGAGAAGACAACATATTATATTTATTTATTTATTTATTTAACATCTTTATTAATATACAAAACAGATACACAAAGGAAATTCAAACTCAGTGTAATTAATACCGAGAAGACAACATATTTAATACCTTTCCCTGTCAATCAAGTTTCAGAGGGAATGGCTAGGGGGCTAAAGGAGATCTTTCGCGCACCAAGGGTAACAAAAATGTCCTCAGTGTTGTCACTTTGCATATTTATTAAAAGTGTTATTTCGGCACAAAGAAGGCATTCATTTTAAAAACAAAGACATGGTTTTGAAAAGCTACAAATATATATATATATATATATATATCTATATATATATATATATATATATAGCAGAACCTTTCATAATCAGTTTTGTACACCAATATGATATTTAAAATTTCATAGAATGGACCTGTACATTCTTCTATACCCTGAAAAAAGGGATCACTAACTTCCTCCATTAATCACACCAACATGAATAACCATTTTGTCACAAAATCTACCTGCGTCAGCCAGACACAAGTCAAACAGCAAACCTGCAGGATTTGACATCACACCAATTTGTAATATAGATGTCATCTTTATTAAACATCCATAGTTAAAACACAATAAAAAGCAGTGACCAAACGCACACGGAACAGGGTGGAATACTAGGCAGTACTAGAAAGATAGTGTATCCATTATCCAAACACCCCATGTGTGGTAGTAAACTGCTGTATGGGCACACAGCACGGTGCAGAAGGATAGGAATGCCATATGGTTTTTGGAAGGCAGATTTCACTGGGATAATTTTAAGTTGCTATGTCACATTTGAAGAACTCCTGACGCACCCCTAGAGTAGAAACGCCAAAAAAAGTGACGCCATTTTGAAGACTATGGGATAAGGTGGCAGTTTTGTTGGTACTATTTGAGGGTACATATGATTTTTGTTTGCTGTATTTTACACTTTTTGTGAGGCAAGGTAAAAATAAATAGCTGTTTTGGCACAGTTTTTATTTTTTTGTTATTTACAATGTTCATCTGACCAGTTCAATCATGTGGTATTTTTATAGGTTGTTATGGATGCAACAATACCAATCATGTTGTTTGTTTCAGTTTTACATAAAAAAAGATTTTTGAAAAAAAAAAGATTTTTTGGGTGTATCCATATTCTAAAAGCCATACTTTTTCTATTTTTTTGGGCGACTGTCTTATATAGGGGCTACTTTTTTTCTGTATGAGATGACAGTTTTATTGGTACTATTTTTTAGTGCATATTTCTTTTTTATCGCTTGGTATTACACTTTCTGTGATGTAAGGTGACAAAAAATAGCTTTTTTTATACCTTTTTTTATTATGGTGTTACCTGAGGGGTTAGGTCATGTGATACTTTTATATAGCAAGTTATTATGGATGTGTCAATACATTATTTGTATTATTTTCTTTTTATTTATTTAAGTTTTATATGATAACATTTTTTAAACAAAAAAAAATCTTGTTTTAATGTCTCCATATTCTGAAATCCATATTTCTTTTTTTTTTTTTGGGGGGCGATTGTCCTAGGTAGGGTCTCATTTTTGTAGGATTAGATGACTGTCTGATTTGTATGATTTTGGGGTGCGTATGACTTTTTGATCACTTGGTAATACACTTTTTGTGACGTTATTAAAAAATTGCTTTTTAACACCATTTTTATTTTTATTTGTTTACGGTGTTCACATGAGGGGCTAGGTCATGTGATATTTTTATAGAGCAGGTCATTACAAATGTGGCAATATCGTATATGTTTTATTTAAGTTTTACACAATGTCATTTTTGAAACATTTAGTATCTCCATAGTCAGTTGATGTAAGGTGCCAAAAAATAGCTTTTTTGACACCGTTTTTATTTAATCTTTTTTACGGTGTTCATCTGAGGGGTTAGGTCATGTGTTTTGTTTATAGAGCAGGTTGTTATGGACGCGGCAATACCTAATTTGTCAACTCTTTTTTTCTTTTATTTAACACAATAAAAGCATTTTTGAACAAAAAAAAAAAAACGTTTTAGTGTCTCTGTAGTCTGAGAGCCATAGTTTATTTTTATTTTGTAGGAGATTGTCTTAGGTAGGGGGCTCATTTTTTTTAGGATGAGGTAATGGTTAGATTGGTACTATTCTGGAGGGCATATGACTTTTTGAATGATTTGTGTTCCACTTTTAGTGATGTAAGGTGATAAAAAGATTTTTTTAGCACAGTTTAAATTTTTTTTTTTAACGTGTTTGAGGGGCTAGGTCATGTGATAATTTTTTAGAGCCGGTCGATACAGATGTGTTGATATCTAATATGTCAACTTTTTTTCTTATTTTCCCTATTTTTGACTTTTTTAAATGCTTTTTTGGGGAAAAGGACGCCTTTTTTTCACTTGAATTTTTTTTTATTATAAAAAACACTTTCTTTCCCTTTTTTATATTAGTCCCATGGGACTTCACGTTTTTTTAGAGTTTGATCCTTGTTTCAATTCAGTACAATACATTATGTATTGTACTAAATTGAACTGTCAGCATCTTACACAGTAAGACACTGACAGTTGCCTAAGAGACCTAGCCCTCAGGCTATTCCTGTGTAAGGCATCAGGGCTGCCATGGCAACCATCGGCCCCCTGCCAGCGCAGCACGGGGGCCTATGGAGTCAGAAAGAGCACCCTACCTCTGTAAACCCCACATGTGGCGCAGTCAGCGCTGACCGTAGCATGTGAAAGGGTTAATCTGCCGGAATCACCACATACAGCAATGCCGGCAGATGCAGCAGGGGCCTGGCTGCTGATCAGACGGGTGCAGCTCACATTACGTACATGCACGTGGGAATGTAGTAAGGCACCACATTCCCCCACGTACATGTACGTGATTTTGCAGAAAGGGGTCAAACACCATCTGCCCCCAATAGGAAACAATTTTTGGCAGCTTTTCTAATATGCAAAAGCATAACACATGCAAGGGCGCTGTGTGGTTTTGAACACACTGTTAATACCAAACATATGTTCACCGATATAGTAAGAATAAATATGAATTAATACAAAACAAATACAAATAAAAATAATAAAATATAGTTATCTCCTGTGCTAGTCCAATCTTCCGTTGGCTTTGCAGATCAACGTGTGAAGTGGGCTCATTTGAAGTGGGCTCAATTCACATTAAACAGGAATTCATTCAATATGGCAGTCGCGCTGCCACATTCAGTATATAACTTCTGAGTGTAGGTAAGTATATGACAGTCTCTTCTAGTGCAGCCGAACATCCGAGTTTCAACAGAGGATAGTCCTTGTCACAAGCAATCCTGCTGTGAATTTTTGAGTTTGGAGCACATAGTGAAGGTCCATCAGCTTTTCATTTATCAATAAGATTTTATTATATTCACAAGGATATAAAATCTACAGGCATTGAACAATAATCCACGTTCGTTTGTGTTCAGAAAAGCAGCCCGCCCCAGATTTTGCCAAAATAGCTTCATCAGGGGAGAATGTTACACCCTCTTTTGGGCGTTCTATTTATTTGGGAAGGGGTTAACATAAAACAGCAAGCCCCTCCCACCCCTCATAGGTATAAAACATAGTATCATTAAATTCATACATAATATATTCATTTCAATTATAAAAGCTTAAATCCACAGTCCTTATTTGCATTCAAAGTTCACATTCACATTGCCTATATTATCACTCATCATATCAGATCTCTGCAGTAGCGCACTCCTTACTCTATTTAAAAAAGTTTTTAACTATCTGTTAAACCAAATCATCCTCCATCCTCTCATATCAAAATGAATTCAATCCTTCTATATCCCTCTATAGTCTATAATTCAACTTTCATTAATCCTTTGTTATAGTCCTGTCCACCTAACGCTATTCTGTCATTCAGCGTTATCTACATGGTGTCAATCAACCAATAAAGTTCTACTATTACCCAACATCATTCCCCCTTCACAAAAAAGGCTAACACATGGTTCGTAACAACCAATAGAGGTCTTTTACAAACAGTCTTCTCTGTATTCAGACTACCTAGCTTCCCTTTTTCTCAAGTTTGTAACTATTCTATCAAGCATTGCTTCAAATCAAAGTAAATGTTTAATCCATTGAGTTGTAACGAGCTCATTTTGTATATCCACTCTACTTCTTGACGGTTAATATTCGTTACCGGATCCCTCCCTGGCCAGTTTAGTTTAACCTTTCCAATTCCCACAAACCACAGTCCTTTCGGATTCTTTCCATGCATTTTTTTTTTTTATTCATGGATACACTGTGACTTTCCAGGCTTTTTTCATGTTATTAATATGTTCCTGAATCCTCGTCTTAAGTTTGCGCATAGTCCTTCCAACATAGTGTAACCCGCATGGACATTTTAGCAGATATATTACCCCCATATGTTCACAGGTTATTTCACCCTTAATATCAAAGGCTACCCCATTCTGTTATTTTCTGTACATTCCGTTTTTTTCTTCATTGGTGCAATTTCTGCATGCAATGCAGAAACCGCACCGTGAGAATTGATTTTTTTATTTCCTATCCATCTTAGTAGGGTTATGGTTATGCAGTAAAACATCCCGTAGGTTAGGCGCTTTTCAACACAATACCTCTGGTCTTTCCGGAATAACGGCCCCCAAAAAGTGGTCATTCTTTAAGACTAACCAATTTTTCTGCAAAGTGTTTTTCATTGGCCTGGTAATGGCACTGAACTGGGTAAAAAAGGTAAATCTATAATCCTTTTCTTCCTTATTAGCTTTATCTCTTGTCTCTTTACCACTGGCTTCTACAATCTCACTAGTTTTTATCAACTTACTTACATCATAACCTTTTTCTTCAAACCATTCTTGTATGATTTTACTCTGCTCTCTATAATCATCCACATCCGTACAGTTTCTATAGATCCGCATATATTGTCCTTTAGGAATGCTGTCGGTTGTGTCAATATATCCATTGACATTGATGGGTTTGAAAAAGGTTTTCGTCTTTAACTTTTTATCCTGCACAAAAATGGTGAGATCAAGAAAGTTGACACTTTCTGAACTGATCTCACTCGTAAAGATTAGGTTCCAGTTGTTATAATTTCTATCCATAAGTCCTTGTTGTTCACTTTCCCACATTATTAGACCATCGTCTATATATCTCTTCCATAGTGTGAGTCTACCCCCCCCCCCCCCCCCCCGATTGTTGCTGATGTAATAATGGCACAATCTTTTCATTCTCCCATGATGACATGAAGAGATTTGCGAAACTGGGGGTGAATTTCACCCCCATCGCAGTCCCAGTCTTTTGTAAGTAAAAATTATTCTGAAAACAGAAATAATAATTACTCAAACAAAAAATTCAAAAACTGGCAGATGAACTCCCCCTGTAATTGGGACATCTCAGGGTCCTCTTCAAGTTGTTCTTTTACTGCTTTAATACCTAGATCCTTAGGAATGATAGTGTAAAGTGATGATACATCGGCTGTAGCTAGCCAAGTATTCACAGATGTGAACCATAATTTTTATTCACTTCTAAAACACTACCACTATCTTTTAGATATGATGAACATCATATCACAAACTTTTGCAAGAAGAAATCAACATACTTGGTCAACCTACAGTTCAGGGAACCTATCCCTGACACAATAGGCCTGCCAGGTAGATTAACCAGTCTCTTGGGGATTTTAGGCAATAAATATATTATCAGGATCTTAAGGAACCTAACCTTTAGATAATCTTTTTTTGTTTACACCTTTTTTAAAACCTTCCTTTAATAATAATTCTAGTTTTTGTTTAAAGTCAGAGGTGGGAACTTTTCTCATAATTTCATAAGTATTTTCATCCGACAGCAGTCTGAACAATTCATTTACATATTTCACTTTATCTAACACCACCACCCCTCCCCCTTTATCTGCTGGTTTTATTATTATTAGTTTTTTTTTTCAGATTTTTCAAAGCTTTTTTCTCTTCTACTGTTAAATTCTGATTCCTTGGTTTATCATCCATATAATCCAGCCGTTTAATAGACTTCTCTTGATGGCTTCTACACAATCTTTTCTTTATTAAGTGGAAAAAATGAACTTTTTTCTCACACAAATTGGTATGGATTATAGAATCTAGAAAATTTTGTGGGTCTTTCACTACTGTTTTTCCACATTTTCATCCTGTACTTGCATGTCCCCCTTTTTGTGATGGTCATTATAGTTGTTTTTATAATAATTATTTATAATATCACTGCCGATTAGTTGATTATCCAGGGCAATAGTTAAACATTGGCTAATAATCAGATCTATATGAGTCCCCTCCAGAATTTGTGCTATACTGTGTTTTATGAGGAAACGTTTAAAAAAAATAAATAAATTGGGGTGATATTGATGTTGTTGGCTGTATGTAGGATTCAACAATAATTGTCTAGATGTTTGCACCCCATCCCTATATTTAGTGTAATTTCCCTGTTTGGGTAAGGTTACATCTCTGTCATTATACTTCCCCTTCTCATTCATCTTATTTTCACTTACTTTATTTTTCCATTTATATATCTTATTCAATTTGTAGTCTTCACAGACTTTCATATATTTTTTTGTCTCTCACCTCTTTTTCTGTTTTTTTCATATTTTCTTGAATTTTTTTCGATAGTTGGCCTTACTCTTTTCAGTCTCTATGGGGTCAAACGTTTATCAAAGTATTTCTATATTATCATTCATTTCTCTCAGTTTGTTCTTCCTTTTTGCTATGATGAATTTTAGTATTTTTATGCAACACTCATTCATCAAAATCTCCCGTTCATCCAAATCTTCTTTTTCTTCTGAATTAAGAGCCAATTGCCACCTCAAAACCTTCAGGGATTTTCTCGCCAGCAAGGTGTTTCTCCATAGCTATAATATCCCAGAAGTTTTTTTTCTCCCTGATGAGTTCCTTTTCAAGCTCGGAGAAAATCACCTCCAAATTGTCAAGAGTTTTCTCCTCATATGTTGAGGCAAACACAGACTCTATATCACATTTAAAATTGGCTCTAAAATCTAAAATATAAGCCATAATCTACCAATTTAAATATAAATTAAAACAAAATAAAAATACAAATAATAAAATATAGTTCACCACTGTGTTAGTGCAATCTTCCGTCGGCGTCGCAGACCACCGTGTGAAGTGGGCTCAATTCACATTAAACAGTAATTCATTCAATATGGCGGTCGTGCTGCCACATTCAGTATATAACTTCTGAGTGTAGGTAAGTATATGTCTCTTCTAGTGCATCTGAACATCCTAGTTTCAACAGAGGATAGTCCTTGCCACAAGCGATCCTTCAGAAAATTTTGGAGTTTGGAGCACATAGTGAAAGTCCATCAGAATTTAATTTATCAATAAAAAATTTATTATACTCACAGGATATAAAATCTACAGGCATTGAACAATAATCAACATTCATTTGTGTTCAGCAAAGCAGCTCGACCCAGATTTCACCAGAAAGCTTCATCAGGGGCGAATGTTACACCCTCTTTTGGGTGTTCTATTTTTTGGGTAGGGGTTAACATAAAACAGCAAGCCCCTCCCACCCCTCATAGGTATAAAGCATAGTATCATAAAATTCATACATAATATTTTGACATAATAGTTTGGCTGCACTAGAAGAGACTGTCATATACTTACCTACTTATATACTGAATGTGGCAGCTTGACCGCCATATTGAATGAATATGTTTACCAATAGTTACATGTTAGTGTCACTCTGACATTACTTGCTATTTGTGTTCAAGAGCTTAAAATGAAGTTGAGGAAAAAGTGCAAATTTGTAAAAAATGAACAAAAAGAGATAATATAACAATGTCATAACAAATATGAGTCCTAGGAGACTAGAGGGTGTCATAATTTTTTAGGACAATTAGATCGACTTTGGTATAGAATCAATGCAGACATGAATCTTTTTTTTTATTTTTTTTATTTACGAATCGGACATGAAACAAATTTTGTGAAGTTTGTTAATGTCTACTTCTGACGTGAAATAGAATAATTTTTCCTAACCCTCTGAGCAGAACACTCCCCGTCTGGTGTCAACAGACACAACCACTGAATCCTCCTTTCTTAGCAACCCATGTTGGTCAATGGTGGGATCAAGCTTTCCCAAAGCGCCATCTTTGGAGACTGTTTGGCCTTCGCTAAGGTAGTCTATTTCTTTAGCATAACAATTATGTTGTATAGTGCAAATTATTATGTTTCTGGCCTTTTCTAGATTAGCAGCGGTAAAGGCGTGTTTGCAGTGATGCCAACCTTTTCAGGGTTTATGGCTCACAGGTATGTCGACTTGTAGAACTGAACTATATGAACTAAACAGGCTATAGCACAAACGAGCAACATCCAGGTGGAGAACCTGTTGAAATGATGGGATTTGAGTTTGTGGTCCGAAGTCACCGTATGTAGAACAGATACTTCAGGTCGGATTTCTTGATCTACATCTGGGTCTATCAATTCAAATGTGTCGGATCCGTTGCCACAAGACATTCAACGATATAGGAATGCAGGACCAGTAAACCATGTTGTGTCCTTAAGGTTGCTTGGTGCGACGGATCTAGTTGCATGGTCCACAGGATTATGCTGTGTAGGCACATAGTGCCCCTGTTTAGGACAGGTGGATCTCCTGATCCTTAGCAACCGATTGCAGACATAGACATAAAAGCATCTGGCTTTGTTGCAGATATATCCTAGGACTACCTTGCTGCCTGTGTAAAAGTCGATTTACAGGTTCATTCCTGATATTATAATTTCAGCCAACTACACTGCAAGCACAGTGGTGCAGATCCCCAGTCTGGGAATCATGTGTTCGCGGAGTGGAACCAGTTTGGTCCAGCTCATGACAAATCCTATATGGAATTGTTCTTTGACATCAATGGTCTTTAGGTATTTTACAATTGCAATTGCCTTGACTGAAGTGTCGCAGAAGATATATAGTCTTTGCATTTTTACTTCAGTTGATGGCATAAAAGCATAGGGTTGTGCCACGTGAAGGCTAGTCAAAGCTTCAAGAGACTTCTTCCAACCTGTCCACAGGTCTTTTTTCTCCATGGGAAGCAGATCATCCCTTTCAGATGTCTCTGTGGTGAAGTCCCTTTAGCATCATTTTACCTTGGATGGTAACAGGCGCTACAAATCCCAGAGCATCATATAAGCTGTTTATAGTGGAAAGAACTCTTCTGCGTCTGAAGGACTATCTTCCTTGATAATTTGGAAGGTAAATGTGTCAGCTTTTAAATCCCAGAGCAACCGAGGCTCCGCTGCATGGGAAGGAAGTCAGTGCTAAGATCCAAGTCCTTTGAATCACTTGAGTGGTCTTGGGGTGAGAAGGCCTCCACTAACTCACAGCTGTTGGAGAAGATTTTGTGAAACCTCAAATTATATATACTTTGCTTCACCCTCCCGGTCTTAATGAATGAGACCGTAGATAGGGACTGCAGGGGAAGGACTGTTTCCGAAGATGCACACTCTCATTCGGTACTATACATTGTCTTCATTGGGGTAGTTGTTGCGGTACCAGAAGAACCTCAAGTAGTTTCTGTGTTCTTCCTTGATGAGGAAGCAGTGGAACATCTGTTGTATGTCGGCCATAAATGCTACAGAATCTCTGCAGAAGGGTAGAAGTACCTCCAGAAGTCTGTTGTTGAGGTCTAGACCAGACAGTAAGACATCATTTAGCAAGATGCCTTCACACCAGGTGCTCTAGTCGAATATTACTCGTATCTGCCCTGTTTTCTTAGGATGATAAACGCCAAATATGGGTAAGTACCAACGCTTGGAACACAGGCGCCATTTCTGTATTGTTGTTCTGGAATATTCTTTCCATGAAGGTAAAGAAATGTTCTCTCATCTCTGATGTCCTCTGAAGTTTGTGTTTGAGAGAGATAAATTGACTGTAGACAAGTTCTTTGTTGTTAGGCAAGCGTTGTCTCCGGGGTTTAAACAGTAAAGGTGCGACCCAGCTTTTTGACTTGTCTTTTACTATTCCTTGATCCATGATCTCCAAGAACAGCCTGTCTTCTATGGACATTGAGACCCTGTTGTCTCAATGTCCATAGAAGTTGAAAATTGTGCACCCTAAGTGATCTTGCTCACCATCGCAGGCGCGGTCTTCACAGGAGGTATCAGCGTAAGGACAAAGCACTGGAGCACTTTTTGGCAGTTCTTTTATCAGGAAACTACTGTGACATGTCTGGAATAGGGAAGGACGTTCCTTTTCAAGTGTGCTGGTGAGCATACTGTTGACTGAGGTCAGCTTGTGTGCTCCTCCTAAACAGATGTCTCCTATGATGACCCATCCTAGGTCAAGTCTTTGGGCGTATGGAGCATTCCGGGAACTGTTAATCTGTCCTCTAGCTTTATGAACTTGTAGTAGGTCTCTTCCAAGGAGTAAGACTATCGGGGCTTCTGGGTTCAGTTCCGGTATCAGGTGAGCTATACACTTCAGGTGGGGGTGGTATGCCACTACCTCTGGTGTAGGTATCTCAGACCAGTTGTCAGGAATATGGTTGTACTCCAGTATGGTCGGCAGTGACAAGCAGGTATGACCATCTATAGACTCCACCTTGTATCCAGTTGCTTTCTTTCCCGCCATCTAAATAGTGCCAGCACATGTTCTTAAGGAGTAGGGAAAACTGGGCCCTACGATGTTGAAGGTGTCAAAGAAGTTGGATTTAGCTAAAGACCTGTTGCTTTGATCATCGAAGATTGCATATATATTGATCACCTTATCTCGGTGGCCGAGCGAATAAACTCTGACAATGCAGATCTTTGAGCAGGACTTCCCTTCTGCGAGTCCTTTACAGATCACAGTACAGTCAGAAGTGACTACTGTGATGTCAATGTCAGTGACTATCTGCTTTCCGTCATGCTCCTCTGCTTGGGATGATAACAGAGAAGGTGGGCCAGGGTGTAAAGTCGTGTTGTGTCCTGTGCTAACCCATTCTGTGCATTTCACACTGACCTTGTGTTGTTTTCTTCAAGGAATTCTTTGCGGTCCTCTAAAGACTTTTCCCTGAAGGCTGTGCATTTTAGTAGAGAATTTGGTTTCTTGTGCAGCGGGCATTTTTTGGTAAGATCTTTGAGTTTGTTCTCTTCTTGAGAAGACTAAAATGGCCCATAAGGAGAACCTATGGAGGCAACTTTAGTTTTGTGGACTGCCACTGGTGTTTTATGAGGTTTGACACCAGGGATAGTGGGACATGAAAATGTAAAATCAAAACTGGGACTATTTCTAATCCTCGTTTGTTGAGTAACAAAGTCTACAAGCACCACAAAGGGGGGAAGTGGTACATTATGAATCTGTTTATAATGAGAACCATGTGTGATCCACTTCTCCTGTAGGTTATAAGGGAGTTTTTGGACAATTGGATTGACACCTCTGGCATAGTGTTGAGCGTGAATATTCGAATAGCGAATTTTTATCTCGAATATCGCAACTTCGAGAATTCACAAATATTTTGAATATAGTGCTATATATTTGTTTTAGCAAACATTCGTCATTTTTATCCATCTGAACACATGATTCCTCCCTGCTTCTTGCTTGTGGGCCATTGAGTCATTGACCCACAAGTAACTTAAGTAGGGAGGAATCATAACTTTAGATGGAAAAAATTACGAATATTCTAAAAAAAATAATATATATCACTATATCGAATATATTAGTTTTTTAGAATATTCTTCTTTTTTTTTTTTTTATCTGTACAGTTGTTCCATTTCGGCATACTCCTCCCCGACAAGCGTCCCCGTCACCATGGGAATGCCTGGGGGTTAGAATATACCATCGGATCTGAGTTTTCACAATCACTCAGTGAGATCGTGAAAACTCTGATCTGATGGTATATTCTAACCCCCAGGTGTTCCCATTGTGACAGGGGCGCTTGTCGTAGAGGAGTATGCCGAAATCGAACAACTGCACAGATTGAAAAAAAAAAAAAACGAATATTCTAAAAGATGAATATATAGCACTATATTCAATATAGTGCTATATATTCTTTTTTTTAGAATGTGTCATTTTTTCATCTGAAGTAAATTGCTTTTGGGCCAATCATGTGTTCAGATGGAAAAAATGGTGAATATTCTAAAAACTAATATATAGCACTATATTCTATAGTGCTATATATTAGTTCTTGACCTACGCCTGTATTGATCGTGTAATATTTGCATATTACGCGAACATTACCTTGCCGATTTTCGAGTAAAAAAAAAAAGAATGTAGAATATAACGAATATTTGAATTCTCAAATATTCAAGGAATATTCTACAAAATATTAGCGAAATATCGCAAATTTGAATATTGCCCCTGCCGCTCATCACTACTCTGGTGGTGTCCAGGAATGCTAGCCCTGGCAGATCTCCTTCTGCCTGAGCACCCTGTACCTCTATTAGCAAGTCGCTGAGTTCCCTGAGCTTCTGGTAACCCCTAACCACTATTCTGGGAAAATTGGCAATTCTCTTATATAAATAATTTTTTATAGCTTCTATTGACCCATAACACTCATCAAGTCTTTCCCACACCATCTTTAGGTCTTTGCCTGGATAGTTTATGTTAATGTCTCTGATTCTTTTGGTGTGTTCAGCAGACTCGCTTCCAGGGAACTTTACCAAGAGATCTAACTCCTCACTATAGGAAAGATCTAAGTCTTTTATGGCGTTCTGGAAGGAGGCTCGCCATTCTCTGTAGTTCTTGGGGCGATCAGTAAACTTTATAAGTCTTTTGGTAACCAGCTCCCGTTTAGCAAAGAACTTAGCGAAGTCCATGGTGGCCTGGTTTGCGCCAATACCACCCAGTGTGTTGTTGTTATGCTGCATGTGCTGTGTGTTACCATACCTTTTAGGGGTTTCTGGCTTATGGCAGTCTGTATAATACCGTTCTGACAAGTCGAAGCAAAGGTTGTAACTTTTGTTCTGTAGGGCGGTAGTTGTGGTCAGCATTGTGTTGTCGTATACTGTCCTGCTTGAGGTACTGTGGTTCAAGGTAGGATCTTTGTTTGACACTGTATAAGCTGGTTGATATACTGAATCATAGTAGGCCTCTGTCTTGGGATGCTGATGGACGTATTCTGAGACACACTGTGTTGGATCTTGTTCATCTAGGTCTGGACCAGGTACTTGGCTATGTTTCTTCGATTCAGGGTACTCCATAGCTTCTTTCTCTGTGGCTAGTTTTTCCAGTGACGCTTGCAGGAGTACTCTCTCCTCTTCTGATGACGCTTGCAGGCGTACTCTCTCCTTTTCCATTGACATTTGCACACATGCTCTTTCTGTTTCTTGATATGCTTGCCTTAGGTTTAGTTACATCTCTTCTGCAGTGTCACGGTGCGGTTCACCGTGCTGAGTGTTGACATGCAGGCTGGCTGCACGCCTTTTGCATACTGGCTGCGGGTTATTCCATACAGGCTGATTGCTTTTGGCTGTATGCTGGCTGCGGTATTAGTGTGAACCTGCCCATGTACGTGTGTACCCCTTTGACTGTATCTGTAGTTCTGTTTCCATGTATCCTGGTTGCCAAAGGCAATGTCCGGTTCTATTCCTGTGTGTCTTGGCTGTCTAAGATCCGGTGCTGATGGGGTTAACTTCCCCTGTCTGCTGTGCCTGGGTGTGTTTCACAGGTGCCTCATTACCCATCTATATACAGGGAGTGCAGAATTATTAGGCAAATGAGTATTTTGACCACATCATCCTCTTTATGCATGTTGTCTTACTCCAAGCTGTATAGGCTCGAAAGCCTACTACCAATTAAGCATATTAGGTGATGTGCATCTCTGTAATGAGAAGGGGTGTGGTCTAATGACATCAACACCCTATATCAGGTGTGCATAATTATTAGGCAACTTCCTTTCCTTTGGCAAAATGGGTCAAAAGAAGGACTTGACAGGCTCAGAAAAGTCAAAAATAGTGAGATATCTTGCAGAGGGATGCAGCACTCTTAAAATTGCAAAGCTTCTGAAGCGTGATCATCGAACAATCAAGCGTTTCATTCAAAATAGTCAACAGGGTCGCAAGAAGCGTGTGGAAAAATAACCAAGGCGCAAAATAACTGCCCATGAACTGAGAAAAGTCAAGCGTGCAGCTGCCAAGATGCCACTTGCCACCAGTTTGGCCATATTTCAGAGCTGCAACATCACTGGAGTGCCCAAAAGCACAAGGTGTGCAATACTCAGAGACATGGCCAAGGTAAGAAAGGCTGAAAGACGACCACCACTGAACAAGACACACAAGCTGAAACGTCAAGACTGGGCCAAGAAATATCTCAAGACTGATTTTTCTAAGGTTTTATGGACTGATGAAATGAGAGTGAGTCTTGATGGGCCAGATGGATGGGCCCATGGCTGGATTGGTAAAGGGCAGAGAGCTCCAGTCCGACTCAGGACGCCAGCAAGGTGGAGGTGGAGTACTGGTTTGGGCTGGTATCATCAAAGATGAGCTTGTGGGGCCTTTTCGGATTGAGGATGGAGTCAAGCTCAACTCCCAGTCCTACTGCCAGTTTCTGGAAGACACCTTCTTCAAGCAGTGGTACAGGAAGAAGTCTGCATCCTTCAAGAAAAACATGATTTTCATGCAGGACAATGCTCCATCACACGCGTCCAAGTACTCCACAGCGTGGCTGGCAAGAAAGGGTATAAAAGAAGAAAATCTAATGACATAGCCTCCTTGTTCACCTGATCTGAACCCCATTGAGAACCTGTGGTCCATCATCAAATGTGAGATTTACAAGGAGGGAAAACAGTACACCTCTCTGAGCAGTGTCTGGGAGGCTGTGGTTGCTGCTGCACGCAATGTTGATGGTGAACAGATCAAAACACTGACAGAATCCATAGATGCCAGGCTTTTGAGTGTCCTTGCAAAGAAAGGTGGCTATATTGGTCACTGATTTGTTTTTGTTTTCTTTTTACATGTCGGAAATGTATATTTGTGAATGTTGAGATGTTATATTGGTTTCACTGGTAAAAATAAATAATTGAAATGGGTATATATTAGTTTTTTGTTAAGTTGCCTAATAATTATGCACAGTAATAGTCACCTGCACACACAGATATCCCCCTAAAATAGCTAAAACTAAAAACAAACTAAAAGCTACTTCCAAAAATATTCAGCTTTGATATTAATGAGTTTTTTGGGTTCATTGAGAACATGGTTGTTGTTCAATAATAAAATTAATCCTCAAAAATACAACTTGCCTAATAATTCTGCACTCCCTGTAGTCCTGTGAGCTGTGGTTCTGGGGGTCAGTCTTTGTCTATCCTTCTGCATGGTGTTTCCTGGTTTTGCATTGTTAGTCTTTGTTCGTCTGTACCTGCTCTGTTCTGGTGTATTAAATATGTCCTGTTCTGATCTGTTCCTGCTCTTTATGATGTTATTTGTTCCTGTTATGTTGTCTGTTTTCGACTAGCAGAGCGTATCTGCATCTGAGCGCCTATCAGTGCGTAACTGCATCTCCAGAAGAGGAGTTCTTGGCTTCCCCAGAGGGGGAATTGCTAACCTGTGTGTTCCTCTGGTTTTGTTTGTCTGCCCCACTGGAGGTTCCATCAGTCTGTTCCTGGCAGGGCCAAGTGTACCGGGACCTTCCTGGAGGTGCAACCAGTGAGCCCTCGGCCCAGTTATTCCCACCATCCAAGGCTCTGTGAAGTACAGGGCTCACTGGCTCCGCCCTCCGGCTTTTGCTGGGTTCGGCTGGTGTACTTAGTTCTGTGGTATCATTACTAAAACCATGGCTGACGTGAAATAGAATATTTTTTTTTAACCCTCTGGGCAGAACAGCAAATATTCTAGATTGTTTTTCATCTGTACCCTCACTGCTATTTGCTTGTGGGCCAATGAGAAGGCTGCAATATCTTTGTCAGAACTAAGCAACATCCCTAGCAACCAATAGGAAAGTTGCCTACCCCATACTATATAAGAAACTCCCCAGCAGACATTTTCTGCTGGTTTTTGAATTTCTGAGAGAGACAGAGCAGTGTTATTGCTGTGCTCTGTGCTTTGCTGAGTCATCTGGATCCTTATTCAATTACATTAGATAGTTACAGTGGGATGCAAAAGTTTGGGCAACCTTGTTAATCGTCATGATTTTCCTGTATACATCGTTGGTTGTTACGATAAAAAATGTCAGTTAAATATATCATATAGGAGACACACACAGTGATTTTTGAGAAGTGAAATGAAGTTTATTGGATTTACAGAAAGTGTGCTATAATTGTTTAAACAAAAGTAGGCAGGTGCATAAACTTGGGCACTGTTGTCATTTTATTGATTCCAAAACCTTTAGAACTAATTATTAGAACTCAAATAGGCTTGGTAAGATCAGTGACCCCTGACCTACATACACAGGTGAATCCAATTATGAGAAAGAGTATTTAAGGGGGTCAATTGTAAGTTTCCCTCCTCTTTTAATTTTCTCTGAAGAGTAGCAACATGGGGGTCTCAAAACAACTCTCAAATGACCCGAAGACAAAGATTGTTCACCATCATGGTTTAGGGGAAGGATACAGAAAGCTGTCTCAGAGATTTCAGCTGTCTGTTTCCACAGTTAGGAACATATTAAGAAAATGGAAGACTACAGGCTCAGTTTGCAGTTAAGGCTCGAAGTGGCAGACTAAGAAAAATCTCGGATAGACAGAAGCGATGAATGGTGAGAACAGTCAGAGTCAATCCACAGACCATCCCCAAAGACCTACAACATCATCTTGCTGCAGATGGAGTCACTGTGCATCGTTCAACCGTTCAGCGCACTTTACACAAGGAGATGCTGTATGCGAGAGTGATGCAGAGGAAGCCTTTTCTCCGCCCACAGCACAAAAAGTGCCGCTTGAGGTGGGCTAAAGCACATTAGGACAAGCCAGCTTCATTTTGGAATAAGGTACTGTGGACTGATGAAACTAAAATGTAGTTATTTGGCCATAACAAGGGGCGTTATGTATGGAGGAAAAAGAACACAGCATTCCAAGAAAAACACCTGCTACCTACAGTAAAATATGGTGGTGGTTCCATCATGCTGTGGGGCTATGTGGCCAGTGCAGTGACTGGGAAGCTTGTCAAAGTTGAGGGAAGCATAGATTCCACCCAGTATCAGCAGATTCTGGAGACCAATGTGCAGGAATCAGTGACAAAGCTGAAGCTGCGCCGAGGCTGGATCTTTCAACAAGACAACGACCCTAAACGCTGCTCAAAATCCACTAAGGCATTTATGCAGAGGAACAAGTACAACGTTCTGGAATGGCCATCTCAGTCCCCAGACCTGAATATAATTGAAAATCTGTGGTGTGACTTAAAGAGAGCTGTCCATGCTCGGAAGCCATCAAACCTGAATGAACTAAAGATGTTTTGTAAAGAGGAATGGTCCAAAATACCTTCAACCAGAATCCAGACTCTCATTGGAACCTACAGGAAGCGTTTAGAGGCTGTATTTTCTGCAAAAGGAGGATCTACTAAATATTGATTTCATTTATTTTTTGTGGTGCCCAAATTTATGCACCTGCCTAATTTTGTTTAAACATTTATAGCACACTTTCTGTAAATCCAATAAACTTCATTTCACTTCTCAAATATCACTGTGTGTGTCTCCTATATGATATATTTAACTGACATTTTTTATCGTAACAACCAACAATTTATACAGGAAAATCATGACGATTAACAAGGTTGCCCAAACTTTTGCATCCCACTGTAGCTCATATATATAATACAGATAGTGGGAGATAGTCAGTGCAGGTTAGATAGTGATATAGTGTAGCTGATAGGTTCCAGTGCAGGTTGTTAGGTAGTGTTATAGGAATTTATATACTGTGCATTTTCTCCAGTCTCAGGAAACTTCTAGCAGCTTCAAAAATGTAGCAAAAGTGAGTCACTCCTGTATTGCGCGAGCAATATGTGCATATTACATTGCCAATTTTCTCAATCAAGAAAATAATGGCTGGAGATCACGAATTCTAGAATTTGCAAATTTATAGTGAATATTAGGCCAAAAATTTGTGAAATATCACAAAAACGAATATTGCCTATACTGCTCATCACTAGTCATTATTGATTAATCTATGAAGCTTCAAAATATAAAATTCAATAAAGTTATATAGAACTATCTTTTACATTATGCTATCTTCCTATTCCCAAAATTCTAACCAGACCTAGTATGTTTCAGATGTGGAATGCTGTGAAGATCTAAGGTTGTGGGTCGCATTAATCACCTAGACAGGATAACGATGAATATATCTGATAAAACACAATAAAAATAAACGTAACCGGCACATCGTGATGGAAAACGTTTGCATGGTCCAATAATTTTTAATCAACAGCCAACTCTCCACAAATGCTGTAATGAATTTTACATCATTCAAAAAAACCTATGCAATATTGTATAAATGGTTATACACATCCAATATACCTACAGAGGAGTGAATCGAAGTATCTGAAGTGGAATTTGATCCGAAGTTTAGGTAATATTTGATTTGCAACAAATTTGAATTTCCTTGCACTTCGTGGTGACTAATTTATTTATTTTCTTCTTAAATGGCGGCTACACGTGTAATAAAGTGAAAGTAAGAAGCCCAGGAGCACGATATGACCCATAATGCTGTGCATCCAGCCAATTCACAGATAGCTATGCCTTGTGATGTCACAACACCTTAAAAGCCTCATCCCACGATCTCAGCAATTTCTGTGAGCTGAACATAGGGAGAGACGTGGCAAGACATTTCAAGTGTTTCAGAAAGCTTTTACTTGTAGAATATTGGATAGGGAGAGTGCAGGGACAGTGCACAGAGATTGTAAGGAGAGTTTTTAGACACTGTAGGGAGAGCATGGGAAAACTACGGGGACAGTGCAGGTTGACAATAATTGCCCTGTGGATCTAGTTCACCTGCTACACCATTTCTACTTAATCTGTTCTGTTATACATAGACTTACTGTGCATGCTACATATTGTTAATTTTTTTAAAACCTTTAAAGGGCTTCTGTCACCCCCCAAAAGTCATTTTTCGTTTTTTGGCTACTTAAAATCCTTATACAGCGATTTTTCAATATATAGTGCTCTTAGCCTTTTTTGTTCACTAGTTTCTTTAAAAAACTGACTTTTATAATTTGTAAATTACCTCTCTACCAGCAAGTAGGGCAGTTACTTGCTGGTAGTAGCCGCATCCTGCTTTCCAAAAAACGCCCCCTCCTCCTGTTGATTGACAGGGACAGCGATCGCTCTCATCCTCTGGCTGGCCCTGTCTGCGTTATAAATCTCGCGCCTGCGCCGTAGTGGTCTTCAGTCGGCGCAGGCGCGCTGAGAGGAGGACGCTCACTCGGCCGCTCCTTCCTCAGTGCGCCTGCGCCGGTTGTAGATGTGATGTCATCGGCGCAGGCGCATTGAGGAAGGAGCGGCCGAGCGAGCGTCCTCCTCTCAGTGTACCTGCACAGACTGAAGACAGGGCCAGCCAGAGGACGAGAGCGATCGCTGGCCCTGTCAATCAACAGGAGGAGGGGCTTTTTTTTCAAAGTAGGATGCGGCTGCTACCAGCAAGCAACCGCCCTACTTGCTGGTAGAGAGGTAATTTACATATTATAAAAGTCCGCTTTTTAAAGAAACTAGTGAACGAAAAAGGCTAAGAGCACTATATATTGAAAAATTGCTGTATAAGGATTTTAAGTAGCCAAAAAACGAAAAATGACTTTTGGGGGGTGATAGAAGCCCTTTAAAAAAAAAAATTGTAGCCAGTCTAGGAGGCTACCACATTCACAATTTTTGTATTTTATTCAATATTACCACACTCCATACAGGAGCATGGTATTATGTGAATTTCTGACTTGTTATGTTGGCCTGCCATCTGCTTGCCAACATAAGACTTGCAGCTCTAATACGCCTAATGAAGTGAATTGTCGGCATCCCTATTGGCCGCAAATGCTGTGATCACATTTGATCATGGCATTTAAAGGTTTTAATTACCGCGATCAGCATAATTGCAAGTTGCAGTCAATAGCTGCGGGCCTCTGCTGTTGCACAAGCACCATGTTTACATATTGCTCCAGAGCCGTACATGTAAAGCACTGGTAGCGAAAGGGTTTATGGGCGTTTGTTTCCCTTACAAGGCTGAGGAGGCATAACCAGCACATGCACCCCCGGACAGTTAGTACTGAACGTCAATTGTCCTTCAAAGATGTTGGACGTGGATCACCTGGGGTCATATAACTCCTTGTATTTGGGTTAAAACCAGATGGACTGAACAGGGGTGTAGCTAAAACTGACTGCGCCCCACAACAAATTTTCTACAGCCCCCTCTGATATTGATTAGTGTTAAGCACAAATATTTGAAAAGCTAATTTTTATTGCGAATATCGCCACTTCGAGAATTATTCGTTATATTGAATATTTGTCATTTTTTTCCATCTGAACGCATGATTCCTCCCTGCTTCTTGCTTGTGGGCCAATGAGTCATTGGCCCACAAGCAACTTAAGCAGGGAGGAATCATGAATTCAGATGGGGGAAAAAATTATGAATATTTAAAAAAACAAATGTATAGCACTATATTGAATATAGTGCTATATATAAATTTTTGACCGATGCCTGAATTGAGCGCGTAATATTCACATATTACGCAATCATTACCATGCCGATTTTTTATGTAACAAAAAATAATGTAGAATATAACAAATATATGAATTTGCGAATATATGGTGAATATTCTACAAAATGTTCGCAAGATATTACAAATTTGAATATGATCCCTGCCTCTCATCACTAATATTTATGACCTATCATCAATAGTAAAAAGCTTTTTTTTTTTAAACAAGTATCTGTCACATGTATACACACCTGACAGGGCACACCTGTGAAGTGAAAACCATTTCAGGTGACTACCTCTTGAAGCTCATCAAGAGAATGCCAAGAGTGTGCAAAGCAGTAATCAAAGCAAAAGGTGGCTACTTTGAAGAACCTAGAATATGACATATTTTCAGTTGTTTCACACTTTTTTGTTACGTATATAATTCCACGTGTGTTAATTCATAGTTTTGATGCCTTCAGTGTGACTCAACAATTTTCATAGTCATGAAAGTAAAGAAAACTCTTTGAATGAGAAGGTGTGTCCAAACTTTTGGTCTGTACTGTGTATGTATATATATATATATATATATATATATACACACACACTACTACCCTTATCCAGATATTTCCTATATACTGTATACAATAAGCAGATGTGGACATAGATACACAAACATGTACATACTAAGGGCTCATACACACAAAATAATTTTATTTCTGCTTCCGTTCCGTTTTTTTTGCAGACTGTATGTGGAACCATTCACTTCAATGGGGCTGTAGAAAATACAGAAGTTACTCTGTGTGCATTTTGTTTCCATTTCTCCGCATGGGCGTTCCACAAAAAAGTAGTGCATGTCCTATTATTGTCCGAAAAACATTGTCCGAAGCACCATTCAAGTCAATGGGGCAGCAAAAAATACGGAACACACACAGAACACATCCATATGTCATCCGTATTTTATCTGTATTTTGCGGATCATACTGTAGAAATGCTATGCTCAGCCCATATTGCTCATGTGTTTGATGATTAATAAGTTACTGTTTCTGCATACGATCCGCAAAAAATGGATCAAATGTGGAAACCATACAGATATATTCTGTGCAATAACGCAACGGAAGAGGACTTAAATAAGAGAAATAAAAACTTCAGATACGGAACAATGGATCAGTGTAAAACTGACCGCAAAACAACAACACTCTTGTGCATGAGCCCTACACGTACACACACAGATAAACACATACACACACATATAAACCCATATATACATACACTCACAGATATATATACACACACACAGATTATCACATATATTCATACAGACAGATATATACACAAACACATATATACATACACAAACACATATATACATACACACACAGATAAACACACACACATGTATACACAGACATACACACAACCACATACACATACACACACATATACACATATGCAAACACATACACACAGAAAAACTTAAAGATATACACACCCATCCAGTGGATATAAAAATTCTACACACACCCCTGTTAAAATGTCAGGTTTCTGTGATGTAAAAAAAAATAGACAAATATAAATCAGTTCAGAACTATTTCCACTTTTTTAATTTTATTATTAAATATTTTATTTTCTTCAATGGTGATTACAAAAACTTTTAAACAGAGCCGGGAAAAAATAGACAAATATAAATCAGTTCAGAACTATTTCCACTTTTTTAATTTTATTATTAAATATTTTATTTTCTTCAATGGTGATTACAAAAACTTTTAAACAGAGCCGGGAACAAAAGGATACCAAAGAAGGCTTATACACATATAACAAACATATTAGTATAATTTCAACATCATTACAAACAATACCATTAAATCCATCTCTGTAGACTCAAACCAAATACCTTTGAGCCCATCCATTCCCCCCCTTACCTTCCCTTAGTTGCTGTCGCTGATAGCCCAAACCCCACACCCCCGTACCCGTCCTGATAGTCCGCCCGTCAAACCGACATAGTCAGTCCACCTCGCTTCTACAAAACAGAAAAGAGTCGCGTGCCTAACCTTCTCCGTCTCTCAACCTCCTCATAGATCTTTATTTGGGACATAATCCGTCTCCACTCCTCAAATACCGGAGAAATGGGGAATCCCCATCTCTTAACTATCAAAGCCTTAGCGATCAGGCAGCCCTTCAGCCAGCTCAATTGACTTGTAGAAGAGTTAGGATTTTCTGGCATAAAGAAACCCAAAATTACGGAGATCATATCCGGTACACAATATTGGGGAAGATCCCCCTGCAATGCTGTAAATACCTTCTCCCAAAAGCGCTTTATCACACTACATTCCCATAAAAGATATAGTATATCCAACATTGGGACTACCGCACTTTTTACAGAAAAATTCACGACCTCTGTTGTTAGCAAACTTAGCCTGCATTTGAGGTGTATAGTATAACCTGTGTAAGATCTTAAACTGAATCAATCTATAGCTGGATGAAGATACTACCCTTTTGATGTTTTTAAAAATCTGTGGCCAGGAGAGGAGGAAGGTTGTCAGTTCCTGCTCCCATTTAAGTATACTTTTAAAAGGGAACACAGTGGACAGTGATTCTCGCATTTTCAAATAAATCTATGCCATTTTAATCTTTTTCCATAAGTGAAGGAAGCAATAATCAAAGAATGAGTGTTGCTGAGTGTATGTATGTTTTATTAAGTGTAGCTTCGTGAGCAAAAAAGTGTTTGTGAAATTAAAGTCCCCTAAAACTTTTAAACGGTCTGCAACAAACAAATGTGCCACTCTAGTAATACCCCTACAACTCCAATAAGTGTAATCAGTTATTTACAAAAATTCCAGTAAATTCTGCTGTGAAATTAACAGCATGTGACACCTGCAAGATAATTTTCAATGTATCCCAGACCCTCTGTAGAGTTTTAGGGATTAAATATCTAGTGTCCAAAGCACCAAACTGTGCCGTTTCTAAATACATAAATATTCTCAATTGACCTACCTGTTACCCTAGTTAAATACTGCCCTAGTGAATTCTCTCCAGAATAACAACATCTTTGTACCTGCACAGAAAAATAGTACCCTTGAAAAAAAGGGAGTGACAGTCGCCCTTCTGACTCAGCCAGCCAAAGATACCTCTGCTTTATTCGGACCCTCTTCCTCCCCTAAATTAGATAATTTATTAAAGCTTCCAATCTATAAAAAAAAGCGTCCTCTATCCAGATGGGGAGGCACAGATCGGATATAAAACCAGAGGTAGTATGATCATTTTTTTTCGATCAGGTTGCAATATTAACAATTTTTGCCAGGCTCTAATTTTCCCCTTTACTTTGTCCATTACCGGGGAAAGATTTAATTCATTGATTCTACCTATAGGGACACCTAACTTTATCCCCAGATAGTCCAGAGAGTCATCCAACGATAGTATCTGGATCCGGGAGCCACCGTCGGGGGCATTTCGATTTAGCGGGAGGAGTGAGGACTTAGTCCAATTGATTGAATAACCAGACAATTGACTAAATTCCTCTATCACCTGCATAACATAGGGGACAGCCTTCCAGCCCTGATCCCAAAAAAGTATGACATCATCGACATAGAGCCTGATTTTGTCACTCTCTCCCGCTACCCCGAACCCCCAAATCTGACTATTCAAGCGAATCCTACATGCCAGCGGCTCCAGAAATAACGCAAATAATAAGGGAGAGAGGGGACATCTCTGTCTCGTACCACGTTGAAGCTCAATCATGGAGGAATTAACCCCATCAATATTAACTATTGGTTGAGTGTATAACAATTGAGTCATTGCAATAAAGGCATTCCCCAGTCGAAAATGTGCCATGGTTAGCCACAGGAAGGACCACTCCACCCTGTTGAACGCCTCAGCAGCGTCCAAAGACAGGATGGACGCTGCCCCCCCCCCCCACAGGTTTAAATACACCCCATATACATTCGCCTGAATCTGTCTCCCAGGTATAAATCCTGTTTGATTAGAATGAACCAGGGCTGCAATTACCTGTTTAAGGCGGTTTGCTAAAGATTATACGAAGATCTTATAGTCTGTATTAAGGAATGATATGGGCCTAAAAGACCCAACCTCACTACCATCCTTATCTTTTTTTAAGATTAAAGTGATAATTGCCTCCCTAAAGGATGGCGGGAGAGATCCATAACTACATGATTCATTTAAAACCTGCAACAGAATAGGGAGGAGTACTTTAGCGTGATATCTATAGAGTTCAAATGGCAAGCCGTCCGCCCCAGGGGAAGAATTATATTTAACAGATCGAAGGGCATCCTCCAATTCTCCCCGTTGTATAGGGTGATCAAGCATTCCAGTTTCCTGAAGCGAGAGAAAATGCATTTCTAATTGGTCCAATAGTCATCAATTTCAGAAGCACTATATAATTTCAGATCTATATAAAGTGGAATAGTACTTGACAAATTCCTGTCTGATCTGATCTGGATCCTTAACTATCTGGCCCGAGTATTCCTAATATACCTAATTTTTGTCCCACCCCTTCGATTGGCGACCAGTGCAGCTAACAGTTTCCCTGTTTTTCCCTCCTCACTGAAGCCTCTCTGTCCTTGAAAAAAGAGTTTATGTTGGGCCTTATTTACCATAAGAGTCCTATACTTTAAATTAGCGGCTTTCAATTGTATGCAAAAAGAGACCTTACCATATTTTGTCAGCTCGCCCTGCAACCTCCTAACTGTCTCCTTCATTGCATTTTCCTGCTTATGGAACTCCCCTCGTCTTTTTATTTTACCGCAATAAAGGCCCCTAATGTAGGCCTTCAAAGCGTCCCATACAAAATGGATATGGGTTAAGCCTTCGTTACGATGCCAAAATTCAAGAATCTCTTCATTGATAAGATCCTGCTCACGATAACCTCCAACCAATACGGATTCAGTCTAAAGGCTCTATTAGGACCCGCATTTATCATGGAACACAGTGAAGACAGCCATCATCAAGTGGAGAAAATATGGCACAACAGTGACATTACCAAGAACTGGATGTCCCTCCAAAATTGATGAAAAGACGAGAAGAAAATTGGTCTGGGAGGCTACCAAGAGGCCCACAGCAACATTAAAGGAGCTGTAGGAATATCTGGCAAGTATTGGCTGTGTGGTACATGTGACAACAATCTCCCTTATTCTTAATATGCCTGGGCTATGGGGTAGGGTAGCAAGATGAAAGCCTTTTCTTACAAAGAAAAACATCCAAGCCAGGCTACATTTTGCAAAAACACATCTGAAGTCTTCCAAAAGCATCTGGGAAAAGGTGTTATGGTCTGATGAAACCAAGGTTAAACTTTTTTGGCCATAATTCCAAAAGATATGTTTGGCTCAAAAACAACACTGCACATCACCAAAAAACACCATACCCACAGTGAAGCATGGTGGTGGCAACATTATGCTTTGGGGCTGTTTTTCTTCAGCTGGAACTGGGGCCTCAGGTAAGCTAGAGGGAATTATGAATAGTTCCAAATACCAGCCAATATTGGCACAAAACCTTCAGGCTTCTGCTAGAAAGCTAAACACGAAGAGGAACTTCATCTTTCATCACCCAAAGCATACATCCAAATCAACAAAGGAATGGCTTCACCAGAATGTTATGGAACCATGAACCAGACGTACAACAAGAGATAAGTGGAAATAAGAAGGCTTTATTGAAAATCAAGCTGTAAGGCAAAAGTCCAAACGGATGGCTAAACCGAAGCAGGGTCTTGCGAAGCCAGAGGTCAGGAACCAGAAGGGTAGTCAGACGAAGCCTGGATCAGGAACCAGCAGGGTAGTCAGACGAAGCCTGGATCAGGAACCAGCAGGGTAGTCAGACGAAGCCTGGATCAGGAACCAGCAGGGTAGTCAGACGAAGCCAGGATCAGGAACCAGAAGCAGCAGCAGTCTTAGAAGCATGTGAACACAGGAGGACCAAGCAAGGAACTGAAGCCACAGACCTCCTATATATATGAGCTAGGCATCCAGCTCCTCCCAGTGGGAAGGAGAAGCCGCAGGGTGGGAGGCTACAAGAAACCCAGAAACCAAGATGGCCGCCAGCACATGTCAAACGAAGGAGAACAGCAAGAAGGTAAGACCATGACAGTACCTCCCCCTCAAGGGCCCCTCCTCCGCGGAGTAAAGAACGGTTTCTGAGGGAAGCGTGCGTGGAAGGCTCGGAGCAAGGCAGGAGCATGGACATCTGCGGAGGGAACCCAGGAACGCTCCTCTGGACCATAACCACGCCAATGGACCAAAAACTGCACCCGACCGCGGACCAGGCGTGAGTCCAGGATATTGCTCACCTCATACTCCTCACGATTGCCCACTTGGACCGGACGAGGCCGAGGAACCGAGGAAGTGAAACGATTACACACCAGTGGCTTCAACAGGGAGACATGAAACACGTTGGAGATCCGCATGCCAGGAGGAAGCGCAAGGGCATAGGCTACCGGGTTTACCCTGCGAAGCACTCGGAAGGGACCAACAAAGCGAGGCGCCAGCTTGGGAGTGGGCACTCGAAGGTTGAGGTTGCGGGTGGACAACCATACGCGGTCTCCGACCTGGTAGGAAGGAGCGGGCGCTCGTCTGCGATCAGCCTGGAGTCTCTGGCGCTGCGCAGAGACCTCAAGGGACCTCTGGATCTGTACCCAAGAAGCACGTAGGACGGAAAGGTGATCCTCCACAGCCGGAATATCCTGGGGAGAGAATACCTCCGGTAACACGGCAGGTTGGAACCCATAATTGGCCATGAAGGGAGACGTCCCAGAGGAAGAGTTCACCGCCGTGTTCCTGGCAAACTCAGCCCAAGGCAGGAGGTCAACCCAATTGTCTTGGTGATCGGAGACATAGCAACGAAGGAATTGCTCCAAGGCCTGATTGGATCGTTCTGCGGCCCCATTGGACTGAGGGTGGTAGGCCGAGGAGAAAGAGAGATGAATCCCCAACTGGGAGCAAAAGGCGCGCCAGAACCTGGACACAAAACTGACTCCCCCGATCCGACACAATCTCCTTGGGCAAACCGTGCAACCGGAAGACCTCCCTGGCAAAAATCGAGGCCAACTCTTGTGCAGAGGGTAACTTCTTGAGAGGAACACAGTGGCACATTTTGGAAAACCGATCCACAATCATGAGAATGACCGTATGGCCTCGGGATGCAGGGAGGTCCACAATGAAATCCATCCCCAGGTGTGACCATGGACGCTCCCCGGTGGCTATGGGTTGCAAAAGGCCCAACGGAAGGTGCCGAGGGGACTTACTCTGGGCACAAACGGAGCATGCCGCTACATATGCGGCGATGTCGGAACGTAGAGAAGGCCACCAGAACAGACGTGAAACAGCCCAGGACAGCTGATTCTTTCCAGGATGCCCCGCGGCCTTGGAGTTATGGTAGGTTTGCAACAACCGAGTGCGCAACTCCTCAGGCACAAAACATCTGCCGTTGGGTCTCCCAGAGGGAGCACCAGATTGAGCCGCCAAAATCTGCTCACCCAGGGGAGAGGTCAGGCTGGTGCGAATAGCGGCCAGGATTTGATTCGGAGGTATGACCGAAGTCGGAATCGACTCCTCCCCGGACAGCTCGGAGTACTGCCGTGATAAGGCATCCGCTCTGATGTTCTTGGAACCGGGTAGGTAGGAGACCACGTAATTAAAACGTGACAAGAACAGAGCCCATCTGGCCTGACGTGGTGTCAATCTCTTGGCCTCAGAGAGGTAGGTCAGATTCTTGTGGTCCGTCAGGATGAGAACCGGAACCACCGAGCCCTCGAGCAAGTGCCTCCATTCTTTAAGGGCCTGCACGATGGCCAATAACTCCCTGTCACCAATCTGATAGTTGCACTCCGCGGAAGACAGTTTCCGGGAGTAAAACCCACAAGGAAGCAGAGGACCCTCTGGTGTTCTACGCTGAGACAGAAGGGCGCCTACTCCCGTCTCAGATGCGTCCACCTCGAGGACAAAAGGCAACCCAGGGTTGGGATGCGACAGAATCGGAGCCGACACAAAGGCGGACTTTAGAGCCTCAAAAGCTCGGATGGCCTCGAGCGGCCAGACCTGGGGATTACTGCCCCTCCTGGTCAGATCCGTGAGAGGCTTGGCTAGCATGGAAAAGTCCCTGATGAACTTCCGATAATAATTGGCGAAGCCCAAAAAGCGCTGCAGGGCACGAAGACCACTGGGCTGGGGCCACTGTAAGACAGCCGAAACCTTCTCAGGATCCATGGAGAACCCCTCAGCGGAAATGATGTAACCTAAGAAGGTTACCTGGGATCGGTGAAATTCGCATTTCTCAAGCTTACCGAACAGCTTGTTCTCTCGTAACCGTTGCAACACTCGTCTGACATCCAGAATGTGGGCCTCCATGGATTCAGAATATACCAAGATGTCATCCAAATAGACCACCACACACTGCTGCAACAGGTCACGGAAAACATCGTTGATGAATTCCTGGAAGACTGCGGGCGCATTGCACAACCCAAAGGGCATAACCAAGGATTCATAATGACCGGTCCTGGTGTTAAACGCGGTCTTCCACTCATCGCCCGCCTTGATCCTTACCAGGTTATATGCCGCCCTCAGGTCGAGTTTGGTAAAGACCGTGGCCCCTTTGAGGCGATCGAACAGCTCGGAAATCAAGGGTATCGGGTAAGCGTTCTTGATCGTGATGCGATTGAGACCCCTGTAATCGATGCAAGGCCTCAACTCACCGCCCTTCTTTTTCACAAAGAAAAATCCAGCCCCTGCCGGGGACGAGGATTTGCGAATGTGTCCGCGTGAAAGCGCCTCCCTCACGTACTCCTCCATGGCCTCATTCTCCGCTACCGACAGTGGATAGACTTTGCCACGAGGAGGAACGGCACCAGATTGTAACTCTATGGCACAATCGTATGGGCGGTGCGGAGGTAGGGCAACCGCACGCACCTTATCGAATACATCCCGGTACTCCTCGTATTCAGGAGGCAACAGAGAGTCCGAGGAAGTACACAGCAACTTGACAGGCCCATGGATGCAACTAGCCCCACACTGCGGTGACCACGAGAGGATCTCGGCCGATCTCCAATCGAAAGTCGGATTATGCTTCTGGAGCCAGGGGTACCCCAAGACCACCGAGTAGTGTGGAGACAAAATAACCTGGAGACAGACCGACTCTCTGTGAACGGCACCAATGGCCATCCCCACTGGAAGGGTCTCCTGAGTCACGTGTGGCGGCAGAAGGGGTCTGCCGTCTATCGCCTCAAGAGCCAGTGGGGAACCTCGAGGCTGCAGAGGAATGGAATTGGCGGCAGCGAACACACTATCAATGAACAAACCACCAGCACCAGAGTCCACCAACGCCTGGGTCGTCACCGAGCCCCCGACCCAGGAGAGGACAACAGTAATCAGTGGTTTGTCAACACGGGAAACCGGGGACGAGGAGACTCCACCCAAGATCTGCCCCCGACAGGATCTCAGGTGCGAGCGTTTCCCGGACGGTTCGGGCATGCCAACCGAAAATGCCCACCGAGACCACAGTACATGCATCGGCCCTCGCGTCTCCGGAGTACCCTCTCCCCCTCGGACAGGCGAGCAAACCCCAGCTGCATGGGTTCACCCCCAGACAAGTCATCCCCAGGAGGCGTGGGAGGAGAGGGAGGCACGGGTGGGACAGCAAACGTAGGCACCAATCTGTTAGAAGACCTCCGCAGGCTCTCCTTAAAGGAAGGTCTCTCCCTGAGTCTGGTGTCAATCAAAATCAGGAAAGAAATAAGAGACTCGAGCTCCACTGGTAGGTCCTTAGCTGCAACCTCATCCTTCAAGGCATCCGAGAGACCATGAGAGAAAGCAGCGACCAGAGCCTCATTATTCCAGCCCACCTCTGCTGCCAGGGTACGAAACTCAATGGCGTATTCAGCTACGGATCGTGAACCCTGTCTGATGGACATAAGGAGCTTCGCAGCAGAGGCAGCACGAGCCGGCACATCGAATACCTTCCGAAGAGAAGCAACAAAACCGGAAAACTCGGCAACCACCGGATTGTTGTTCTCCCATAAAGGGCTGGCCCAGGCCAAGGCCTTGTCCGAGAGCAGCGAGATCAAGAAGCCCACCTTTGATCTCTCAGTAGGAAAGGCATGTGGCAGCAACTCGAAATAAATGCCCACCTGGTTAAGGAAACCTCGGCACTGAGTTGGCTCTCCCCCAAAGCGCTGTGGAAGGGGGGCAGAACCGGTCATACCCCGAAACACCGCAGGCGCAGCAACAGGTGTCGGGGTAGACTCTGGCGCAACAACCGGAGCAGGCAGTAGGAGCGGGCCCAGGAGCGACAACCGACCCATCGGCAACGGAAGCTAAATGAGCCGTGCGTTCAAGCAGGGTTTGCAACGCCACAGCGAACCGACCCAACAGGTGATCCTGCTGATCAAGTCTGGCAACCAGCGTAGGTAGCGAGGATGGCCCTGTACCGTCAGAATTCATGGCTTGGTCCTAATGTTATGGAACCATGAACCAGACGTACAACAAGAGATAAGTGGAAATAAGAAGGCTTTATTGAAAATCAAGCTGTAAGGCAAAAGTCCAAACGGATGGCTAAACCGAAGCAGGGTCTTGCGAAGCCAGAGGTCAGGAACCAGAAGGGTAGTCAGACGAAGCCTGGATCAGGAACCAGCAGGGTAGTCAGACGAAGCCTGGATCAGGAACCAGCAGGGTAGTCAGACGAAGCCTGGATCATGTACCAGCAGGGTAGTCAGACGAAGCCAGGATCAGGAACCAGAAGCAGCAGCAGTCTTAGAAGCATGTGAACACAGGAGGACCAAGCAAGGAACTGAAGCCACAGACCTCCTATATATATGAGCTAGGCATCCAGCTCCTCCCAGTGGGAAGGAGAAGCCGCAGGGTGGGAGGCTACAAGAAACCCAGAAACCAAGATGGCCGCCAGCACATGTCAAACGAAGGAGAACAGCAAGAAGGTAAGACCATGACACAGAAGAAGAATAAAGTTTTGGAATGGTCCAGACAGAGCCCAGACCTGAATCTGATTGAAAATCTGTGGGGTGATCTGAAGATGGCTGTGCACGGGAGATGCCCTCGCAATCTGACAAATTTGGAGTGTTTTTGCAAAGACGAGTGGGCAAATCTTGCCAAGTCAAAATGTGCCATGCTGATAGACTCATACCCAAAAAGACTGAGTGCTGTAATAAAATCAAAAGGTGCTTCAACAAAGTATTAGTTTAAGGGTGTGCACACTTATGCAACCATATTATATTATTTTTTATATTTTTTCTTCGCTCTACAGAAAATATTTTACTTTGTTTTTCAATTGAGTTGAAATTATTTATCTTTGTCTCATTTTTTTACATCACAGAAACCTGACATTTTAACAGGGGTATATAGACTTTCTATATCCACTATATATATATATATATATATATATATATATATATACGCAAACACACATATATACACACAGATAAACACATATGCACACACAAACACACATATATATACATTTGCAAGAAAAAGTATGTGAACCCTTTGGAATGATATGGATTTCTGCACAAATTGGTCATAAAATGATCTTCATCTAAGTCACAAAAATAGACAATCACAGTCTGCTTAAACTAATATCACACAAAGAATTAAATGTTACCATGTTTTTATTGAAAACACCATGTAAAGATTCACAGTACAGGTGGAAAAAGTATGTGAACCCCTAGATTAATTACATCTCCAAGAGATAATTGGAGTGAAGTGTCAGCCAACTGGAGCCCAATCAATGAGATGAAATTGGAGGTGTTTGTTACACCTGCCCTGCCCTATAAAAAACACACACCAGTTCTGGGTTTGCTTTTCACCAGAAGCACTACCTGATGTGAATGATGCCTCGCACAAAAAAGCTCTCAGAAGACCTACGATTAAGAATTGTTGACTTGCATAAAGCTGGAAAGGGTTATAAAAGTATCTCCAAATGCCTTGCTGTTCATCAGTCCACGGTAAGACAAATTGTCTATAAATGAAGAAAGTTCAGCACTGCTGCTACTCTCCCTAAGAGTGGCCGTCCTGTAAAGATGACTGCAAGAGCACAGTGCAGACTGCTCAATGAGGTGAAGAAGAATTCTGGAGTGTCAGCTAAAGACTTACAAAAGTCTCTGGCATATGCTAACATCCCTGTTAGCGAATCTACGATACGTAAAACACTAAACAAGAATTGATTTCATGGGAGGATACCACAGAGGAAGCCACTGCTGTCCAAAAAAAAAAAGATTGCTGCACGTTTACAGTTTGCACAGCAGTACTGGCAAAATATTCTGCGGACAGATGAAACCAAAGTTGAGTTGTTTGGAAGAAACACACAACACTATGTGTGGAGAAAAAGAGGCACAGCACACCAACATCAAAACCTCATCCCAACTGTGAAGTATGGTGTTGGGGTCATCATGGTTTGGGGCTGCTTTGCTGCGTCAGGGCCTGGATGGACATTTTGCAGGAGAACTTAAGGCCATCTGTCCACCAGCTGAAGCCTAACAGAAGATTGGTGTTGCAACAGGACAATGACCCAAAGCATAGAAGTAAATCAACAACAGAATGGCTTAGGCTACTTTCACACTAGCGTTCGGGGCTCCGCTTGTCAGTTCCGTTTGAAGGCTCTCACAAGCGGCCCCGAACGCATCTGTACTGCTCTAATGCATTCTGAGTGGATGTGGATCCGCTCAAAATGCATCAGTCTGGCACCGTTTGTTCTGCGTGCAGCGTTTGGGTGTCCGCCTGGATGTGCGGAGGCAAACGGATGCGTCCAGACTTACAATGTAATTCAATGGGGACGGATCCGTTTGAAGTTGACAAAGTATGGATGAATTTCAAACGGATCCATACCCCATTGACTTTCAATGTAAAGTCTAGACAGATCCGTCTGAGCAACTTTCACACTTAGAATTTTTTCTAAACTATAATGCAGATGGATCCATTCTGAACTGATCTCATCGTCTGCATTATAGGAGCGGATCCGTCTGTGCAGACACCAAATGGATCCGCTCTGAACGCAAGTGTGAAAGTAGCCTTAAACAGAACAAAATATGCCTTCTGGAGTGGCCCAGTCAGAGTCCTGACGTCAACCTGATTGAGATGCCGTCTCCCTCTCTCAGCTGTCATCTAGTTAGACTGATTGCATCCCTTTAAATTACCTCCCATCACTTTGTGGTTTATACAACTTCCTGGAGTGTGCGGATGCTAGAAACTGTTACTGCTGCATCCACAAGATAAGTCTGTTTTCTTTATTTCTGTTTGCCTGTGGGCTTGATCCTAGGTGACCCTGACTCCCTCCGTATTAAGTGTAGGGAGCCGGTGGTCGTGTCCCCTCACTATTAGAGGGTGTTCAGGTGTCATACAGTCGAGGAACGAGGGTAAGCAATTTTCTACCATTGAGATTTTTGCATAGGCTGAGCAGTAAGGGAGAGAGCTAGGGCTCTTACAGGGCTTACCCAATTGTTCCTTAGTTTTGGATCAAGTCAGTCGGATCTTCATTTGTGTCTTCTAGTTTTCTGTAACACCATCCGTGACAGATGCTGTGGCATGATCTCAAGAAAGCAATTCACACCGGACATCCCAAGAATATTGCTGAACTGAAAAAGTTCTGTAAAGAGGAATGGTCAAGAATTTATCCTGACCGTTGTGCACATCTGATCTGCAACTACAGGAAACGTTTGGTTGAAGTTATTGCTGCCAAAGGAGGTTCAACCAGTTATTAAATCCGAGGGTTCACATACTTTTTCCACCTGCACTGAGAATATTTACATGGTGTGCTCTATAAAAAAAATGGTAACATTTAATTCTTTGTGTGTTATTAGTTTAAGCAGACTGTGATTGTCTATTGTTGTGACTTAGATGAATATCAGATCACATTTTATGACCAATTTGTGCAGAAATCCATATCATTCCAAAGGGTTCACATACTTTTTCTTGCAACTGTAAAATAATATATATATATATATATATATATATACAGTACAGACCAAAAGTTTGGACACACCTTCTCATTCAAAGAGTTTTCTTTATTTTCATGACTATGAAAATTCTAGATTCACACTGAAGGCATCAAAACTATGAATTAACACATAACAAAAAAGTGTGAAACAACTGAAAATATGTCATATTCTAGGTTCTTCAAAGTAGCCACCTTTTGATTTGATCACTGCTTTGCACACGCTTGGCATTCTCTTGATGAGCTTCAAGAGGTAGTCACCTGAAATGGTTTTCACTTCACAGGTGTGCCCTGTCAGGTTTAATAAGTGGGATTTCTTGCCTTATAAATGGGGTTGGGACCATCAGTTGTGTTGTGGAGAAGTCAGGTGGATACACAGCTGATAGGCCTTCTGAATAGACTGTTAGAATTTGTATTATAGCAAGGAAAAAGCAGCTAAGTAAAGAAAAACGAGTGGCCATCAATACTTTAAGAAATGAAGGTCAGTCAGTCCGAAAAATTGGGAAAACTTTGAAAGTGTCCCCAAGTGCAGTCACAAAAACCATCAAGCGCTACAAAGAAAGTGGCTCACATGCGGACCACCCCAGGAAAGGAAGACCAAGAGTCACCTCTGCTGCGGAGGATAAGTTCATCCGAGTCACCAGCCTCAGAAATCGCAGGTTAACAGCAGCTCAGATTAGAGACCAGGTCAATGCCGCACAGAGTTCTAGCAGCAGAAACATCTCTAGAACAACTGTTAAGAGGAGACTGTGTGAATCAGGCCTTCATGGTAGAATATCTGCTAGGAAACCACTGCTAAGGACAGGCAACAAGCAGAAGAGACTTGTTTGGGCTAAAGAACACAAGGAATGGACATTAGACCAGTGGAAATCTGTGCTTTGGTCTGATGAGTCCAAATTTGAGATCTTTGGTTCCAACCACCGTGTCTTTGTGCGATGCAGAAAAGGTAAACGGATGGACTCTACATGCCTGGTTCCAACCGTGAAGCATGAAGGAGGAGGTGTGATGGTGTGGGGGTGCTTTGCTGGTGACCCTATTGGGGATTTATTCAAAATTGAAGGCATACTGAACCAGCATGGCTACCACAGCATCGTGCAGCGGCATACTATTCCATCCGGTTTGCGTTTAGTTGGACCATCATTTATTTTTCAACAGGACAATGACCCCAAACACACCTCCAGGCTGTGTAAGGGCTATTTGACCATGAAGGAGAGTGATGGGGTGCTGCGCCAGATGACCTGGCCTCCACAGTCACTGGACCTGAACCCAATCGAGATGGTTTGGCGTGAGCTGGACCGCAGAGTGAAGGCAAAAGGGCCAACAAGTACTAAGCATCTCTAGGAACTCCTTCAAGACTGTTGGAAGACCATTTCAGGTGACTACCTCTTGAAGCTCATCAAGAGTGTGCAAAGCAGTAATCAAAGCAAAAGGTGGCTACTTTGAAGAACCTAGAATATGACATATTTTCAGTTGTTTCATACTTTTTTGCTAAGTATATAATTCCACATGTGCTTTTTTTTTCTTGTTTTTTTTTTTTTTTGCTATGCAGATACATTTTATTGAATAACTCAGTGGCTATGCTATAGTTTTAATTACATGCAAATACAAAAGCATTCAGATCCAGGTGCTGGTTTGAAAACTGTAGAATATTTTTCATGGGACAGCCCCTTTACGTGTGACAGACTACTGTGCTAAAAGTCCAATCAAAGAGGAAATTAAAGAACCAGGACAGGAAGTAGAATACATGGAGTTATGTCAAGAAATTTTAGCCAGAAAAGTGTCCACCCATCCAGTTTTATAAATTAAAAAAAAAATAGCATAGGATATTTAATAGTAGGTTGTTAATATGTGAAAAACAAGTTGATGGAAGTGTCTATGTTTTCTCTGAAACTCTGCAGCATTCAGGTTTAAAGCATAGCTCCTTGTCGGTATTTCATGGTGGCCACTATTTTTATTTTTTTTATAATTACTTTTATTTTCAAAAAAGATAATAAAATTACAATGTACCAATTCGTTGTTGAAATTCAAAAATACATACAGTGCAAAAAGTGAGTACAGTACATCTTAATCTCATCCTATGTTATTTTATACCCACCCACTCCTCCCTCCAATCCCCCTTTTTCTTCCGCAGAGCTGCCGTCACCCTTAATATTTTGATTTTATTTCTATTTATTTCTATTTATTTCTATTTCCAGCTACCCCATATCCGCTGCCAGACTACTTTCTTTCCCACTGTGTGGGCAAGATTATATTAATACAGCTTTATCCTATTCATATATTCTGTCCATTCCTGGAGGTTGGGGTATTTACTTGAACCCCAGTGTTTAACTATTATTATTTTAGCCAAAGCGATGCCAAAGTAATTGCTCAATTTTGTTCCTATTGATCTCTGGGAAAGTCCCCAGGATCACATAATCAATGCACACTTCGTATTTTATAAGGGAGCTATTTTGCAATTTCCAAAATATTTTATTCCAATATTCTTTTATCCCTGGGCATTCCCACAACAAGTGCCTATATTCTCCTCTGCCTCTATTGCATTTATGACAATTCTGTTCTCTATCTTTATAAATAGAGTGTAATAATACTGGTGTTTAATAGAGACGGTGTATAATTTTCAAAATAATCCATGTACAGGTCCTTCTCAAATAATTAGCATATTGTGATAAAGTTCATTATTTTCTGTAATGTACTGATAAACATTAGACTTTCATATATTTTAGATTCATTACACACCAACTGAAGTAGTTCAAGCCTTTTATTGTTTTAATATTGATGATTTTGGCATACAGCTCATGAAAACCCAAATTTCCTATCTCAAAAAATTAGCATATTTCATCCGACCAATAAAAGAAAAGTGTTTTTAATACAAAAAAAGTCAACCTTCAAATAATTATGTTCAGTTATGCACTCAATACTTGGTCGGGAATCCTCTTGCAGAAATGACTGCTTCAATGCGGCGTGGCATGGAGGCAATCAGCCTGTGGCACTGCTGAGGTGTTATGGAGGCCCAGGATGCTTCGATAGCGGCCCTAAGCTCATCCAGAGTGTTGGGTCATGCGTCTCTCAACTTTCTCTTCCCAATATCTCACAGATTCTCTATGGGGTTCAGGTCAGGAGAGTTGGCAGGCCAATTGAGCACAGTAATACCATGGTCAGTAAACCATTTACCAGTGGTTTTGGCACTGTGAGCAGGTGCCAGGTCGTGCTGAAAAATGAAATCTTCATCTCCATAAAGCTTTTCAGCAGATGGAAGCATGAAGTGCTCCAAAATCTCCTGATAGCTAGCTGCATTGACCCTGCCCTTGATAAAACACAGTGGACCAGCAGCTGACATGGCACCCCAGACCATCACTGACTGTGGGTACTTGACACTGGACTTCAGGCATTTTGGCATTTCCCTCTCCCCAGTCTTCCTCCAGACTCTGGCACCTTGATTTCCGAATGACATGCAAAATTTGCTTTCATCCGAAAAAAGTACTTTGGACCACTGAGCAACAGTCCAGTGCTGCTTCTCTGTAGCCCAGGTCAGGCGCTTCTGCCGCTGTTTCTGGTTCAAAAGTGGCTTGACCTGGGGAATGCGGCACCTGTAGCCCATTTCCTGCACACGCCTGTACACGGTGGCTCTGGATGTTTCTACTCCAGACTCAGTACACTGCTTCCGCAGGTCCCCCAAGGTCTGGAATCGGTCCTTCTCTACAATCTTCCTCAGGGTCCGGTCACCTCTTCTCGTTGTGCAGCGTTTTCTGCCACACTTTTTCCTTCCCACAGACTTCCCACTGAGGTGCCTTGATACAGCACTCTGGGAACAGCCTATTCGTTCAGAAATTTCTTTCTGTGTCTTACCCTCTTGCTTGAGGGTGTCAATGATGGCCTTCTGGACAGCAGTCAGGTCGGCAGTCTTACCCATGATTGCGGTTTTGAGTAATGAACCAGGCTGGGAGTTTTTAAAAGCCTCAGGAATCTTTTGCAGGTGTTTAGAGTTAATTAGTTGATTCAGATGATTAGGTTAATGGCTCGTTTAGAGAACCTTTTCATGATATGCTAATTTTTTTAGATAGGAATTTTGGGTTTTCATGAGCTGTACGCCAAAATCATCAATATTAAAACAATAAAAGGCTTGAACTACTTCAGTTGTGTGTAATGAATCTAAAATATATGAAAGTCTAATGTTTATCAGTACATTACAGAAAATAATGAACTTTATCACAATATGCTAATTTTTTGAGAAGGACCTGTATGTGCAGGGGAAACCGTGGACTTTTTAATATTTTTATATACCATGTTCCATTGAATAGGATCTACATTCTGCAGGTCCCTTTCCCATTTGGCCTCGGCTCTAAATGTGATCAATTTCGTGTATTCATATTTTATCCTTGCATAGATGTGGGATATTGCAGAAGTATCTAAAGTCATCGCCTGACAGAAATCTAAAAAAGTGTTCTGTGCAATGTTTAAATAGTTCTTATTTTCCGTGAAGTGAATGGCGTGTCGTAATTGTTCATATCGAAATTTGTCAATAAATCCTAATGAGGTGTCGGGGAGAATTTTATTAAAAGGCTTAATCTGCCCTTTATCAAAAACTTGTGTAATTAAATGTATCCCCTGTTTTTCCCAATATTTAGGGTCACCCATTTGCATGATTTGAGGTAGATGTACATTCCCCCACAAGGGGGTATACTGGACCGCTTGGGATACTCCAACCGCACATCTAACTTGTTGCCAGATGTGCTCAAGCATTCTACTAAAGGGATTTGTTATTATTTTCTTCTCAATGGGGCCCTTTTCAAGGATGGGGAAAAGATCATCCCAAGGTCCGCAGTGCTCCCCAAAAATAAGACGTATACATTTATTCCTTCGGTTCCTAACGCACCATCTCAACTGTGCAGCTAGATAATATCCTTTAAAAAAAGGGACAGAAATACCACCCTCTTCTTTATACAGATATTGTATTTTAATTCTTACTCGTTTGCACCCCCATATTAATTCGTTGAAAGGGGACTCCAATTTATAAAAGAACTTATCTTCTACTACTATTGGACATGCATTTAACACATATAGTATCATTGGTAATAATGTCATTTTTATGAGAGCGATGCGATTAATTTGTGACAGGGGTAGTCTTAGCCATATTCGAATTTTTTCGGTGACCTTAGCTATTATTGGAAGAACATTTAGTTTCTTATAGTCCTCCAGTTTGGTTCCAATATGGATACCCAGATATATTAAAGATTCTGATGGTCTCAGCATATTGACCCGAGAATTATAGTCCGGTGGGACAGGGAATTTTAATGGGAGGAACTTCGATTCTTCCCAATTTATCTCATATCCGGATAGACATCCAAATTCATCTATACTTTCCATAACCCTGGGCAAGTTCCTATACCCTCCCCCCAGAAAGAGTAAGGTGTCGTCCGCATATAAGCTTATTTTATCGGCTGCTCCCTCACATCCAAAACCCTGTATTTTCTCATCTGCTCTAATCTTGCATGCCATTGGTTCCAAAAACAGTGAGAAAAGTAAGGGGGAGAGGGGGCATCCCTGTCGTGTTCCACGGGTCAATGGAAAGAGAGGCAAATGCTCCCCATTAACCCGAACCCTGGATACTGGGTTCCGATACAAAATATGAACCCATCTGGAAAAATATTCGCCTATCTTCATCCGTGACATCACTCTCCAAAGGAAGGACCACTCCACCCTGTCAAACGCCTTAGCAGCGTCAAGAGACAGGATGGAGCAGTCCTCCCCCCCCCCCATCTGAATATTCAAAAAGGCCCTCCTTATATTATCCTGTATACTCCTTTTAGGGATAAACCCCGTTTGATCTGCATGGACAATCTTGTGAATAACAACTTTTAATCTGTTGGCCAACAGTTTTGCAAGGATTTTATAATCTGTATTCAACAGAGAGATGGGGCAATAGGACGTAACTGACAACGGGTCTTTCCCCTTTTTGGGGATCATTGTAATGGTTGCTTCCATCCATGAAGGGGGCAGGGAACCCAGTATCCATTATTGATTCAATACTTCCAACATTTGGGGCAAAATAATTCCCTCATGTTTTTGGTATACTTCAAATGGGAAACAGTCCAGCCCTGGGGACGTATTACCTTTAATGGTTTTTAGCGTATTCTGTAGCTCACTCAATTGGATTGGTCTATTCAGCCATTCTATATCTTGTTGGTCAAATTCTGGGATTTTTATGTTGTTTAAATATTGATCTATTTTTACTCTCTGGTCCATAGGGCCAGCCTGGTATAGTGCAGAAAAATATTGTGTGAATTCACCTAGAATATCGTCCGTGTCTCTTAAGATGTCTCCTGCCTCTGTCCTAATTCCATTAATATTGTTACTTCCCCTTTGATTTTTTACTATTGTGGATAGTAATCTGCTCGGTTTACCGGATTCGCTAAAGGTCCTCAACCCCGAAAAAAACATTTTATTCTGTGCTTTTTTATATAAATATTGTTTATATTCATCTTGTGCTTTTTTTAATTGAAGTTGTTTTTCTGGGGTATTTATCTGCACAATCTCATTCATTATCTGATTGAGCGTGCCTTCTATTTCTTTTTGAGTTTGTGCAATTTTTTTTTCTGTTTCCTAATTTGATATGAATATATACCTCGAAGGTATGCCTTGAGCGAATCCCAAACCATGTGTATATGTGTTGAGTTAATGTTGTCGCTCCAAAAAAGCTTTATTTCCTCATTAATTTTATCCACGTCCTTTATTAATGTTATCCAATGGGGATTGAGTTTAAAGATTCTATTCTCCTTAGGTTTGTTACAACTATCCACTGTTACAGTGACTGGTGAGTGATCGGAAATACCGTGGCTTTCATAGCTAATTTTTTTTACCCTATTGATGAGCCCGGGGCTGGCAAGGGCAAGATCAACTCGTGACATGGACCTATATGTATTACTAAAGCATGAATATACTTGTTTATTACCATACAGAGATCGCCATATATCCACCAATCCCATTTCTTTACTTATTCTAAATAATAACGTATTTGCGCTAGTATTTTGTTCATAATTAGTTATGGTAGATATCCTATCTATTTTAATGTCCATGACCGAGTTGAAATAGCCCACCACCAGCACCGGGCATTCCTCTCGCACCGAGATATAATCCATCAATTTACATAATACAGTCACTGTAAAGGGAGGTGGAATGTATATAAAAGCAATTATACTCCTTTGACCCTGCCACTTGCAGTGAAGAAAAATATATCGGCCCTCTTGATCTATTAGTTGTTCTATTGGGACATATTCTACCTGTCTATGTATATAAACACTGATTCCACGAGAATATACGGAGTAGCAGGAATGATATTCATAAGAGGCCCATCTCCTTCCGCCGAGCGCCGCCACTTTTTCCTCCGATAGGTGCGTTTCTAACATCGCAACTATAGCTGGTAAATTTCTAGAAACTAAATCAAACACTGCGCATCTCTTACTTTTATCCGCGTAACCGCGAATATTCCATGTCAATATTCTGGACATTTTATTTATTTATTTATTTGTTTTTGGATTTAGGACGGCGCTGGGCAGGAAGGGTAAGGGCACACCCTCCATATCTCGACGGCCCCCTGCAGAAAGAAACCCACCCCCCCCCTGCCCCCATACTGACCTGCGAGTCGCTGAATGCTACTCATAGGTCTCTAACAATGAGCTATCCTCCCCTCCCCTCTACCGTCGACCCCCCCCCCACAGCTCCCCCCTGAATTACTGCAGGTAACTTATTTTATGCCCTTGGAGTCCATCCAGTCAGCTGCATCACTTGGGTTAGAAAAAAATCGAACTGTTTCTCCATAAATAACCCGTAGTTTCACAGGGTACATCATAGAGTATCTTATTTGGGCTTGTATCAGTCTCTTCTTTACTTCCTTATATTCTCTTCTTTTGTCCTGCGTAACTTTGGAAAAATCTGGGTATATCTCTATATTAGTGTTATTATATTTTGCCGTCTGTACCTCTCGTTTCCACCTAAGGATGTAATCACATTCTCTTACAGATACCATTTTAACTAACAGTGGTCTTGGTGCTGACCCTGGTGGTGGTTTTCTTGTTGGGATACGATGTGCTCTCTCCACTATATATGACGGGGCTGCTTCTGCAAATGTAACATTATCTAAAAGCCATTTTTGGATAAAACCTGTTGAGTCATCTCCTTCTACCCCCTCCGGAAAGCCGACTAGTTTGAGATTACTTCTCCGGGACCTGTCCTCCAAATCCGCCATTTTTTCCTTCAGGGCCTTATTATTGCTTTCTACTGTTTCCAGCCTTTTTTTTAATCTGTTTTGTATCTTTTTGCAGTTCTGCGGACAGTATTTCATACTCTTTTATGCGTTGCCGCATTTTATTCAGGTCGTCTCTAATAACTGAAATATCGGTCTGCACTGCTGCCACCGTAATTGTCAGGGTGCTTAATGATTGGTTGGTTGTATTAACCGCCTCCAATATGCCTGCTAATTTAAGCTCAATATTGCACATCTGATTATCCACTTCTGGTACCCTATTTTCTCCTACCCTGTTTAATGGGTTTTCAGTATTGTCACTTTTCTCCGTCTGCATTGATTGTTTCTGGTTACTTCTCGTCTTGCCCGTTGAGGGAGGGGATTTGAGAAATTTGTCTAGTTGCTTCATGGTGCTCCGGGCTGTACCACCTTTCGGTGACGTTCTTCCAACCGACTTTCTATTTTGCTGCTTCGGACCCATTTTTTTTTTTTTGGTTGTTCCCCCCTCTACCCTCTCCCCCCTTCTAAGATACTACTCTCAGACTTTGTTTTATACAAAACGATGATACACCACTCTGTACACAGAGGCCCCGTAATTCCACATGTGTTAATTCATAGTTTTGATGCCTTCAGTGTGAATCTACAATTTTCATAGTCATGGAAATAAAGAAAAGTCTTTGAATGAGAAGGTGTGTCCAAACTTTTGGTCTGTACTGTAGAAATGCCCAGATATGTGCCCCTCACAGTAGTAATGCCAGATTATGTGCCCCTCAGATTAGTTATGGCAGATTATGTGCCCCTTCACAGTATGTATGCTCGGTTATGTGCCCCCTCAATTACGTGTCCCCTCACGGTAGTAATGCCAGATTATGTGCCCCTCACAGTAGTTATGGCAGATTATGTGCCCCTTCACAGTATTTATGCCCAGTTATGTGCCCCCTCAGAGTGGTTATGCTTAACTCATTTCATTATCTTGAGACAAAAGCCATTGAAAAGCAATTGAAGGTGTTTGCTTAGATTAAATAACCAAACTCAGAAATCTCAGAAGAAAGGAGTGCTAACCATGTTACATTAGATATGCCCACATATGTGCCCCTCACAGTGGTTATGCCCCCAGTGTGCAGCATTAGAAAAAAAAACAAAAACATACTTACCTTCTTCCCTGATGACAGGAGGCAGATTGCCGGGCTTTCAGGTCTCCTCCCACAGCCAGCAGCGCTATGTGGGGCCAACAGGGGGAGCTCCTGAGCTCTGAAGATCAGTGAAGCAGGGAGGAGAGAGGTTTCCCTGCTTCACTATGGAAACGGAACTGCGTAGCCTGGTGTCAGTGAGTGTGTGCTCCCCCCCACACCCCCCCCACCCGTATTATACATGTAATGGAGGCATGAAGCACCTCCAGGCTGTTTAAGGGCTATTTGACCTTGAAGGAGAGTGGTGGGGTGCTGCGCCAATGACCTGGACTCCACAGTCACCGGACCTGAACCCAATCAAGTTGGTTTGGGGTGAGCTGGACCGCAGAGTGAAGGCAAAAGGGCCAACAAGTGCTGAGCATCTCTGGGAACTCCTTCAAGACTGTTGGAAGACCATTTCAGGTGACTACCTCTTGAAGCTCATCAAGAGAATGCCAAGAGTGTGCAAAGCAGTAATCAAAGCAAAAGGTGGCTACTTTGAAGAACCTAGAATATGACATATTTGCAGTTGTTTCACAGTTTTTTGTTATGTATATAATTCCACATGTGTTAATTCATAGTTGTGATGCCTTCAGTGTGAGTCTACAATTTTCATAGTCATGAAAATAAAGAAAACTCTTTGATTGAGAAGGTGTGTCCAAACTTTTGGTCTGTACTGTATATATATATATATATATATATATATATTATACGCACATACAATCAGTTACTTACAGGCTGCAGGTTCTCTACTCTCAGGGGTACACCTAGCCTTTCTGCTGCCTAAGGCGAAAACTGAAACCCTCCAATGACAATTTCTTAACTTGAAACCTTTGCCACAATGAAAGCGCTCATAGCCCATGGCCCTTCCGCTGCCCCCCTTTTACCTCACCTGGCCTCTGCACCCCTGTCTGTTTTTCTCTGATATCTCTTGGAAGCTAAAGGACCTTTGGAATGCAGTAATGGTAAGCTAAAGAACCTTTGGTCATGTGACATGATGACATCATCAAAGGTCCTTCATACTGGTATGTACACCTTTTCTAGGTTAGGTCAACCCTCTTTAAGATGCAGGCCCACTACGGCCCTACGAGAAAAGACACTGCTCTCGGGCCCCTTCTCCACTTGGGCCCTGAAGCAGCTGCTTCCCCTGTTTCCCCTGTAGTTATGCCACTGGGGCTGAACTTGGATAGATCAAACATGGCAGCTGGATTATTGCCATAAGGGAGAAGTCTCATTGGTTATTGGAATGAACCACACAAATCACTCGACCAACTCGACCGAAATTCATTGTAGCTAATAAGTTATTTTAGCGAAAAAAAAATTAGTCTGCGTCATTATTGCAATCGTTTATGGTTGAAACTATGATGCTATTACCAGACAAATTCTTTCACCGACTGGGCCCAAGTTCATCATTCCTAACTAACACATTTTGTTATTGAAAATTTTATTCTGCATCACTCTGACAGCTACGACAAATTTAAAAGAAATTGTACATCACTGTGCAGTGCAATTTTTTTTTAACCCATGTGGATCTCTCCATACTGCAAACTTAATAGTATTTTACTTTAAACATGTATTTGGGTTAAAATCAGATGGGCAGAACTTTCTGGATGGATCAAACATGGCAGCTGGATTATACGGGAGGAGTCTCGTTGGTTATCGGAATGAACCACACAAATCGCTCCACCAACTCGACCCAAATTTATTGTAGCTAATTTGTTCTTTTAGTCAATATTTGGTTATTGTTTTATATCAGTATTTGATCAGAATGTGCAAGCCAAAAGCAGGAGTGGGTCCAAAACACAGATGAGATTCAAATAATTCCATTACATTTTATCTGTGTTTTGGACCCACTCCTGTTTTTGGCTTACAATTACTGATCAAATACAGATACAAAACACTGACAAAATGCTGACCATTTATGGATGCTCAAAATGCTGGATTTTTTAATGTTCTTTTGATGGATCAGAATAATGGAAACATAAACAGTGATGTTAACACAGGTTTACTGTCACTACTGCTGCCCCCTCCCCACTTTGCTATGGGGCCACTATTGTCACTGTTACTGCAACTGCTGCTGCCACTGTACCCACTATTTCACAGGGTCATAATTGTCAAATTGTCATGGTTACTGTCACTGCTGCCACAACCATTCCCACTTTGTCATGGGGCCACTACTGCCACTGCCACTGCCATCACCATCCTCACTATGTCATGGGGGCCACTATTGTCATGGTTACTGTCACTGCTGCTTCCACCATCCCCACTTTCTCATGTGGCCTCTACTGTCACTGCTGCTGCTACCACCCTCCCCACTCTGTCATGGAGCCACTACTTGAATCTTGGGGCACTGCACCGTTAAGTACACGGCAATAAATTAGACCTGAAACTGTTATTGACCGATAATACTGATGTACAGTGTAACGGCACCGTTTCAGCAGACAAGGGGTTAAAATCCGTTTAGGCGATATGCCCCTTTCCGAGAGACAGGCACAGCTACTGCAGAACACCAACCTCCCGAACTGGATACAAAATAGCACTCCAAACTGGAACCTCACAAATAGCTGCCGGCAGACGAACAGGAAAAGCATTAAGTCAGCTTACACTCCTGGCAATCAGTCTCTAACAGCATACAGGGAATCCCCCCAATAACGAGACAAGGCTCCGTGATCAGGGTCAAGCAGTAGTCTGAAGTGCTGGCACACCCAGCCTGGTTTTTATTACAGTTTGTTGCAGATACAACATATCCCCACAATGCATCATGGTTTCCTCCCCTCTGTCCCGGAGACTACCGAAAACAATCCAATTATCTCTCAGGACAAAGGGGAGATCACCAATACACATGTGGAGACAACAGGACAGGAATCACCACCCAAACACACAATGGCACACCCCCACAGCAAACACAGACATTTAACATATCCCCAGATAGCTCAAGTCTGAGTGCATATCATTAGGTGAATGGCACTCAGAATACATGAATACAATAATATTAGCTATCTGGGTGCCCTCACATAACATACAATTTAACCGAACGCATAATAACATAAAATACAATTCTACAGACAGATTTAAGCTGTGCGGCCGGTCTGTCTTCTCCTTTAACGTTACTATGGGCCATAATCCTGAGGCAAGAGGCCTTCAAACAGCCCTCTCCAAAACACCGTGGCGAGGTTGGTTTCGCCACACATCTCCCCCCCCCAGGGAAGACTAACCAGATATCTGACCTTACGCCGGTCGGTACCTGAGTTAGTCTGGCAGCCCACCCACAACCCAATACTGGACCTGTAGAATTTAGTAGGCTGTCTCTGTCCAGTGAATCCACCAAGATTATATTGGTAGCTGGTACTCCCGGTCTCTGAGTTGCTCCCTGGCTTGAAGTGGAGGTTGCTTTGTGGGCAGGGATCAGCGGTACTCTGCCCTGGTGCCAGCGTTACCACGGAAGAAGCCTGGTTGGAGTCTGGTTGTTGGAGGGGGAAACCGACTGTCTCCCCTTTGGCTAAACTGCCCTGTTGCTGGGGGACAGGAACAACTGTCCCTACCCCCTGTGCTGTAAGTGCAGAGACCACGGTCCCATCTGCACAGTTGTGGGGCTTACTGTCTCCCCCTGGTGCGTTAAGCTGCCGCTGGGGAGAGGGGGTAACGAGCTCCTCTCCCATACATACTTCCAGCCGCTGGGGAGGGCGACCGACCGCCTCCGCTCCCAATACAGTGTCCTGCTGCTGGGGAAAGGAGACTGGGCTCTCTATTCCCTGTAGGACACTCTGCCGCTGGGGGACAGGACCGACTGTCTCTGCCCCCTGTAACTCCATCTGCCGCTGGGGAATGGACACTCGGCTCCCAATTTCCCAAAAATCATGCTGCTGCTGGGGAATGGAGACTCGGCTCCCAATTTCCAAAAAATCATGCTGCTGCAGGGGGGCAGGAACAACTACCTCTGCCCCCTGTAACTCAGCCTGCCGCTGGGGAGGGAGGACGTTGCTCTCCTCTCCCTGCACTTCACACTGCCTTCCCGGCATATCACTCTGCTGCTGGGGGGCAGGAACAACTACCTCTGCCCCCTGTAACTCAGCCTGCCGCTGGGGAGGGAGGCCGCTGCTCTCCCCTCCCTGCACTTCACACTGCCGCTGGGGAATGGAGACTAGGCTCCCAATTCCCAAAAAATCATGCTGCTGCTGGGGGGCAGGAACAACTACCTCTGCCCCCTGTAACTCAGCCTGCCGCTGGGGAGGGAGGCCGCTGCTCGCCCCTCCCTGTACTTCACACTGCCGCTGGGGAATGGAGACTGGGCTCCCACTGTCCCGCAACCGTAACTTCCGATGGAGGTCCACCCAACGTGGCAGCTGACCGTCACCTTCTGCCCGGTATAGTAGGGTCTTAGAGACTAGATTCCTCACGAACTTCACGTATTTCTCAGCTGGATTGGGTCCGAAGAAGTTCAGCCGCAACCACATCATACGGTCAAATTCCTCCACAGAGTATCTGTACTCCACTGCTGGTTCCATCCTGGTGCTTTTAGGGTCACTGTACTGAGACATGCGTTGCCCTTAAGTTGTAAAATCCAAAGAAATGGTGTCTCCTGTAGCTGTCCTTCTGGCTGTAGGAACGATCCCGCTGCTTGCCACCAATGTAACGGCACCGTTTCAGCAGACAAGGGGTTAAAATCCGTTTAGGCGATATGCCCCTTTCCGAGAGACAGGCACAGCTACTGCAGAACACCAACCTCCCGAACTGGATACAAAATAGCACTCCAAACTGGAACCTCACAAATAGCTGCCGGCAGACGAACAGGAAAAGCATTAAGTCAGCTTACACTCCTGGCAATCAGTCTCTAACAGCATACAGGGAATCCCCCCAATAACGAGACAAGGCTCCGTGATCAGGGTCAAGCAGTAGTCTGAAGTGCTGGCACACCCAGCCTGGTTTTTATTACAGTTTGTTGCAGATACAACATATCCCCACAATGCATCATGGTTTCCTCCCCTCTGTCCCGGAGACTACCGAAAACAATCCAATTATCTCTCAGGACAAAGGGGAGATCACCAATACACATGTGGAGACAACAGGACAGGAATCACCACCCAAACACACAATGGCACACCCCCACAGCAAACACAGACATTTAACATATCCCCAGATAGCTCAAGTCTGAGTGCATATCATTAGGTGAATGGCACTCAGAATACATGAATACAATAATATTAGCTATCTGGGTGCCCTCACATAACATACAATTTAACCGAACGCATAATAACATAAAATACAATTCTACAGACAGATTTAAGCTGTGCGGCCGGTCTGTCTTCTCCTTTAAAGTTACTATGGGCCATAATCCTGAGGCAAGAGGCCTTCAAACAGCCCTCTCCAAAACACCGTGGCGAGGTTGGTTTCGCCACATACAGTAAATCCACAGTTAACAGAAGGGATTAACTATGAATCTTGGTGCCCTGAACAGTGCTGTAGACAGCAATAAATTGCCTGTAATACTGCCTGTAATATACAGAACGGATTAGCTATGAATGTTAGTGCACTAGAACGTAATGCACATGGCGATACTGTCTCCCTGTACTGTCCCTGCAGTTTAAGTTCCAAACCCTCACACTGAGATTAGGCAACCAGGTGGGATGTAAATGATTAGGCATAATGGCCTAGGTATACCAGATTGATCGCAATTTGTGAATGGAATTGAATTTCTTGACAAACTTCGGCAAGTCGCCTGAATTTAATTTTTCAAAACTTTGCTCATCTCTAAATATATCAAGAACTTAGACAGCACCTTTAATTGATCTTTATAATCAGATATGCATTTCGGTATTGTTAACTATTTAAAAAAATATATGACATGTTTTTATTGGGGGATGGAGAAAAGGGCTTTAAAAGAAACCTTTTGAAACTTAATTATCTTTCCACTGTTATAGACAGATGCTTATTGCAGATCTAGGGGCCTTTTGTAGACTTCCATCTGTCATAATAAAACGTTGGGGCAGTAATAGGCTGACAGAGGGAACACATTAGTTGCCACAGTCATGTTTTAACTGATTATAGTACTACTTTATCAGTATCTGATTAGTGTCTTGATACCCAAGGCTGTTAGCAAAACTCTGGGCTTTGGAACTGTGTATTGCATAGCACTGCAATCTTCATCTGAGGTGGTGTTTTTTTTTTTTTTTTTAAAAGCTGATGCCTGAGAATTAGAGATGAACGATATTCGTCTGAGGTCCATATCGATTCTAATCGGAAACCAAAGCCAAGTTCGGATCAAACTTTTGAAATGGTTTTCCAGTTTGAAACTCAAATACCAAACTTATTCACTGAAGTCTTGAGGGACTTTAGGGATAACGGACTTTTAATACAATTAATTTTAATACATTTTAATGCTGCATGGAGACAGCAAAGTTTTGAACGAAGCGACGTCTGATCTAGGATCCGACACTCGCTTGGCTCATCCCTAATGATAATGACATGGCAATGCTTGGGGATGTGGCCTGGCTGCCTCAAAGAAGACTGTGGGAAACAGGACAGAGTTATTCTAAATGCTGAATAGCTATATTTTCCCACAGGATCTGGTGATAATGCCTCTTGGCGCTGCAATACAGCCCTGGTACCTATGTTTGAATGTCCACAGCTTATTTTCATCCTGCAGATCTAACACACAGCAGTGCTTTTGTCTGCTTTTCTTTCTGTCTTAGTCTTTTGTTTTCTCCCACCTTGTTCCCTCCCTGTAGACCCCTTCACGTACTTAAGCTAAGGACTGCCGTCCAGTTGCACACCGTCCGTTAGGACGGACAATGCAAGTAGGTAGGGATTATGGAGTGGGTGGAGCTTAGGTCTGCACTATCTCTATTGAATCGTGACAATACCAACACAGTACAATCCATTAAAGTAAATGGTTATACTAACACAGTACAATGCAATCAGTTACTGTTATACAAAGGCAGTACAATGTGTTTAACTGCACAATTTTAAAAGGTAGCAAAATTGAAACTGGTTTATCGAAAGAAAACTGAGCAATTGTGCATTGTATGTAACAAAATGTATGCTGCTGGAGGTGCTGGGAACATGTGTATAAAGCTCTTATGAACTGTAGAAGGTTAAAGGGTTTAAGTTTGGCTGCTGATGCATAGGAAAAATGATATCTGTGCAGGCATCGCAGGATTTTTATGATTGCGGTGCAAAACATGAAGCTTTCCACTTGCCAGCAGCTGCCTTCCTCTCATTGTAAAACACACACAAAGAACTCTGACCCTATGCTTTGCCTCTCTAATAAAACGCTGGCTTTTCTACCTGTTATTTCAATCTACCTAACTAATATATCTCTAAAGTATACCTGCAACACCCTAATATGGCTTGTGTCTGTAATTGGTGTCTGCCGGGACATATGACAGGCTGATCTCAGAATGGCATCTGTGCTTTACACATAGCACAGAGCTCAAGGACCTGCCAGATTACTTCTTCCTGATTGGCACAAAGACTGTCTATCCATTAATTAGGGTGGATGGGGCAAAGCCCCGACCTCCCTTCTGGGGTCATGTGATCCCCAGCTTCATCCATCCTACCCTGTTTTCCTCAAATTTTCACAGTAAAATGGTAGGCGCCATTTTGTGCAATTTGTCTGAAGCAAATCACTTAAACTTGGGATTTGTTTGGCAGAAGATTTTTTTAGAAATTTGTAACAAATCAGATAAGTTTAGAATTGATGATGCCCATTATAATCAGAATAACATATGTCTTCTGAACTGTTTTAATGGGTTAAAAAATAAAATATTGTAGACAATATGCAACACATATGCTCTTGTTGCTCTTGTTTCATATTTTATTTTAAATTAAACACTTTCAACACATTTTTATACAGTAGGGATAGAAATCTACTGAAACTTTTTGCTATGAAGCAGAATATAGCAGATCACCACAATAAGGTCACCCTGATCTCATTTAGTTACCAAAGAAATTTGAAACTTTGAAGAGTGAAGTATTGCAAAACTAAGTTACTATACTAACAGTAAATGACAAGTGCACAGATGGTAAATATTTCAAGCAGACAATTACATGCAAATATAAGGATCTAAACTCATTATATCAAAATTGAAATCTATTAGTTATGTTTTGAAGAACAGAAATTTAAAACAGAAAATAAATGTCCCTATGTTCTTAATAGATTAAACAGTAACAGTTCTAATGTGTTTACTATATACATTTGTCCAACTTGTGTCCACCAGAGATGCTAGTTTGACATCTGTCAACCTGAGAAGCTTGTCCACCATGTGTTAGAGATGTTTTAAATGATTTAAGATGGTTCTGTGGCACAATCGATATAACAATAAAACATTAACATAAACATTACAAATTCAATATTTTGTTCAGTGATTCCTTATAAGGGTTTTCCAAGATTTTTTTTTTACTCATGACCTATCCTCTAGATAGGTCATCAGTATCTAATCAGTAGGGGTCTGACACCCAGGACCCCCCACCAGTCAGTTGTTTTGAGAAGGCAGCGGCACTCCAGTGAGCCCCACTGCCTTCTCAATGCTTAATAAGCAGATCATCGTACATTGTATAGCAGCTGTGCTTGCTATTTAAGTGAATGGTGCTGAGCTGCTCCTAAAAAAGTGTCACACATGTGGTATCACTGTACTCAGAAGAAGAAGGGCAATGTGTTTTGGGGTATATTTTTACATATACCCATGCTGGGTGAGATAAATATCTCTGTAAAATGGCAACTTTGTATAAAAAAATGGGAAAAGTTGTCTTTTACAGAGATATTTATCTCACCCAGCATGGGTATATGTAAAAATACACCCCAAAACACATTTCCCTACTTCTTCTGAGTACGGCGATACCACATGTGCAACACTTTTTTGCAGCCGAGGTGCGCAAAGGGGCCGAAATGCTAAAGAGCACCTTTAGGATTTCGCAGGGCATTTTTTACGCATTTAGATTCCAAACTACTTCTCACTCTTTAGGCCCCCTAAAATGCCTGGGCAGTATAAATATCCCACAAGTGACCCCATTTTAGAAAGAAGACACCCCAAGGTATTCCATGAGGGGCATGGCGAGTTAATTAAAAATTAAATTTTTCGTCACAAGTTAGTGGAATATGAGACTTTGTAAGAAAAAAATAATAATCATTTTCCGCTAACTTGTGACAAAAAATAAAAACTTCCATGAACTCACTATGCCCATTAGCGAATACCTTAGGGTGTCTACTTTCTGAAATGGGGTCATTTGTGGGGTGTTTCTACTGTCTGGGCATTGTAGAACTTCAGAAAAACATGACAGGTGCTCAGAAAGTCAAAGTGCGTAAATTCACATTTTTGCACCATAGTTTGTAAACGCTATAACTTTTACCCAAACCAATAAATATACACTTATTGCATTTTTTTTTATCAAAGACATGTAGAACAATACATTTAGAGAAAAATTTATATAGAAATGTAGTTTTAATTGAAAAATTTTACAATTTAACAGAAAGTGAAAAATGTTTTTTTGCAAAAATTTCGGTCAATTTCGATTAATATCAAAAAAATTAAAAATGTCAGCAGCAATCAAATACCAGCAAATGAAAGCTCTATTAGTGAGAAGAAAAGGAGGTAAAATTCATTTGGGTGGTAAGTTGTATGACCGAGCAATAAACCGTGAAAATAGTGTAGTGCAGAATTGTAAAAAGTGGTCTGGTCATTAAGAGGGTTTAAGCTAGGGGGGCTGAAGTGGTTAAAATGAAATAAATATTTTAGTTTAGTTGCGCTCGCATATTCATATGTTGATTTTTAGACCCGTGTGAAATTAGAATTTTGTTTGGATGTATATGATAATTTTAAAGCCAGTGGAACAGCAAGTATATATATATTTTTTAAATAATCCAACATGCTGTTTGTTGCCAGTGGTAGACATGCATTTACTGATGTCCATATTTAAACACATCCATAAAACTTTTTTTGTGGCTGCACAATCCCTTTAAAGTGATTTTCCAAGTTTTTTTTTTTTTTTTTTTTACTGATGACCTCTGGATAGATCATCAGATTCGTAGGGGTCTGACACACAGGACAACTGCCAAACAGCTGTTTGAGAAGGTACTTATGCTTGCAGTAGCTCCACTATGATTCTCTCTGTTTGTCCTAGGCCAGTAACAACACCTTCATCTGTCATGTGTTGTATCAATTCCTAGTATTAAGTATAACCAGTGACATACACAAAGGGTGTGGTCACATGATTCAATCTGCTTCCCCTAACTCACGTAATCTGTATCCACAGCCTCAGGGCACAAATATCATGGTGGAGAAAGGAGCTTTCATCTATCTATCACAATAGCTCAGGAAACAGTATACAGTATATTGAGGAGGCTGCTTATCTTTTTATATAGAGCTACTCTAATATGGAATCCACTTATCTCCTATTATAATGTACACCAAGTTGATTACAACGTGTCAAGATAAGAAATTTAAAATATGAGCACCACTTTTTTAGCCACTGATGAGAGGGCTGTTCAACAAGTAGGTAAGGCCTCTAAACATTGTTACACTATGATTTCGGCATATTAAATTGGCAGAAAGAGAGTACTGTTACTATGATGGGAGTATTGTTGCTATATACCGGCACCAAAGGAGCGCTAATGTGTGGGTGCACAAAGAGTCGCATGACTACTGTGTAGTACCCAAATAGGAGCACTATTATTGTGTTGTAGGCATAAAGGAGAGCTATGACACTGTACTGAAGAAACAAAGGGGGGAATTATTACTTTGTAGGGCTAAAAGGGGAGCACTATTAATGTGTAGGACCAAAAGGCCATGGGGGTACTTTTACTATGTAAAATCCTATCTGTTTGGTACTATGTTTTGAGGGGTAAATAGTTAAGAGGTCAATGGGGTAGCATCAGGAAAATAATGGGGGGGGGGGGAAGCATGATGATTCTGTTAAAGGGTCAGCAGGATAGGAAATATGTGGAGTAATTGGGAATGGCTGTGAAAAGTGGAGAGCCAAAAATGTATGGGCAGAAAACTCTTAAAAAATTAGTCATAGTGTGGAGAAGTCATCATTGCATTCCTGGTCAATGGACAAGAAAAACGGATGTACTATAATCATGCACTCTAGAGGCCATTTAAGACTACTGTCTTTTATAGTGGTTTTTATTCAGTAATAGTGAGGTGGATTTATTTTGAACACTATGAGGATGTAGAATGTGGTTATGGGGTTACATAATTATTTTGTCCTTATATAGTAGTATTATTCAGACATTATGGGGCAGATGTATCAAACTGATGTAAAGTAGAACTGGCTTAGTTGTCCATAGCAACCAATCAGTTTTCACAGCTCTTTTGGAAAATGAAAGATGGAATCTTTATTGGTTGCTATGGAAAACTAAGCCAGTTCTACTTTACACCAGTTTTATACATCTTCCCCTATGCTTAATGCATGGTTGTGGCCTGGAGATAGCAGTAGGTAGCAAAGCCACGGCACTCTAATGGATATTTTCAGTTTCTTTATTACACCTTAATCAGTAGCAACGTTTCGATCAGATGGTCACATTGTAACAATGACACAGTGAACATTTAAATACCACCCCAGGGCCTCACATTGGTTACAGCTTGGCCCATCCCATTAACCCCCTGTGTATCTCCTAGAAACCTCAATCCGTGTTTTTTTTCATCCCCATTTACCTTCCAATCATATATGGACACTCAAGCCCTTGCATACCATGTACCCATGCTGTAGGAGCCTTGGCCGGACTTACATCTCCAGGGTTTATCTTAATACTTTTGTGCTAGTTCTTTCATCACTGGCGTCCCTCTATTCAGTTTGCACATGCGCCATTGTCGTCACTTCCGCCCTTCAGTCGACGCTTCAGCCAGGTCCAATCATACTGTCATGCCCCGGTATTTCCGATCACATGACTAGGTCTCCTGGTGACGTTACACGTCACATGCTATCACCTGACTTTCAGTTGCTAGGTTACATGACACCAGATCATCATAGAGACTGGCGATCAGATTATTATTTTATTCCAGAGCAATCTTTTAGTGGAATCTCTCAGTGGCATGATGCGGACAACCCGGTACATCCCCAAGCGGGACATTTATTCATTTAATATTATATACGGCGGGTTTCTTTATGGGTTCACTGGTGGCATCATTAAGGGTCCATTCTATTAATCTTTATTTTCATATTTGTATTCTTGTTGATATTTATAGAGTGAATTACATGGTGCTAGTTACAAAGCTGCTTAGCTGGTCCTCCACCATTCATCAAGCTGCTAGTATATAGACCTGATGCTCCGTGGCGGTCAGCCCCCAGCTCACAATGTCATCCAGTCCTTAGTTGCCATTCATTCTTAGGGGGTTTAAAAGAATGGGGGGCTACAATCCAATTACTGGATGAGCCCTCCCGTTTCCCTCTGTCCCTCTTAATTATTTGTGGGTAGACCTGCTACTTCAAAATTAAGCTAAATCACCATATCACTCTTTTCAAGTACATTTTTAGATGCCACCAATGAATCCCCAATAATTGGGGATTCATTGGTGGCATCTAAAAATATACTTGTGTCCAAGTTGCGTACATTTTTCACTAAAGACTGATACGAGATGCTCTGGAATTAATTTTCAGCTGAGCAGCGTTTGTGAATTATGGATGGCACATGGACGAAACACGGATCCTTCACGGTCATCTTCATGGATGAAACAGGGTAGCTTTTTTTCATAGATGTCAAACTTACACAGAAATGTGGACAAGGCCTAAGACCTAAGTTTTAAACCATGTACAGACAAAAAGATTACTGCTCTGAAATGTTAATACATACATTCAAAGAAATACAAGGAACTATAATTCTATGGTGATGTCCATTAATTGGAAGATGGTGTTAGGGATGTGTTTTGATATTTCCTGTTACAATATCAATAACATTAACATAGCAAGAAAAAATAACACTTAAAAAAAACACATTTTGTAAGCAAAATAGTACTTTAATTACAGTATATACCTGTAACAAGCGTTTTAAGATTTTTTAATCACTCCAATTAATACAATTTTAAGGAAATAATTAAGGGAAATGTGTCATCAAATAATGACCTATAGTTTAAAAGTTGTTTCTTTAAAAATATGATATTTTTAAGAAATATTTGTAATTTTCCATATCATTTTTGGAGATGAGTGAATCGAATCCCACAAATTAGATCTTTTTAGATGAATTTTAGGATAAATTTGATTTGCCTCAAAGCTTTCTGTTAGCGAATCAATTTAACCTGAAATAGTGCAAAATACAAAAAAAATCATACTTCCCTCCTCCATGTGCTCATGATGGGCAGCCAGCCGCCATCTTGATAGAAGATCTCGGCCAAAATTCCGTGCGTGGTGATGTATATCGTCTCTACACCGGCAGGCTTGATGACGTAATCGCCCGCCGCGCGATATTTTGCTGCAGATCTTCAAACATTCATAAGCAACTACAGGCGATAAGTTTGATTTCATTTTTTTAATGTTAATTTCACGCTGTTTTTATACTCAGATGCCACGATCATGTATGAATGCGGCATCTGAGAGGTACCGCAGCTCCCTGTCATTGCCCCTGCTACTTACAAAAATATGCAAAATGCTAAATGTTTTGCAAAATTTGTCGAATCAGCCGAATCAAACTTTTCATAAATTCGCCCATCTCTAATCATTATCTATAATTAAAAGAAATCTTAAATTCTACAGTGCAGTTTTCACTCTAACCACTCAGCAGATTTTGTTTTTTAATTTTTTTGTTCTGTAGAGATCACTACTCTCTAGACATCTCATGGAGAATTACAATAAAATATAACATATCTGTATAGATAGCACTGGATCCACTCTTTACAACAGCTCACTTACTCTCCCTACCAGCACAATGATCTCTGTACAGGTCACCGTGCATGCTTCAAAATCTATACAATAGATGTCAATAAATATTACTAGTCTATTATGTCTATAGTCCAAGTGATTGCTATAAAGCATATTTGTAAAAGCAGCTAGCAGCAGCTCAGGTAAAATGAGTGTCATTTAATTAGTATTCTATATTCCTATATAGAAACTGAAAGGGTATTTGTAAGTATGTGCTTTCACTTCTGTTTTCTTTTTTTTATTCTATATTTGCTATAATGCATAATGATCTACTCTACAAAACTGATCTATTGAATAAAACTGTAACATTGTGATACTCAGTTAGATTATGAAAGCTTTCATTCCCAATTTATCAGTCCCAATACAAAAAATTTGAAGGTATGATTAGGTTTCTTTGTGTTTGCTGTAAACATTTTCATCCTTTTAAATTCAGTTATTTTCTTTGCAGCTAATAACAACATAATCAATAGCATTGCTAGTGTAGGCAGTTTTAGGATTTTTATTATGGGCCTTTTTATTAATAAAACACTAAAGTTGTGCTGCTGGCATTGTTGCATGTAAAAGAATTTTTGGAGATCAAATCTGATGTCTTATGCACACAAACCTGCATATCTGCCGGCGGCTAGATTAATTTGCATATATCACATTACTAAATAATTCAGGCTAAATAGTTTAGCTTGTTATTCTGCTGGCAGAAATCATTTTGAAATTCACTACCTTATCCAGCTCCTTGAGTGATTACTAAACAGGCATATACTAGACAGCCTTGTAATGTTGAATGCATATTCTAACCTGAAATGATGTGACAGATAAGACTTATTTTTTATTGTGATTTGACCAATTATATATATATATATATATATATATTTATTTATTTTTATTTTTTACTGGAAACGATCTGAACCTAATCTTCATATATTACAAAATATCCAAAGTCCAACAAAGTCCACTATGGGCCAGATAAAGCTGTTTAGCCCCCCCTATCCACCCAAGATACATGGCATGTTGTTATCTCCCAAACAGATTTACTTAATATAGAGTGCTCATTAATTTGTAGGTCTTTACAGTGTAATCCATACAGTATGTTTGTTACTATGATTGTCACTTTTATCAGTTTAGCAAGTTGAAGATGAACTGATCGCAAAAAAGCATAAAGTTAAAGCAATCAGTGTATTATTTTGTTTTTGTACAATTTTAGAATGAAGGAAAAGAGTATTTTGCAAAAGTATGGGAACCCAAGGAGATTTGAGCTCAGACCTTAAATAGCCTGTTAGGGCTAATGATTGTTCACAATTATCATTAGAAAAGTCTAGATGATATAAATTTCAAAGCTTTATAAATACCCTGACTTCTCTAACCTTGTCCCAAAAAAACAGCAGCCATGAGTTCTTACGCAGCTGCCTGAAAATTCAAATGGTTGAGGCCCACAAAGAAGGAAAAGGCTATAAGAAGATAGAAAAGTGTTTTCAGGTTGCCATTTCCTCAGTTAGTAATTTAATAAAATAATTGCAAGAATAATTTTAGAGACAGCTGCTCGTAAGATTGCTTAAAAGGCACATCAGAACCCCAGCTTGACTACAAACGACCTTAAGGAAGATTTTGCAGATGCTAGAGTGGCAGTACATTGTTCTACTGTTCAGCGACAACCGCACAAATATGGTCATCATGGAAGAGTCATCAGAAAAAAAACTCTCCTGCATCCTCACTACAAAATTCAGTGTCAGAGGTTTGCAAAAGAACATCTAAAGGAGCCTGAAGCAGTTTGCATTTATAAACATGTTTTATTGAGAGCGCTTATGTGCAACATCACTACATCACAAAATTGTAAATCAAATGAGTCAAGTGCCATTTTAACATACAGTGTTCAATAAGCACATCAAATATGCACGCAAACAATGTAAATATAAGGTGGAAGAAGGAAAGAAAAGGGGGGAATAGGGAAGATAGGTAGTCATATGTAGCAGAGAAGACTTTTCTGAAGCTTAAATACAATCTCATTAGGAGAGAAAACCACAAACTCACGCCATGTCCTTGTAAATTTGGTTGTGTGTTTGGTCTCCCATCCTGCAATTTGTTCTAACCTGTAAATGTTGTCACATTTCACTAGCCAATCTAGTGGGGGAGTGGAGTTTTTCCACCAGTATGAGACGATAAGTATTCTAACTCCTGCCAAAAGCTATTTTAACAGAGTTATAGTATGGGCTGGGCATTTTATTTGGTCTGTTAAACTTAAAAGACACAGTTGTGGCGAGGGGGTGATTGTGACCTCACAGACATGGGGGCATACCTTATTCCAAAAGGGGTGGATATCCTGGAAGCTCCACCAAATATGTATATAGGAGCCTGTTTCCGTATCATATCTCCAACATAGCTGACTGACCTCTGGATACATCTTGTGCAGAATTTCTAGGGTGTACTACAAGCAAGTAAGGATCTTATAATAATTCTCTTGCAACCTGACGCATGTTGAGATTCTGAGGGTCAAAGTGAGACAGCACTGGAGGGCGTTCTGTGTAGGTGATAATTGTAAATCATTCTCCCATTTCTTAACATAGTCAAAGGCTGCTGGCCTGGTCTGGGAAACCAAGTGTATAGGTTGGTAATTTTCTTCTCTGGTTAAGAAAACTTCTTTTTTGAACATGGTGGGTTCCTTCCAAGAAATAGGGAGGAAATTATTGAGAACATTTTTGATATGTAAACTGTGAAATTTAGCCAAAGAGGATAGATGGTCGTGTGATTCCCAGTCCCTCCTCAGACCTCCCTAGGGGTCGGTTAAATCAATCAGTGGAACTGTGACATTTTTACTTATTTCTGTAATGGTGGGCCTGAAGTGAGCGGATGAATCCCAGAGCACATCTCTAATCTGTATTAAGAAAGAAATGGGAGAGGACAGTAATAATGGGCCTAGATTAGATTTCCATATGTTGATTGTGTTTTGTGTGATAGGGTTTTTATATCTGTACATTTTTACAGTCTAACAGCAGTAGAGTCCTTAGGGGGATTAGGGAAAAGGTGGATTCAGCTTGGATATCTAAGTGATCCTTTTGTGGTCTGAACCATTCCATAACACACATACCTTGTACAGCTTTATAGTACATGAAAAGTCTGGCATCCCAATGCCGCTTTGTCTTGTCTGCTGGATAATATAAGTCTAGGTCTCTTTTTGCTCCAAAGAAAAACTGATAGAGTAGATCTCAGATGTTTAAAAAAGGAGTGTGGGAGAGGGATAGGAAGGGTTTGTGTGTACTTTGGGCAAGATTACCGTCTTGACTAGAGAATGCCTACTGGACCATGAGATGAATGGGATTTCCCACGAGTCTAACAAGATTTTAATATTTTGGGGTAAACTCTAAAAAGTTCTCCTTGGGGGGCGCATGTGCGTGGCTCGCGGACAGGTCATGCTTCCATGAGCTCCGCTCATCGACTTCACCCTGATATTAGCGCCTGTTACCGGGCTCCAACGCGCCTCAAAATCGATGCAGGGAACCCCGAAGATGACCCACACCAAAGGAAGGTCGAGAATTCCGGGTACTCCCGTCCCATCGCAGACTTTGCCGCAGACCAGACAGACTGTCATGGCGGACGCAACACCAGTTCCCGCCAGCCCTGACTCCTCGGAAAGAGGGGAACCCTGACCAGACAGAAAAGTTCCATGGCCCAGGTCAGGAAGACCTATATAAGAACATTGCTGCTTTATTTAATGCAGAATTGTCACAAGCAGTCTCTGAATTCTCCCGTCAAATACAAGACCTGGGTAACAGAGTCTCGGATCTAGAGACGAGGGCGGATGACATGTCCGACGCCTTGGGCCGTGATAAAGAGGACATTAACAGCCATTCAACCCAGCTTGCTGATCTGGAACTTAAAATTTAGGACCTTGAGAACAGGTCCAGGAGGGGTAATCTGCGAGTCAGAGGCCTCCCTGAAACGTACACTGATTTACAATCCACCCTCGCCAACCTATTTGCTGCTCTGCTGCTTCAAGAGGACTCAAATCTCCTAAAGATGGATAGAGTTCACAGAACGTTGGGGAGACCGCGTGCTGCGAATCTCCTGAGGGACATTATACTTAAATTCCATCATCCGGAGACAAGAGATAAAATCTTGGCTGCTGCAAGGGAATTAATTACCCTACCTGGTCTCCTGGCGTCGGTCCACCTCTATGCGGATCTTGCGCCATCTACGCTTCGCAGACGACGCAAGATGAGGCCAGTCACACATGCATACAGTTCATTCGCCAGTTGAAGGTTTGGATGCGCTTCAGCAGGCAGGGATCCCCTGCGAATTTCAAGCTCCATCATCTTCCTCGCCGAAACCGCAAAGACCAGTGAGAGTCTGGACCAAAGTTTCTCCTGCCTCTGGAGGCCCGGGCAGGGCAAGAATTTTGTGAACTTTCCATCCTGCCTGACCTACTGTCGGTAATAATCAGATTTTCATTCACAGGTCACTTCGGGGACTCTTATTATTTCACCTCTGAATTGTACGAGGCCAGTTTTGTTAATGCAGGGTCTCCATGATACGGTTTATCATGCTGTCCCTAATCTTGGGGTTCTGTGAGATAGTGAGACTGGCCTATGTGAGGCTATCTTCCTACTCCAATATCCCTTCTACTATTACCCTTTGTTCTGGGCGTCTTGGCTCAGTTTACTACCTCTGTTTTTTTTATTTTACTTTGTGGTTTAATTGTTATGCTATTTTACTCTTGGAGTCTCTAATTAGGGTTATCAACTTGTTTATGATGAGACCAAGGCCTCTGGAGTGCGGCAGCCCTTGGGAGCGGATGACGTCGGGCACTCTTCTTTAGGAAAAGCTCACTACACTTATTGCCACTATGTGTAAACTACTCTCTCATAATGTGAGGGGTTTGAATTCCCCTCGTAAGAGAAAGACAGCTTTCTCACTATACCTTAAGCATGCGCCCAACGTCATCTGCCTACAGGAGACACATTTTACCCCCACGTCCCATCCAAAATATTTTCACCCACAATACACCGGATTTCATTCTTCTACATTCATTTCAAAATGTTGAGAGGTAATTACTTTGATAAAAAAAAAAAACTCCTTCCCTTTCACTGTAACTCAGACATGTATTGATATTGGATCATACCAACCCGCCGGCAACACCACGACCGGCGACACTGACTAATAGAATTAGTCAAGTTCTCCAATCCCTGTCCATAGCGGACACCTGGAGGGAACATAATGGTTCTCAAAGAAGTTACACCCATTATTCGCCTGCTCATCAAATGTATTCGCGGATTGACATGATACTAGCATCCACCTTCCTCCTTCCCTTCATGTCCTATTCTAGACATGTTGTCTCTTCTTGGTCGGACCATGATATGGTCATCTCAGAGTTTTCGGCCCCTCAACAATGTCGTGGCCCGTTTCGGTTGAGGTTAAACGAGTCTCTTTTGACTGTTCTGCTCTGTATACTCAATTACAGGAAGAACTCACAAACTTCTTTATTGATAACACTTCCACTGAGATCGACCCTATGACCCTGTGGCTAACCCACAAAGCCTACATCAGAGGCAGTCTGATAAGTAAAGCCACCAAAAAAAAAGAGGGAACACACTAAAGTCCAGGCAGGTCTGGAAGCCAAGTTGAGCAGGCTAGTCTGGGCCCATCAAAGATCGCCTTCACTGTACCTACTCAAAGCGATAAAAGATGTCAAACAGCAACTCAATATGATCCTGACAAATAACACAGAAAAGGCCCTTATATGGACAAACTCCTTCTACTATAAATATGCAAATAAACCAGATAAGCTGCTAGCCAACCAACTTAAAGCTAAACAACGGATTAATCATGTCTTTAAAATAAATACGAGAACAGGCCAAACCACTTCTAATCCTGATACCATCTATGCTACGTTCCAAAAATTCTATGCCCAACTCTATTCTTCCCCTGCAACAGGATCAGATTCACAGACAAATGATTTTATATCATCTGCACATCTACCTGTCCTATCTCCTGAGTCCCAGTTGGGACTAAATAACCCTGTCTCAACTGAGGCAGTGGAGCATGCCATCAAGTCCTTTAGTCCCTTCCAATTACAGGCCGATTTCACTTCTAAATCTTGACAATAAACTATTCACATCCATTTTAGCCAGTAGACTCAACAGGCTCCTTCCCAGCCTCATTCACAAAGACCAGGTTGGATTTATCCCAGGCAGGGAAACTCCTGACAATATTAGAAAAATTCTTAACGTAATTCATGCGTCTAATAAAAATAAGGTCCCACTAGCCCTTTTGGCCCTTTACATTGAGAAGGCCTTTGACACTGTCACCTGGCCATACCTATATGGAGTCCTCTCAGCAATGGGAATTAAGGGCCCCTTCCTGGCAGCCATACAGGCTCTCTACTCCAAACCGGAGGCTTCCCTTAAATTACCCACTACAAGGGTTTCCCACATTCCAATCAGACGGGGTACAAGACAGGGGTGTCCCCTTTCCCCGGCGTTATTTGCTCTAGCCATAGAACCTCTAGCGGCTCACATAAGGTCCCATCCTGATATTAATGGGTTGGTGATCGGGGGGTCAGAATACAAGTTAAGTCTCTTAGCAGACAATCTCCTTTTATCTATTACCAACCCCATTGTCTCCTTTCCTTCCCTCTTAAAACTCTTAGACTCATTTACTGAAGCTTCTGGACTCTCAATCAACCACTCCAAATCCGAGTTGCTCCTGTGTAACACCCCAACCCCTACTAAAACACTGATACAACATAATTTCCCATTTCAGCACAGACCCCACCATATCTCTTATTTAGGAATACTACTGCCAACTGCTCTTGACACGATGTACAGAACTAATTACTTACTTATGTATTGTAAGATCTGGCAAGATTTAGCATCCTGGCAATCGCTACAGGCCTCATGGGTAGGCAGGATAAACATCATCAGAATGGTGGTCCTCCCGAGGCTCCTATACTTATTCAGAGCCTTACCAACCCCGGTCTCAGTAAAGGATCTTAGATCCATACAGAAGGATGTTATGAGGTCCCAGATTTTGCAAATTACTACCAAGCGGCTAGACTAGCCCAGATGTTTTTGACCCATTTAGCTCCTCGTGACCACCCGATATGGATTTCGCTTGAACGTTCCAATCTTAGTCTCTTTACATGGCAGGCACTGACTTGGGGCTCTTCTCCTATCCCTCAGGCCCTTTGGGGCAACTCCCCCTGTCCTACTACTCACTGCTACTTTGGAGGTCGGTTAGGTTCAAATTTGCCCTACAATCCAAGCCATCCCCTCTTCTGAATGTCTAGGAATTCCGGACTTCCTCCCAGGCCGTCAATACCATAATCTTAAGTGGTGGTCCAATGACCAGCTATGTGTGCTTCATAAGTTCACTATTAGAGGTAAATTGATGTCACTTATAGAATTTAGAGACAAATATTCTCCTCCTGATGGTGATTATCTGATTATGGGGCAGATATTCTCCTACTTAAGATTTGTCCAGATCCCTAACCGCAAGGTAGAATTTACTCCTTTTGAACGCTCTATTACTTACTTTCTTTATAGACAAGGCCTGTTATCAAGGATATATGGTGCCCTCAATGCCATTCCTGAAGACCAGAAATTGCCTTACATGAGGGCCTGGGAGGAAGATCTATGTCAGGAATACCCGCCCTCTAAATGGTTTCAACGTTCACAGACCCTCTCTAAGGGTTTGTGGCAAGTCACATTAGCTGAATCCTCCATAAAAGTGATGCACAGAACTTATATGGTTCCTACACGACTTCACTGCATTTATCCTGAGGTGTCCCCTATGTGCTTTAGAGGTTGTAATGAGGAAGGGTCAATGCTTCATATCTGGTGGACTTGTCCTGTGGTGGAGCGGTTCTGGATTCAGATAGCGAATCAGATTTCGTCAGTACTAGACCATACTTTCCCCCTAACAGTACCTTTTTGCCTCCTTGGGGACCAACCCCGCGGGCTATCCTTTGCACGGTTTAAACTTTCTCAATTTATATTGCTAGCGGCTAGAATCCAGATTGCCTTTAAGTGGCGTTCAGATTCGCTGTCGTTCCAGGCGGTCCTAGATAGGATTAATAAAATACTTATATTTGAAAGACTGGCGGCAATCCGCACAGATTCATTTTCCGCTTTTGAAAAGGTATGGGAACCCTGGCTATCATCATCGCACTCATTAGATTTACGTCTTAATATCTCCCTGTAAGGAATGTGTTTCTGCCTAACCTGAAATAGGTTGATTATCTTTCTGCTTCGCTCTCTAGTTCTTGAGTTTATATAACCCTACTATTGTGTCATTTAATATGCCAACGGTATGTTTGTCTCCAAGAGATGTTTTGTTTTCATTTGATAATTTTTAACATGTGCCATTGTCATTTTGCCTTTTTATATGCAAAATTCAATAAACACCTTTTGAAACATAAAAAGTTCTCCTTGTAAAGGTTTGAAGGATCAGAGGTAATATCAACTACCAGGAATTTCATAGCTGTGTTCGACCATTGATAGGGGATTAGGAGCTCCAGGGTCTTCTGCTTCTGCAAGTCAAGTGTTATGTTCAACACTTGTGACTTAGGCTACTTTCACACTTGCGTTCAGAGCTGATCCGTCTGGTGTCTGCACAGACGGATCCGCTCCTATAATGCAGACGATGGGATCCGTTCAGAACGGATCCGTCTGCATTATAGTTTAGAAACATTCAAAGTGTGAAAAGGTGCTCAGACGGATCCGTCCAGACTTTACATTGAAAGTCAATGGGGGACGGATCAGTTTGAAAATTGAGCCATATTGTGTCAACTTCAAACGGATCCGTCCCCATTGACTTACATTGTAAGTCTGAACGGATCCGTTTGCCTCCGCATGGCCAGGCGGACATCCGAACGCTGCAAGCAGCGTTCGGGTGTCCGCCTGCGGAGGGGAGGACAAACGGTGCCAGACTGATGCATTCTGAGCGGATCCGCATCCACTCAGAATGCATTAGAGCTGGACGGATCCGTTCGGTGCCGCTTGTGAGAGCCTTTAAACGGAACTCACAAGCGGAGCCCCGAACGCTAGTGTGAAAGTAGCCTTAGAGGGGTTGACAAAAAAATTAGACAGGGCCCCGAAAAGATCAAAGTCTGAATCACTAGGAAAGCACTGTCAAGATTCATGATAATCACCAGTAGGTCAGCCGCAAGAGCTGCTAGCTGGTGGTGGACCACTTGTAGATGAATCCCCTGGATTCTGTCATCTTGTCTAATGGCTTGAAATAGGCATTCCACAGTAAAAACAAACAATAATGGGGAGAGGGGTCATCCCTGATGGGTTTTATTAGTAATGTTGAATGGGGGTGAAAAAGAACCATTTACCATAATTCTAGCCAATGGCAGAGATAAATTGTAGTGAAAAGCGAGCACCAAAGTATTCGGGTGTTAGGCCCAAACAAATTGCTATATTTGTGTGCTCGGCCAAGCACCCAAGCATAATGAAAATCAATTGGAGACAACCAGTCACCCACTGCTTGGAAGAGAAGAGAGTGTCTGGTTCATAAAAAAAGTTTAGAAATTGATGGAAACCCCATCAAAATGGTTTGGAAACAGCATTAAGAGGACAGCTCAATGCATCTTAAACTCCTACGACATACAATAGACAACCACAAATTGGCTATATGCCAAAAGCCAGTTACGTGCAAGCCATTAATCTATCTATGAGACAGATAACAGCCAGCATACCTTACAATGGTAGCCTTGTGCACTGTGAGATTTTCTAAACCAGCTCTCATTTGACTGAGAACCAATAAACCTCAAAGCTATTTTGCATCTGTTGGATGGCTTGGGTGGACCTGCACACCTAGATCAATATCATTATGGCGACAAAAAGTTTTCTGATTGTCCTAACATAATATTCAATAACCTTTCTATACAGTTTTGTCATGTAAAAACTAATTTGCATAAACATGGGCATATGGGAAATACATGCAAATAAGCAGAATCTGCCTTGTTTATCAGCTGTCATAAGACTATTAAAACCAATAGATGGCGCTATTGAGTTATGAACAGCGCTCTCTATTGGTTTCACAGTCTTATGATGTCTAATATTCTTGTCAGAAGACTATGAAACCAATAAATAGAGTGTGCTGTTCATAACTCAATAGCGCCATCTATTGATTTCATAGTCTTCTGACAAGAATATTAGAATGAGTCTTATGACAAGCTTATTAGTGTAGCCTTTTGCATGGAAAATTTGCGATCTACACTAGGATGATATCTGACACTGACTGGTAAAGCTGGGTAATAACTCAGTGATAATATCTGTCACTAGGAAATCTCGGTAATAACTTGCGACCTACATTGATTTATAACCCAGCTTTTCCAGGGTCAGATATTATCACTGACTTAGGCCTCATGCACACGACCGTTGTGTGCATCCGTGGCCATTGTGCCGTTTTCCATTTTTTTTCGCGGACCCATTGACTTTCAATGGGTCCGTGGAAAAATCGGAAAATGCTCCATTTTGCAGCCGAGACCGTGATCCGTGTATCCTGTCCGTCAAAAAAATAGGACCTGTCCAATTTTTTTGACGGACAACGGTTCACGGACCCATTCAAGTCAATGAGTCCGTGAAAGAACACGGATGCACACAAGATTGGCATCCGTGTCCGTGATCCGTGGCCATAGGTTACTTTCATACAGACAGATCCGAAGATCCGTCTGCATAAAAGCTTTTTCATAGCTGAGTTTTCACTTCGTTAAAACTCAGATCCAACAGTATATTCTAACACAGAGGCGTTCCCATAGTGATGGGGACGCTTCTAGTTAAAATATACAACGAACTGTGTACATGACTGCCCCCTGCTGCCTGGCAGCACCCGATCTCTTAGAGGGGGCCATGATCCGTACAATTAACCCCTCAGGTGCTGCACCTGAAGGGGTTAATTGTGCTATCATAGCCCCCTGTAAGAGATCCGGGCTGCCAGGCAACAGGGGGCAGACCCCCCTCCCTCCCCAGTTTAAATTTCATTGGTGGCCAGTGCGCCCCCCCCTCCCTCTATTGTATTAATAACATTGGTGGCACAGTGTGCGGCCCCCCCCTCCCTCCCTCTATTGCATTAACATTGGTAGCAGTGTGCGCCCCCCCCCGCATCCCTCTATTGTTTTAATACATTGGTGGCAGTGTGCGCCCCCCCCTTCCTCCCTCTATTGTTTTAATACATTGGTGGCAGTGTGCGCCCCCCCACCTTCCTCCCTCTATTCTTTTAATACATTGGTGGCAGTGTGCGGCCTCCCCTCTCCCCCCCCCCCCAGATCATTGGTGGCAGCGGAGTTCCGATCGGAGTCCCAGTTTAATCGCTGGGGCTCCGATCGGTAACCATGGCAACGAGGACGCTACTGCAGTCCTGGTTGCCATGGTTACTTAGCCTTAGCAATAGCAGAAGATTCATACTTACCTGCTGGCTGCTGCGATGTCTGCGTCCGGCCGGGAGCTCCTCCTACTGGTAAGTTACAGCAATGCACCGCACAGACCTGTCACTTACCAGTAGGAGGAGCTCCCGGCCGGACACAGAGATTGCAGCAGCCAGCAGCCAGCAGCCAGGTAAGTATGATGCTTCTACTCCGCCAATGATCTGGAGGGAAGGGGGGAGAGAGGGAAGGCCTCACACTGCCACCAATGTATTAAAACAATAGAGGGAGGAAGAGGAGGGGCGGGGGCGCACACTGCCACCAATGTTAATGCAATAGAGGGGGGGGGCGCACACTGCCACCAATGCTATTATTACAATAGAGGGAGGGAGGCACACACTGCCACCAAGGCTATTATTACAATAGAGGGAGGGAGGGAGGGGGGGGGCGCACACTGGCCACCAACGAGTTAACTACAGGGGAGGGGGGGGCACTGGCCACCAATGAGTTAAAAAAAGGGGGGGTTGGCTGCCCCCTGCTGCCTGGCAGCACCTGCCAGGCAGCAGGGGGCAGTCATGTACACAGTTTTTTTGTATATTCTAACCTGAAGCGTCCCCATCACCATGGGAACGCCTCTGTGTTAGAATATACTGTCGGATCTGAGTTTCATGATGTAGCTCATATCCAACAGTATATTCTAACATAGAGGCGCTCCCATGGTGATGGGGACGCTTCAAGTTAAAATGTTCGGGTGTCCGCTTGTGAGCTCCGTTTGAAGGGGCTCACAAGCGGCCCCGAACGCATCCGTCCAGCCCTAATGCATTCTGAGTGGACGCGGATCCGCTCAGAATGCATCAGTCTGGCAGCATTCAGCCTCCGCTCCGCTCCGCTGGCGGACACCTGAACGCTGCTTGCAGCGGAGGCAAGCGGATCCGTCCAGACTTACAATGTAAGTCAATGGGGACGAATCCGTTTGAAGATGACACACCGTGGCTCAATTTTCAAACGGATCCGTCCTCCATTGACTTTCAATGTAAAGTCTGGACGGATCCGTCTGAGGCTACTTTCACACTTAGAAATGTTTTAACAATATAATGCAGACAGATCCATTCTGAACGGAGCCACCGTCTGCATTATATGAACGCAAGTCTGAAAGTAAAGGGACTCCTGACTTTACATTGAAAGTCAATGGGGGACGGATCCGTTTGCAATTGCACCATATTGTGTCAACGTCAAACGGATCCGTCTCCATTGACTTGCATTGCAATTCAGGACGGATCCGTTTTGCTCCGCACGGCCAGGCGGACACCAAAACGGCTTTTTTTTCATGTCCGTGGCTCCTCCAAAAATCAAGGAAGACCCACGGATGAAAAAACGGTCACGGATCACGGACCTACGGACCCCGTTTTTGCGGACCGTGAAAAAATACTGTCGTGTGCATGAGGCCTTACTACATAATTATTGCATAATATTCGCTATATTGCTATATATTTGTATTTTAGAATTTTACGAATATAAAAAAATACTAATATAGAGCAATATAGCAAATATGATCTCAGCGAATAGTCTTTTCATAACACTATGCAACTAATAGAGGGTGCTGTTCATGAGTCACTATTCGCTGTTGTGAGTGAATAGTCTTGTCATAACACTATGCAACTAATAGAGGGCGCTGTTCTTGAGAGATTCTGCTTATTTGCATGTCTTTCCCATATGCCCATGTTTATGCAAATTAGTTTTTACATGACAAAACTGTAGAGAAAGGTTATATATTTTTGTTGCCCTAATGATATTGATCTAGGTGTGCAGGTCCACCCAAGCCATCCAACAGATGCAAAATAGTTTTGAGGTTTACTGGTTCTCAGTCAGATGATAGCTTGTTTGGGATATTGCATAGTGCACAAGGCTACCATTGTAAGGTATGCTGACTGTTATCTGACTCATGGATAGATGGATGGATTGTACATACCTGACTTTTGGCGTATAGCCTTTTTGTGGTTGTCTATTGTATGTTGTACATAATAGGAGTCTAAGACGCATCCAGCTATCCTCTTAATGTTGTTTCCAAACCATTTTGATGGGGTTATCATCAATTTCTAACCTTTTTTTATGAACCAGACATCCTCTTCTCTTCCGAGCAAGGGGTGCCTGGGGTTCTCCCAATGACTTCCATTGTATTATATTGTATTCGAGCACCCAAATTATTCAGACGAGCACTCGGATCTGCCAAGCATGCTCGCTCATCACTAATAAATTGGTCAGGAATTCCAAATCTTTATGAAGCTCTTTGCATGAAAGTCCAGTCTATGCGATCAAAAACTTTTTCGGAGTCTGTGCCAAGGAGAACCAAAGGCACAGATCGCCGAGTTCTGATGTGTAACAGACGAGCGGTGTTCATCCTTTCTTCACTCCCAGTGACAAAGGCTTCTGTTCATTATTTATTATACAGAGAAGTAGATCTTTCAATCTCATAGCTATAATTTTAGCCAATCGTTTTAAATCAGTATTTAATAAAGAAATGGGCCTATAACTAGCACATACTGTTGAATCTTTCCCTTCTTTATATATTATAGTGATATGGGACATTAACATCTGAGGGGGTAGGCTGTCTCCATTCAATGCATTATTACAGACACTTCTCTTTGAAATCATCTGGATCCATTTTTGAATAAAGCACCTTAAATCAACTCACTGAAGAGAAAAGATAATAATAACAACCAAAAAAAACAAGAAAGTTATAAAGAATATGTATTACATGAAAACTATATATGTGGCCATTCAATAGAATATCTCAAATTTTATTAATGGTATGAATTTTATTAGTGGTATCCTTTTTACTAAGATTCAAGCTTTTATAAATTAACAAATATTTAATCAATTTTTGATTAACATGAATTTTTTTAGGTTTTATACTTTATCAACTAATATTTACATTTTATTTGTTCTTAGCAAGCATTTATTTGTTTTTTGTGATGTTTTTACCAAAAACGCAATGAAAACGCATGAATGCCGCAGAAGCGTTTTTTAGATATTTAGCGTTTTTTAGTGTATCAGATTCTAAATAATCTGTTCTTTAAGCGGGATGGAAAATTCCCAATTATGGGAGAAATATGAAAGAGATAAGAAATGTAAGGATCTTTGATCCAAGTATAATCCATCCCACTGTTTGATGTGGGCCAGATCCATTCCATAATTTGTATGTTTCTAATCCCCTATATAAGGATATGGAATATGGAGGACATTTTAACCACTGAGGAAGGGGCCACTTAGAGCCCCGAAACGCGTTTGGTTTTGGATCCTCCTGTACAACACAAAGACCACCGTAATCTACAGCAACTTTTACTCTTGGTAGAAAGATCGCAATCAGATCCCAAGTTTGTGATATCCTAAGAACCGGAAATACGTAAGAAGTCACTGGCGCCAGTTGGGAAGAACATTCGTTTAAAGTGGATGAAGATAAAGAATACTACAATCGAGACGTCTTCGACATCCCAGTAGAAACCGACACTTTTGATACACTACCTCTGGTGAAACTTTTGACACTCACGTGAGTAAGCAGGAGTGGGGGGCCTGGTGCAGCTACCACGAGGGACGCCGCGGTCTATACACCGGATTCCGCCCCAGAAGATCGACCTGGCTTGTGAGTAAATACACCGTATAGAGGAAAATCTAAGTAACTGTGTTGGTTGTTAATTTGACTGTTTAGTTTGATTCGAACATTGCAAATTCAACATTATAATCGATGAATACTGATGGTGGATATCTAAAGAAGTTCTATGCGAATAATTTTGAGAACATAGTAATAATCATGGAAACGCATGAAATTTTATGCAAACATTTTTGCAAACATTGCTATAATAGTGAAAACGCATGATATTTTATGTGACATACAACCACATTGCGATCAATAGATCGAAGGGTATACTGCAGTAAGAAGAAACTTGAGACGGATCCTCCCATCAGTCCCTCACAAAGTTGAGTTCTATTGGAGAAAATTTTTATCTTTTTTTTTATTTTTAGTCTGGCCAGACTCATTTCAACAAGGTTATATATATATATATATATATATATATATATATATATATATACACTACGTACAGAAATATTAGGCAAATGAGTATTTTGACCACATCATCCTCTTTATGCATGTTGTCTTACTCCAAGCTGTATAGGCTCGAAAGCCTACTACCAATTAAGCATATTAGGTGATGTGCATCTCTGTAATGAGAAGGGGTGTGGTCTAATGACATCAACACCCTATATCAGGTGTGCATAATTATTAGGCAACTTCCTTTCCTTTGGCAAAATGGGTAAAAAGAAGGACTTGACAGGCTCAGAAAAGTCAAAAATAGTGAGATATCTTGCAGAGGGATGCAGCACTCTTAAAATTGCAAAGCTTCTGAAGCGTGATCATCGAACAATCAAGCGTTTCATTCAAAATAGTCAACAGGGTCGCAAGAAGCGTGTGGAAAAACCAAGGCGCAAAATAACTGCCCATGAACTGAGAAATGTCAAGCGTGCAGCTGCCAAGATGCCACTTGCCACCAGTTTGGCCATATTTCAGAGCTGCAACATCACTGGAGTGCCCAAAAGCACAAGGTGTGCAATACTCAGAGACATGGCCAAGGTAAGAAAGGCTGAAAGACAACCACCACTGAACAAGACACACAAGCTGAAACGTCAAGACTGGGCCAAGAAATATCTCAAGACTGATTTTTCTAAGGTTTTACGGACTGATGAAATGAGAGTGAGTCTTGATGGGCCAGATGGCTGGATTGGTAAAGGGCAGAGAGCTCCAGTCCGACTCAGACGCCAGCAAGGTGGAGGTGGAGTACTGGTTTGGGCTGGTATCATCAAAGATGAGCTTGTGGGGCCTTTTTGGGTTGAGGATGGAGTCAAGCTCAACTCCCAGTCCTACTGCCAGTTTCTGGAAGACACCTTCTTCAAGCAGTGGTACAGGAAGAAGTCTGCAAGGTAAGAAAAACATGATTTTCATGCAGGACAATGCTCCATCACACGCGTCCAAGTACTCCACAGCGTGGCTGGCAAGAAAGGGTATAAAAGAAGAAAATCTAATGACATGGCCTCCTTGTTCACCTGATCTGAACCCCATTGAGAACCTGTGGTCCATCATCAAATGTGAGATTTACAAGGAGGGAAAACAGTACACCTCTCTGAACAGTGTCTGGGAGGCTGTGGTTGCTGCTGCACGCAATGTTGATGGTGAACAGATCAAAACACTGACAGAATCCATGGATGGCAGGCTTTTGAGTGTCCTTACAAAGAAAGGTGGCTATATTGGTCACTGATTTGTTTTTGTTTTGTTTTTGAATGTCAGAAATGTATATTTGTGAATGTTGAGATGTTATATTGGTTTCACTGGTAAAAATAAATAATTGAAATGGGTATATATTTGTTTTTTGTTAAGTTACCTAATAATTATGTACAGTAATAGTCACCTGCACACACAGATATCCCCCTAAAATAGCTAAAACTAAAAACAAACTAAAAACTACTTCCAAAAATATTCAGCTTTGATATTAATGAGTTTTTTGGGTTCATTGAGAACATGGTTGTTGTTCAATAATAAAATTATCCTCAAAAATACAACTTGCCTAATAATTCTGCACTCCCTGTATATATATATATATATATATATATATATATATATATATTGTGTGATTTTAGACATTGATTATATGTTTTTAGTTAATGTTTATTGTATCTGATTAAAGTACCACAGACTATTGTACGATGTGAGCACGCGCTGGAACTCCACATTACACATGTTGACCAGGCTTTATGAGCAGCAGAGGGCAGTAGTGAAATACCAGCTGCAACATGGTCGTCAACTTTCCTGTCAGCTTCCATTCTCTAACAAGTGATGTGTGGGCATGGATGTCTGACCTCTGTGAGGTTTTACGCAACTTTGAGGAATCAAAACAGATGGTGAGCAGCGATGTCGCTATTATCAGTGTAACCATCCTACTTCTGTGTCTACTGAAAGGCTTGCTGCTTACAAAGAAAGCAGATGCTTTGCATGTAGAAGAGGTGGAAATGGTGGAAGACATTACACAGGGTGATAGACAGACCACCCTCATTTCATCTTCTCAGCGCAAATTGGATGATGATGAGGAGACGGTTGCCTACGCTACAGAGGGTAGTACCCATAGCAGGTTAATTCCATCTGTTCAGTGTGGATGGGCCAAAGAGGAGCAAAGGATGAGGAGATTGAGAGTCATCCTCCTGATAAGGACAAATAACTTGTCTGTTGGGACTCTGGCACACCAGACCAGAAAGTTCTTGCGGAAAAATTGCTCTAAAAGTTTCCAGCTGACAATGCTGTACGTAGTTCCTTGGGCAACCGAAGAGGGGAGACGAGGGGAACACACAGCAGTTCTAACAGAGGCAGGGTAACACTCTCCAAGGCCTAGGACAGTTTCATGACACCCCGCCAGCACCCTCAACCTGATGCACTGCCTACTGTCACAAGAAGGGAAAAGTTTTGGAAGATGTTGAAGGAGTACATAGCAGACTGTGTCAGCGTCCTCAGTGATCCCTCTGTGCCTTACAACTATTAGGTGCCCAAGCTGGACACGTGGCACGAACTGGCGCTCTGCACCTTGGATGAGGTACTCCGATACAACCTGTATATCACATAATGGAGGGCCTGATTCACATTGTGGTACAATTGTTCAGGTAGTAGGACTCCTACACTTATAAAGCCTATGCACTAAGTGAAAGGGCTGCCAAAAATTGCAAGGAACTGGCACTCCAAAACACCCTTTGTTACACATAAAGGAGGGCATCATACACACCCTTGAAAAATTATGATTGATGGCCTGCTGGTGACCCTCAAAAACATTTGGAGCAAGGGCCTGCTTGTCTGACCATCTAAAACATTAGGGGCGAGTGTCTGCTGCTGCACTGGTGACTCTAGATAACCTCTGGGCGATTGCACGTCCCCGTGACAGCGACGATCCATTCGGATGTCTGCCCTATCAACTTTCGATGTTCTTTTCTTCACCTACCATGGTTATAACGGGTAACGGGGAATCAGGGTTCGATTCCGGAGAGGGACCCTGAGAAATGGCTACCACATCCAAGGGAGGTCAATGGCTTAAATCTGATTGGCTACTGTTGCCTTGCACTTTTTTTTCCTAATTGTGAACCACCCAGAGAGGGTGGGTACAGTTATTAAAGCACAAGCGCCCAAGAAAGGCAGCAGGCGTGCAACAATTACCCATTCCCGACTCGAGGTGGTAGTGACAATAAATAACAAGAGGCCCTGTTATTGGAATGAGTACACTATCCGTTAACGAGTATCTATTAGAGGACAAGTCTGTTGTAAGCAGCCGACTTGCTCCCGCCCTCCACAATGTTCACCCAGTGTGCCGTCATGGTAAGGATTTTGTTGACCAGACTCTTGGCTACTGAGACTGAACTTTTAGGTGAGGGCCTGCTGCCGCTTTGATTACTCTAGATGATCGCACGTCCCCGTGAAGGTCGCCTATCCATTTGGATGTCTGCCCTATCAACTTTGGAGCAATTTTTCAGCAAGGACCTTGTGGTATTACACCGTTTATGTTGTCCTCTCCACCGGAGGAATGAGAGATGAGAAGTTCTCTTTGTAGCGGTGGTCGAGAAGGGTGAACAACCAGTAATCCGTGGTGTCTAAAATGCGTATAATGCGCAGATCGTGGGAAAGGCAGCCTAACATGTAATCAGCCATGTATGCCAGAGTACTAACAGGCAAGTCTTCGCTGTCGTCATCAGATGGAAAGCTGCCCCTGGAAATGATTGTAGTTGAGGACCTGCAGGCGAGCTGACCCTGTAAAACATTATATGCGGGGGCCTGCAGGTGAGCTGACCCTGTAAAACATTATATGCGAGTGCCTGCAGGTGAGATAACCCTGTAAAACATTATATGCAAGGGCCTGCAGGTGAGCTGACCCTGTCAAACATTATATGCGAGGGCCTGCAGGTGAGCTGACCCTGTAAAACTTTATATGTGAGGGTCTGCAGGTGAGATGACCGTGTAAAACATTATATGCAAGGGCCTGCAGGTGAGCTGACCCTGTAAAACATTATATGCGAGGGGCTGCCGGTAAGCTGACCCTGTAAAACATGATATGCGAGGGACTGCAGGTGAGCTGAATCTGTAAAATATTATGTGCGAGGGCCTGTGTGTGAGCTCACCCTGCAAAAAATTATATGCGAGGGCCTGCAGGTGAGCTGACCCTCTAAAAAATTATATGCAAGGGCATATATGAGAGGGTATTATATGTGACAAATAAGCATGTTGATATGATTTTTCAACAAGGACCTTCTGGTTTTTCTCATCCTCTCCACCAGAGGAATGAGAGATGAGAAGTTCTCTTTGTAGCGGGGATCGAAAAGGGTGAACAAACGATAATCCGTGTTGTCGTGGGAAAAACAGCCTAACATGAAGTCAGCCATGTGTGCCAGAGTACCAACAGACTTTGCTGTCATCATCAGGAGGATGACTGTTGATCTCCTCATCCTCTTTCTCCTCTTCTGCCCACCCACACTAAACAGATGGAATTAAACTTCTACGGGTACCATCTGTTTTGATTCCTCAAAGTTGCGTAAAACCTCACAGAGGTCAGACATCCATACCCACTCGTTGCTTGTGAAGAGTGGAACCTGACTGGAAAGGCGACAACCATGTTGCAGTTGGTATTCCACTACTGCCCTCTGCTGCTCGCAAAGCCTGGCCAACATGTGGAACGTCAAGTTCCAGCACGTGCCCACGTCTCACAACAGCCGGTGAGCTAGCAATTTAAAGCGCTGCTGCAGCGTTGACAGACCGGCTGAAGCTGTTGATGACTTGTGGAAATGTGCACACACAAGGCTCACCTTCACCAGTAGCTCAGGCAAATTGGGTCAAGTTTTGAGAAACCACTGAACCACTAAGTTTAAGACGTGGGCTAGGCATGGGATGTGTCTCTGCTTGCCGAGCTCAACAGCTGCCACCAAGTTACGGCCATTATCACACTACAACCATGTTTGGTTGTAGGTTGAGTGGCGAGAGCCACAGATCAGTCTGGTCTCTTATCCCCTGCAACAGCTTTGCGGCTGTGTGCTGTTTGTCCCCTAAGCATATCAGCTTCAGTACGGCCTGTTGCCGCTTCCCCACTGCAGTGCTACACTGCTTCCAGTTACCGGCTGATGGCTAACTGGTGCTGCACACGGATAATTCGGAGGTGAAAGTGGAGGAGAAGGTGGAGGAGGAGAAGTGGGGGTTGGAGCCACTAAAGTAGGTGCTGGCGGAAACCCTGATGGAATTAGAACCCCCAATCCTTGGTGTCGGTAGCACCTGTGCCATCCCAGGGTACAACTCGCTTCTGGCCTCCACAATGTTCACCCAGTGTGCCGTCAAGAAAATGTAGCGTAACTGGCTAAATGCACATGTCCATGTGTCCGTTGTTAAGTGGACCTTCCTAGTAACTGCGTTGGTCAGGGCACCTGTGCCGTTTTGGGACACATGTTGGTGTAAGGCGGGCACGGCACATCTTGAAAAGTAGTGGCGGCTGGGGCAGAGTATCTCTGGACGTCCGCAATCCTGAATGGCATCATTTCCAGGACAAGTAATTTTGAAAGGTGCACATTTAGTGCTATGGCCTGTGGGTGGGTGGGTATTTGCGCTTGTGTTCAAATACCTGGGGTAATGACATTTGGACACTGCACTGGGGCAGGGCATGTGGTCGCTGATGGTGCTTGCAAAGGTCCAGGTGCAGGGCGGAGGCATCCTCGCCTGCGCCTTCGACAGGCGAGTGGCCAGCATGTAACATAGGGGAAGAGGAGGCAGTGGTGTGACCCGCAGACACAGATTGTGTACCCAGGCGTTCGTCCAACTTATTACGGTGCTTGGATGCCATGTGGCGGATAATGCTTGTGGTGGTGAGGCTACTAGTGTTCACACCCCTGCTCAGTATGGTGTGGTTGCCAGCTTCCCAGGTTGGGTCAGTGACCACCTCCTTTTCCACTTCCTCACTCTGGTTATCCTCCTGACTTGTTTACCTAACAGCAACCTCAGTGATTGTCAACTGTGTCTCATCCTCTTCATTAACTTCTTGAGACAGTAATTGCAGTTGACTCATTGGCAACTGTGTCTCATCATCATCCACCTCATTAAACACTAATTGCCGTTCATCACCGTCATGTTCTTGTGACTGTGAATGCTCAAGAGGTTGCGAATCAGTGCACAAGATCTCATGTTCCTCTTCAAGCTAGCTTTGCGAGAGGGCCAAATCAAGTAATGGCGATGAAAAGAGCTCCTCGGAATATTTGAATGTGTGGGATCAATTGCTTGGTCAGACTCTCCATGGTGGGACGAGGGAGGATCAGGGTGAGGATTCTGTTGACCAGATTCTTGGCTACTGATATTGGACTTGGTGGAAGACAGGGTGGTGCTTAACCGACTGGAAGCATTATCTGCTGCAATCCAACTGACCAACTGGTCGCGCTTGTCTGACTTCAAGAGTTTTGTCCTGCGACACCCTGCAAACTAGGACATGAAGCTAGGTATCGTGGATGAATGTTTTTCTTGTGCTCTGGCAGCAGGCACAGTTTCACCACGCCCAGGGCCATGGCATCTGCGTGAACCATCAACATCACGGCTACTTCCCCGTCCCTTAATGCTCTCCTTCTTCATAATAAATGTTATATGCACGCTTGTCACACAAGATGTGGCACAGATATCACAGTAAGCACAGAATATGGAAAAAGTATGGAAAAGTATGGAAAAAGGAAAATATATTTTTCTTATATTTTTCCTATCTTTTGTCCTGTTCGTACCAAACTTTAGGATTTTGGGACCCCGGACCCGAACCCGAACATTTCAGTAAAAGTTTGGGTTCGGGTTCCGTGTTCGGCGCTTTCTTGGCGCTTTTGAAAGGCTGCACAGCAGCCAATCAACAAGCAGCATAGTACTTGCCCCAAGAGGCCATCACAGCCATGCCTACTAATGGCATGGCTGTGATTGGCCAGATCAGCATGTGACCCAGGCTCTATATAAGCTTGAGTCGCGTAGCGCTGCACGTCACTCTGCTGTTACATGTGTAGGGAGAGGATGCTGCTGGACTTGTGATTTCAGGGAAAGCATAGGAGAGAATCTAACTCAGCGATCTACAGACAAATAGTTGTGTGGGTGCAGGGCACTATCGTTTTACTTTGCCCTGAGCTCATTGACAAAAAAATGCTAACTTTTAGAATACTGTTAGTTAGGTGGGTGGCGGCGGCCATTTTATGCATGCTCAGTGCACCAGCACTGCATCTGAGCTTTTAGGACATTGGAAATCACAATTTTTGGGGGGCAAACTACAACATCCGTATTAGTAAGTGTGCAATTTAAGGTAGAAATACACCCATCATTTTCTGGGGTTTGAAAAACATTATTTTTTTCAAAAAACTGTATTTTCCAGATCTGCAAGTGTTAAATTCAAGTTTAATATATACAGCTTTCATATTCTGTTAGCGAAAAAAGAATTTTTGGCAATCTACATCTGTATGAGTCTTTGTGCAATTTAAGGTAGAAATGTACCCATCATTTTCTGGGATTTGAAAAACACACTCTTTTGACAAAAAAACACTATTTTCAGGCCTTGCAGCATCAGCACGTGTGAAATTACAAGCTTATATACTGCTGTCAAATTCAGTTTTTTAACAAACACTCATTTGGGCACCAAAAATTTAGTTGGCAGCCTTTGATGCAGATGTTATTGTGAGATACACCCTTAATACATTTGGGTTACAGTCAGAGATTTTAAATACCACCATTTGGTGCACCAATATTGAATTCAGGATTACACTGGTTCAGGCCCTGTGAGATACCCCCTCTACATACAGGGGTTTGAATTAGGCATTTGAAATACAGCCATTTGAAATACAGCCATTTTGTGCAAAGATATATTTACTTCAGGCCTACAGAGATTCAGGCCGTGTGAGATACACCCTTTACATACTGTGGTTCTTTTCTTCTGTTAATTAAACACCAATTTAGGGTAAGATCCTAAATTAAAAAAAATATGAGGAGAGTGTCAAATAAGGGAAGTGGCCCAGGTCGTGGTGCTGCTGGTGGAGCTCCTGTTGCAGGGAGAGGATGTGGTCGATCTGTGCCAGCTACACGCACAAGTGAAACTCCTTCCTCAGGTTCGAGTAGGCAACAAAACCTGCAGTGGTATTTGGTTGGGCCTAATGCTGTTCTAGGAATGGTGAGGCCTGAACAAGTACAGGCGATAGTAGATTGGGTTGCTGACAGTGGATCCAATTCCTTCACATTATCTCCCACCAAGTCTCCTGTTGAAAGACCACAGTTGGCACCTGCAGCCGATGTCCATCAGTCTTTCACCTCACCCCCTTGCAAATCAGCCAAGCAGTCTGAGCCCCAAGTCATGCAGCAGTCTCTTCTGCTTTTTGATGACTCTGTTAGCAGGGTTTCCCAGGGCCGTCCACCTAGCCCTGCCCCAGACGTGCAAGAGATTGAGTGCAGCGATGCCCAACCACTTATTTTTCAGATGAGTACATAAAAGGACCATCACAGCACGTCTCGGATGATGACGAAACACAGGTGCCAACTGCTGGGGCTTTCAAAAGTGTGCAGACCGACAAGGAAGCCAGGGGTGAAGACTAGGTGGAAGATGATGTAGAGGACAATGAGGTCCTCGACCCCACATGAAATCAAGGTCATCTAGAGTGACCTATGTAGTTCGGAGGAAGAGGCGGTGGTCGCACAGAGCCACCAGCACAGCAGAACAGGGAGCAGGGTGCAGAAGCGGAGCGGCCGTCCTCTAGACAGTACGCCTTCTACTGCCCACTGCAGCAAGGGACTGAGCACACCAAAGCCAGCTCCAAGGAGTTCCCTGGCGTGGCAGTTCTTCAGACAATTTGCTGACGACAAGACACGAGTGATTTGCACGCTGTGCAATCAGAGCCAGAAGCAAGGCATAAACATTCTCAACCTGAGCACAACCTGCATGGCCAGGCATTTAAGTGCAAAGCACGAGCTGCAGTGGCGTAGACACCTCAAAAACCTCTTGCTCCTCCTGCTTCCTCTTCTGCTGCAGTTGCGGCCTTTTCATCCACCTCTGGAGTGACAGTGCCACCTGGAACCCCACAAACAGAGGATCTGCCAGCAACACCAACACCTGGGTCACCAAGCATCTCCACAATGTCCCACACAAGTGTTCAGCTCTCCATATCCCAAACGCTGGGGAGGAAGAGGAAGTACCCCCCTACCCACACGCGATCCCTAGCCCTGAATGCCAGTATTTGTAAATTACTGGCTTTTGAAATGCTGTCATTCCGTCTGGTGGAGACAGATAGTTTTAAAGGCCTTATGGCAGTGGCTGTCCCTAAGTACGTCGTGCCCAGCCGCCACTACTTTTCAAGGGGAGCCATCCCTTCCCTGCACAACAAAGTAGGGGACAAAATCTGTGGCAAGGTGCACCTGACTACGGATACGTGGACCAGTAAGCACGGTCAGGGCCGTTATATCTCCATAACAGCACACTGGGTAAATGCAGTGGTGGCTGGGCCTGAGGCTGATAGCAGTTTGGCGCATGTCCTTCCACCACCGAGGATTGCCTCCTGTTGCTTCCTCCTCCTACTCTGCTTTCTCATTCTCTCCCAGCTCCTCATCTGGTCAGCGTAACACCTTCACCACCAACTTCAGCACAGCTAGGGGTAAACGACAGCAGGCAGTTTTAAAACGTATCTGTTTGGGGGACAAACCCCACATCGCGCAGGAGCTGTGGACGGGCCTTGAACAACAGACCGATGAGTGGTTCTTGCCAGTCAGCCTCAAGCCCGGCATGGTGGTGTGCGATAATGGGCGAAATCTCGTAGCAGCTCTGGGACTAGCCGGTTTGACGCACATCCCTTGCCTGGCGCATGTGCTGAATTTGGTGGTGCAGAGATTCCTTAAAAACTACCCCGACATGTCAGAGCTGCTGCATAAAGTGCGGGCCGTCTGTGCGCACTTTAGGCGTTCTCACCCTGCTGCTCGCCTGTCAGCGCTGCAGCGCAACTTCGGCCTTCCCGCTCACCGCCTCATATGCGACGTGCCCACAAGGTGGAACTCCACCTTGCACATGCTGGCCAGACTGTGCGAGAAGCAGCAGGCGATAGTGGAGTTTCAGCTGCAGTACGCACGGGTGAGCCGCTTGGCAGAACAGCACCACTTCACCACAAATGACTGGGCCTCCATGCGAGACCTGTGTTCCTTGTTGCGCTGTTTCAAGTACTCCACCAACATGGCCAGTGCCGATAACACCGTTCTCAGCGTTACTATCCCACTTCTATGCCTCCTTGAAAAAACAGTGCTGGCGATGATGGAAGAGGAGGTGGCACAGGAGGAGGAGGAGGAAGAGGGATTATTTCGTAGGGTTTCCGGCCAGTGATTCCCAAGTGGCTCAGAGGGTGGGTACCTGCACCCACAAACTCAAGGTACACAATTGTCCAGCCAGGGCACAGTTCTGGAGGATAAGGAGGTGGAGGGTGAGGAGATTGAGGAGGAGGAACCATGTTCACAGCAGGGTGGCACCCAGACCAGCTCATTGCCTTCACTGGTGCGTGAATAGGTGGATACAGAGGACACAGATGATACACCTCCCACAGAGGACAGCTTTTCGTTGCCTCTGGGCAGCCTGGCACACATGAGCGATTACATGCTGCAGTGTCTCTGCAACGACCGCCGAGTTGCCCACATTATAACTTGTGCTGATTACTGGGTGGCCACGCTGCTGGATCCCCGTTACAAGGACAACGTACCGTCCTTAATTCTCTCACTGGAGCATGATCGCAAGATGCCCGAGTACAAGAGCATGCTGGTAGACGCGCTGCTGGGGGGGCACAGTGGAAGCACAAGGCGAAGGCAGAGGACAAGGAAGAGGTCGCCAATGCAGCTGGGGCACCGCCAGCACCTCAGAAGGCAAGGTTAGCATGGCCGAAATGTGGAAAAGCTTTGTCAGCATGCCACAACTACCAGTACCACCAGCTGATATGGAACGTCTTAGCAGGAGGCAGCATTTCACCAACATGGTGGAGCAGTATGTGTGCACACGCCTACACGTACTGAATGACGGGTCTGCCCCCTTCAACTTCTGGGTCTCCAAATTGGGCACATGGCCTGAGCATGGCCTTTACGCCTTGGAGGTGCTAACTTGCCCTGCAACCAGTGTATTATCTGAACGTGTGTTTAGCACGGCAGGGGGCGTCATCACAGACAAGCGCAGCCGCCTGTCTACAGCCAATTTGGACAAGCTCACATTCATTAAAATGAACCATGGAACCCTCAAGACTTGTCCGTACCTTGTCCAGAATAGACATGTATACCGACACTAACCAGCCATTGTTATACTGCAGCGCAATTGCTCATGTTTGTATTTTGGATATTTCACACTCTTTTGGAGTGTACCTTAATTTAAAAAAAATAAATAAATAAAACCAAAAACCTGTGTTGGCTATCTCGTCCTCCTCCACTGCCGCTTCCACCTACTCCGCTATGTCCACCGCCTCCTCAAACTCCTACTACATATGGAACTCCACCTCATAAATCCATCATTTTTTATTAGTACTTGTTTTATTTTATATCATTTCACTACTTTGTCATTAACATTTTCGGGTGAAATTCACCAATTTTTGGGTGTATAGTGCCACTGCTATACCTAGTAGGCCGGTTAACAAAAAATAAATATTTGTCAGTTACATTTTCAGTTGAAATTCAACAATCTTTGGGTGTGAAGTACCACTGCTATACCTAGTAGACAGGTTAAACAATAAAAAAAAATTGTCTCTTACATTTTATAGTGAAATTCAGCAATTTTTTGGTGTGATGTTCTACTGCTATACCTATTAGACCGGTAAAAAAAATAATAATAATTTGTGTCAAATTCACCAATTTTTGGGTGTAATATACCCCTCCTCTACCTAGTTGACAGTTTAATACATTTCAATAATTTTTATTTTACATTGTTTTCTTTCATAGACCCCTGCTCTACCAAGTAGGCAGGTTAATTAATTTCTGTAATTTTTCTGTTACAGTCTTGGGTTGACATTATACAATTTTAACAAATCTCTTTTTATTGAAAAAGCAAAGTGTTTGACAATCACTGTTAAATCAGACAATTTTTGGTTTTTACATTGTAACGTTAAAAATCATAGTGGATATGACACTGATGACATCACGTCGCGAGTCAGCAATGTTGGTATTACACATAATGATGATAACCACATAGCATTATAACAAAGGTTGCAAATGGTAAACTTCTAGCTCTGATTGAGAGGCAAAGCATATCCACCATCAAATAGAGGGGAAAGGGGGAACATGAAGAGGATCATGAAACATTTTAGGGGACAAAAAGGTTCTCGGTTGTTTTATTTATTTATTTATTTATTTTTTAAAATTTTTATTTAAAGTAAGTATAATTGTACAATCATGAAATAGATAAGTCGTACATAATCCATATTGGGTTGTACAGAGCATACGATAAGTGTAAACAGTAGATGTAAACATTAAATGTAAACATTAGATGTATACAATAACAATAGATGTATACAGTAACAATACAGTGAAACTGCAATGAGAATGTGTGCAGTTAAGAGTAGGAGTGGTTGAGTATCCCCACTCCTATTGAGTCTGAGTCGAGAGCATATACATAGTTGTATTTACGGAATAATTCTTACCAAGTAGTAAAGTCAAAGGAGAAGGCCAACCTTTAGACTATTTTAGCCTCTCTATTCGTTGACCGAAGGTGGAAAACGTGCTTATTCCCCATTAATGAGACGGCAGAATATTGACAGTAGTCTGCATGTGATTGGAATGATTATGCTTCCCCCATCTATCCCATTTAACACTAAATTTTTTTAAATTACGTTCTTCGGCAGCCGCCAATTCTTCAAATCTATATAAGCTATCTATCTTATCCTTCCACATTTCTGGAGATGGAAGTTCTGTTCAAAGCCAGAAGCGAGGCAGAAGGAGGCGAGCAGCCATGAGAAGGTTATGGAACAATGGGGGGATCCCAGGGACGAAGTCCGGAGGTGGAAGGCCCAATAAGGCCAGTTGAGGATTTGGCGGTATTGAGGTTTTACATATTGCATTGCTCCTGTCGAATATGTCTTTCCACCATTTAGAAACAATGGAACAAGTCCACCAAATGTGGAAAAAATTTCCCTTTGAGTCCTCGCACCTCCAACACCTATCTGAATTCGAGCTATCATATTTGGAAGTAATATCAGGGGTCTTGTACCACCTCGTTAGAATTTTATAACTATTCTCCTGAATTAGTACGCACCTTGACGATTTATGAGGGGAGATATAAAGTTTGGTCAGTTCTGGTGGTGAAAAGGAGATTCCCAAATCTCTTTCCCATAAACCAATGAAAGCTGGTTTTGGCATGTTAATAGGAGAGTTTAATTTTTTGTATATTCGAGAGATCGGTTTGCTTATCGCAGTCTGACTACATATCCATCCCTCGAACCAAGTAATGGGCCTAAGGAGAGTCTGGAATGGGATGTGTTTAGAGATGTAATTGTGAAGGAATGATATCGGGGAGGGGAGTGTGTCTGAAGTTAAGAGTAACTCGGCCATTTCTTTTTTGGTGATTAACCTACTCTCCTCATCAAACAGTGAAATAATGGGAATTTGGGATGTTTTAAGAGAGATAGGGAGACATTGTTTTAATTCCAGAGGGGCTAAGTCTAGAATGTCTCTTACTTGTAATAAGGGGGAGGGTAGAGGGAAACCCCAAATAGATTCTCGAAACCAGTTCCATATTGAGAGCGAGGACTTAATAATCTGGTTGGTGTTGGAGAGAGAGATTAATGTTGTTTTGTCACCTGTCAGGAGTGATCTGAAGGAAAGTTGAGCTATGGATGATTCCATGTCCACCCATGATTTATGGGGTGGTTTCCGAAACCAATCAAGGATTCTAGCTAGATGGATAGCCTTGTTGTATGTTTGTGGGTCAGGGAGGCCTATGCCACCCTGATCCCTGGGCTTTTGCAGAGTGGTCATCGCTAATCTCTGGCTTTTTTGTTTCCATATAAATCTACGAATCGCTGACGTCAAAGACTTGAAGTGTTTTTTCTTGATTGGAATAGGAAGCACTTGTTCTAAATAGTTAAGTTTGGGGATGATCAAAGAAGTGATTAAGTTTTTCCTACCAAACCACGACAGGGTCTGGAAATCTAGATGGATTATCTGATCCAAGATAGATTGAAGTAATGGGGTGTAGTTAAGATTAAAAAGGTTATTGGGGTCAGAGCTTATTTTCATTCCCAAGTAAGAGATAAAGGGAGTGTCCCAGCTGAAAGGAGATTTAGCTTTTAAAGAGTTAATCAGAGGCGTTGGAATGCCAATGCCTATGGCTTGAGATTTGCTCATGTTGATTTTGAAGTTAGAGAGGGGACTGAATCTTTCTAATAAGTTGTGGATGGCCTGCAAGGAAATTTGAGGATTTGTAGTGATGATTAACAGGTCGTCCGCGAAAGCTGCGGTTTTATGTTCCTGCTTACCTAGTTTCAACCCCTCTATTTTTGTATCTTGTCTGATAGTTTGTAGAAGCGGTTCCATTGTTAGAACAAATAAAAGGGGGGATAGGGGACATCCCTGTCTCGTACCGTTTTTAATTACAAATGGAAGGGAAATAGTATCATTTACTAGCACTGATGCGGAAGCATTGGAGTACATAGCAAAAGTGGCATCTATATATGGTGGTGGGACACCAAATTTGACCATTACGCAGCGCATGTAGGTCCAATTGACCCTATCGAATGCTTTTTCCGCATCAGTGCTTAGCAAAGTCAGGGGTAAGCCTTTCTTCTTTGCGTAGTAGATGGCGTTGAGAATTTTTGCGGTATTGTCTTTCCCTTCCCTGCCCTTTACAAAGCCTGTCTGATCTCTATGAATCAAGTCTGGGAGGAATGGGGCGAGACGGTTAGCCAGCATTTTAGCAAGGATTTTTAAATCTAAGTTTAAGAGGGATATGGGGCGGTAGCTAGAGCATTGAGACGGGTCTTTCCCTTCTTTGGGTAAAATGGTAATATGTGCTGTGGTCATATCTGCTGAGATGGGTAATCCTAAGAGGGATCTATTACATACCTGAAGTAAGTGTGGGATAAGGGTGGTACTAAAGGAGCGATAGTAAAGGGCCGGGAGGCCGTCTGGGCCAGGTGCCTTGCCGTTTGGGAGGTTTTTTTATCGTTTTCTCGAGTTCTTCAGTGCTGAAAGGGGTAATGAGGATCTGTCTTTGTTCTTCCGTCAATTCGGGAAGAGTAATGGCATCTAGGAAAGAGTCAATAGTATTTGGGCTAGATGAGTCTTGGGCATATGGCGTACTTTGTGGGATGTTGTATAAGGTTTGGTAATACTCTTGAAATTGAAGAGCAATGTCCTTGGAGGTGATAGCCACCCCCCCATCTCTCCCATTAATTTTACTGATGTGGTTTTGGACCTTCCTCTTTTTTATGAGATTCATCATTAATTTTGAAGCCTTGTTGCCATGGGCAAAGTATTTAAACTGTGAGTGTAAATAAAATTTGGCAGAGTTAGTGTTAAGGAGGTTTTTTAGTTCTGATCTTAGTTTGTTAAGTTGGGATAAATCCGAGGCTAAAAGAGATTTTTTATGAGACTCCTCCAGCTTCTGGATTTCCAAGAGAAGCTGATCCATTTTTGCCATTCTCTTTTTCTTTAATATGGATCCCAATTTAATAAATTGTCCTCTTATGTAGGCTTTGTGTGCATCCCACACAGTTTGGGGGGATGTTTCGGGAATGGCATTTAGAGAAAAATATTCTTCCAGGGAGCTCTGTATTTGTGTTTTGTAATCCGGGAAAGTGACTAATTGTTCATTTAACCTCCATTTGAATGTTTTAGGAATATTTTGTGGGTTAGAGATCGATAGGAAGATGGGAGAGTGGTCTGAGAGGTGTATAGACCCCATCCTAGCTTTAGTGCAAAACTGGAGGTGTTCCTTAGAAACTAATAAGTAATCCAGTCTATGATAGGAGTGATGCATATTAGAGTAAAAGGTGTAGTCCCTATTTAAAGGGTTTAAGATTCTCCACACATCGACCAATTGGAGAGAGTGGAGTCCTTTAAGGACACCTCTGAGTTTTGTTTGGGAGAGAGAGGATTTTTGTGATGAGGAATCTAGAGTGGGGTCCATTGTTATATTAAAGTCTCCACCCATGATAACAATTCCATCTTTAAATTCTTCCACCAGTGGGGTTAAGGAGGAGAACCATTTGTGTTGTTGAGTGTTAGGGGCATAGATGTTGATAAAGGTGTATATTTGATTTGCAAAGGTACCTTTTACCATTATGTACCGGCCTTCAGGATCTTGTATATGGGAGGTATATTGGAATGGACAACCTTTCTTGAAACCAATGCTTACTCCCCTGGCGGCTGAAGAATCGGATCCACTGTGGTACCACTCTGGAAAACTAGAGAATGAGAGGTTAGGATAATGGTCGATTTTAAAATGTGTTTCCTGAAGAAATATAACAGAACATTTCTCTTTTCGTAATAAAGATAGGATTTGAGATCTTTTGGAGGGCGTTCTGAAGCCTTTGACATTATATGAGGATATTTGAAGATCTGTCATGGCTTGAAAATGTTGGAGGATTGTAGACTCGCTATTTGTGATTGGAAGCTAATGGAACCCAAGTTTCCAGCCACCAGGGGAGCCGCAAACCTATCCATATGACAATTGATTTTCTCATTACTCAGACTCAGACTTACAATACAGTTTCCTAGTAAACTAATAGTAACATAAACATATAACGAGCAATATGCCCGGATCAGAGGACGGGCCATTGCTAAGAAATATAACACATTAACTTTCATAGCCAAAAAATGAAAGCAATTAGTTAAAGTGTAACCCAAGTGAATTGGGTAAAGGGAGTATTTAGAGAGAGGGGAGAAAAGTTAGCGACAGTTAGGTCACCTTAAGTAGAGGATAATAAACCAATCATAGACAGTAAAGGTCTATTTTTTCCTTTTTTTTTTTTTTTTTTTTTTTTGATCGTTCTATACCTCTAGGTAGGCGGAGTAACATGAGAGGAAGAAGAGGCAGAGGGATAGAGTTAGAAGGTAAAAGCATACAGCTACTTCTTGGTGGTGATGAGCATGTTTTAATCGTCCACTTGTAGACGTCTGGGAGAAGGACCTTGCGCATGTCTCCTATGTCTGTGAGACTTAGGTGTGCGTAATTTTTCCCAGGGTTCCGGCTTAGGTAGTTCCGGGAGATCTAGAAGGTTTTGGACGGGGTCCCAGTTCTGGATGTTTAAGGGGCCACATCCCAGGAGGTCATATATAGGTTCTAAGTCCTGAAATGAGGTGATGGACAGTCTGTGGCCGTCAAACATGAAGGATATTCCGAAGGGAAACGACCAGCGGTAGAGGATCTTCTTAGATCTAAGCCAGTCTGTGAGGGGTTTAAGCGCTCTCCGCTTTCTCAGGGTTGACTGAGCCAGATCTTGAAAAATAAGGATGTCTTTCCCCTCCCATTGTATGGGACTCCCGGACCTCGCTTTAAACATGATCGCTTCCTTCACCGGGAACGCCAGAAATTTGCATATCACGTCTCTTGGAGGTTCTGAAGGTGCAGGCTTAGGTTTTAGAGCTCTGTGGGCCCTTTCCAGTATAACTTCGTGAGCGGTGTCAGGGCCAAGGAGCATAAGGCAAATTTGAACCACTGTGTAAGGAAGGTCACTGGCAGCGACTGATTCAGGAATGCCACGAAAGCGGAGGTTGTTTCGTCTTCCTCTGTTCTCCTGATCTTCAATTGCACTAAATAAACTGTTGATGTTTTTCTGGATTAGGGAGACACTGTTTGTAACTGCCTGCTGGTGTTGAATTATGTTCTCTTGATTTTCTTCTAAAGTCTCAACTCTTCTTCCTATCTGCTTGACGTCGAGCTTGATGGTCGTTAGATCAGAGCTGATGGGGTCCAAAGCAGATGAGAGCGAAGATGCTAAAGCTTCCTTCAAGAAGGATCTGGAGATGGGCATATTGTCTGTATCTTCCCCACTTTCCCATTCATGAGCAGAGGATTCCGCTTGTTTACGGCCTGTGGCTTTTGGAGTGTCTGGCGCCATTTTATGTTCTCTGGCTGCAACCGTGGCTGCTGCTTTTTTAATAAATTTGTCCATTTCTCCACTCGCTGAGTTCAATTTCTGCTGACTGGCTGGTTCTCCAGCTTTAGACCCACCAATTTTCACCATTTTGGTTAAACCAAGCTGTAATGCCACGCTGTAAGGGTGATACTGGTTATGTCATTACGCTAGCTTCATTCCCCACTGTTGAGTTTTCTCTATTTCTCAACGCGTAGAACAGTAAGCAGTTTAATTAGTTATCTTCTGGCGCTTTATTATAACAAAACAAATATGGTACTGTCTCTTTAAATGTAGGTGAAGAAGTGGGATAAGCGTTAAATGAACTTCAACCCTTTAATTTGACTCCTGGAGGGCCAGTGGGGGAGAGGAAAACTTGTGTCCCCAGAGCTAGTCAGAAGCTGGGCCCTTCTTGAGGATATATCTTCTCAGTTGTTGTAGGACCGCTTAATAAACAAGTGCCGGTCTGAGCACACAGCCGCTGCAGCTATCTAGCTCCCTCACCAGGGGTTAACTTGTTGTCCTGCACAGGGCTTGGCCGGGCTTGCTGCAGGTTCTATCACCTGCTACAGGCAGACTCACCGACTTGATGGCGGGCTGGCGTCCGGATCGGGGCTGCCAGCAGACAGGACCGGAGCTATTATCCAGTGCAGAGGGCCAGGTAAGAGTCGGGAGGGATGTGTCAGACCGCCGCTGCTGTGACCCGGTGTGTCAGCGTTACTGCTGTGGGTGTCAGCGCTGGGTTCCTCAGCTCTGTGTGTGGCTGGGGTGCGATGGAAGCAGAGCGGTACCTTGTTTGAAGTTGTCCTTATCACAAGATGGCGCCCGCTTGATAGAATTTGCCGACGGCGTCTCTCTGGCCTCTGGTCCTGTGCAGTAATAGTTCCAACGGCTTCTTAGTCTTTTAGAGGACACGGCTCGTCCTGACTTTCTGGCCGCTCCAGCCGCCGCAAACCTCCGTCCAAGCCGTGGATGTACCCGCTGCTAGGCCTCGGCGGCAGATCAGTCACAGGACCGTTTTTTGGCCCAAATTTGGTCTCTCTGTGAAGAGTGGAATGTGGGTAATCCCACTGTGGATAATTTGGGGTCTTTTGAGGCTTAATTAGCCAAGGATTGAAGAGGATTGTGCCCTCAGAAGCAGAGCAGAGGGAAGATGCGTCCTCTCCAGTCGGCAGTTGGCCACGCCCCCTTATTTATTTATTTTAACATCACAATATAGTCAGCCATATGGATGCTGGGTATGTGTGTGTACCCTGCCTTGAATGCCAAGCCACAGATGCCCACTCCTTCCACGCACCCGAGCTATGTAACTCAGTGTAGATAACCCTGAAGTGCCTATTTCTAACCAAGGATCGGTTGTTTCTCTCTGACTTTTTTCCAGGGCGCCCACAGTCTAAGGAATCTACAATGCAATCTAGTAGCCCAGCTTGCCAGTTCCTCCATCAAATATATCTGATCTAATTTGACATACCATTCATTCAGGATAGGAGGCAATGTTTGAAGCCAGAGCTTCGGAATTACTAATCTTGCCGCCTGTACCATCTGTGTCGGCAGGTCAGCTAAGCCCGGGCGCCAGGTGCTCGATGGCAGCCAAAGCAGCACTGTAGCTGGCGATAACTGGATCAATGTATTACATATTATATTTATCTGATGCTCGACTAGCTCCCAAAATGGACGGATGATCGGGCAGAGCCATAGTATGTCTCCTAAGGTACCTTTTCCCACTCTACATCGCCAACATCGGTCATCAGGAGATAAGCCATTTTGAACAGCTTAACTGGATCGTTATACCATCGGGTCATAGTTTTGAAGGAATGTTCCTGTATTTTAATACATTTAGAGAAACCATGGGACCTTTGGTAGATCAGGGTTAATTCCGCTGGGGTGAAAGAGCAATCTATGTCAGACTCCCAAGCTTTTATAAAAATCGGGGTTCCCATGGGTCTCATGGACAATAACCATTTGTACAACAGTGAGATCGTCTGTTTTGGTAGTTTATCATGAGACGCAAGCTGTTCAAACCAAGTAGGAGCATTGGGATTATCATACTTAGCTAATAGGTCGGTACAGGTGTTTCTTAGTTCATTATACGCTAGGAAGTTTTCCTTACTCACAATCGTAGAGCAAAAGGAGGCTATGCCTCCATCTAACTTTAGTTTAAGAAGAAGGGATGACAACGAAGTATTCTTGAGCAAATTCCAAAATTGGGAATGGATGGCATGTCCCTGTTCAACAGGAAAGGGATGGCTGTGGCTGGAAGGAGATGAGGGGGCATTGAGAAGGGCAATATACCCTTTAAGCTGTTTAATTGTCTTATAAAGACCTACTGAAAGTCCTGGAGGAGAATCGTCTGGGAGATCGAGTCCCCAGAGACTAGCCAATTGTTTTTCGGTTAGCATTGCAATCTCAATGTCTGCCCTCAAAGGTCTATATGTCTGTATGCAGAGCAACAGCCATCTCTTTAGTTGAATAGCTCTATAATATAAAGCTAAATCAGGGAGGCCTAAACCCCCTTGTATACGAGCATTAGTTAGTCTGTCATAGGCTATCCTGGGTTTTTTACCTTTCCATAGGAAGAGTGAAAACATTTGTCGCACCCGTCTGAAGAAGGATAGCAGCACACTCACTGGTAGCATCTGTAGCAGATATAGTAATTTTGGGACAATATATGCCTGTAAAACATTTTTACGCCCCAACCACGATACCCACAGAAGTGTCAGGGACTTCAGCTGGGTTTGTATTTTCTTTAACAGTGATATATAATTAACATTATATAGTTTAGAGGGGTCACTAGTCAGTTCAACTCCCAGGTATGTAATGGAGGTGTCGTTCCACTTAAATGGGTAAGTCGCTTTAAGTGTTCTCAGCAAAGAGGCGTGTACCGACACTCCCATTGCTACTGACTTAGAATAGTTTATTCTAAAGTTGGATAATTTTCCAAAGGCCGAAAATAATTCCAGAATTAATGGGAAAGCCTGCTTAGGGTTTGTTATTAAGAGCATTAAGTCGTCAGCAAATGACGCACATTTGTGTTCCACAGACCCTATTGTTAAGCCCTTGATGAGTGGGTTGTTGCGGAACGCCTGCAACAGCGTCTCCATAACCATTATCAATAATGATGGTGACAAGGGGCACCCCTGTCGTGTACCATTGGAGATAGGAAAGGGGTTTGATAGTGTGCCATTAACTCATACCCTGGCACTAGGGGAGCTATATAGAGACATTATAGCTTGCATGAACATTGAGGGGATTCCAAACCTGAGGAGGGTACGCTGCATGTATAACCAGTCGACCCGATCAAAGGCCTCCTCGGCGTCTGTACTCAACAGCACCATAGGCTGGGATTTAAGCTTTGACCATGTGATCGCGTTTAAGAGTCTACAGGATTGGAAGTGCCCCTCTCTGCCCATTACAAACCCTGCCTGTTCTCTGTTGATAATTTTTGGCATCAGGGAGTTTAATCTAGAAGCCAATAGTTTGGCCCAAATCTTTATGTTTAGGTTCAGTAGCGAGATGGGTCTGTAGTTCCCACATTCTCTTGCAACTTTTCCTTCTTTGTGGATAATTGTAATTGTGGCTTCTAATGCTTGTTTGGGAAGAGATTCGCCCTTTGCTAGGGCCTGGCACCAGTTTGTTAGTTGGGGTAGGATGGTTGGGAGGAATTTCTTATAATATCCGATTGGCAGGCCATCAGGGCCCGGCGCTTTACCTAAGGGCATGCCCATGACCACTTTTTTCACTTCCTCTTCAGAGAAGGGTTTAGTGAGGTTCGAACAGTCATCCTTGGACAATACTGGCAGGTTCATGGTTGCGAGGAAGCTGTCTATTTGGCGCACTCTCTCAGTCTTTGACAGGTCTCCTGGGGTCATCCCAGAAGAGGTCTCAAGGTTATATAATTGTTTATAAAAGGAGCAGAATTCAGCTGCTATGTCAGAAGTATTGGAGACACAACCGCCGCCTGCAGAGTTAATGGAAGGGATAAATTGGGCATCTCTTCTCTGTTTAATTTGGTGCGATATGAGTTTGCTACCTTTGTTCCCGTGTAGGTATTGTTTAAATTTAGCATATTGGTATGCCTTTGCACACTTAATATTCAATAACTCCCTTAATTGTCTTCTCAGGGCGTTAAGCTCATCTTGAACTTGGACTAATTTGGACTGTTTCTGGATAGATTCCATGGTTGCTATTTGGCTTAGTAGAGAGTTAAGCATCTTTTGTCTGTCTTTTTTAACTTTAGCGCCTAATGTGATGAGATCTCCTCTAATGAAAGCCTTATGGGCTTCCCAGATAATAGTCTGGGACGTGTCGCTTGTGGAGTTGATACGGAAGTAGTGTGACATTTTGATAGACAGATCGGAGACGTGTGAGTCATTATCTAATAAGGTTTCGTTCAGACGCCACGACCATGACCTAATGGGGAGGTTAGAAAACGTAAGTGTGGATGTCACAGGGGCATGATCGGAGACTGTAATAGAGTCTATGTGTGTTAGCATGTTAATATGGGAGCTTGACAGAAAGATGTAGTCTAATCTTTGGAATGACTTGTGTACTGAGGAGTAAAATGTATAGTCTTTTCCTAGAGCATGTACTGCTCTCCAGGTGTCCACCATCTGAGAGTCTTTAAGTAAACCACTAATACCTCCCAAAGTTTTTCGTGATGTGTGCGACCTACCAGTAGATGTGTCCAATTCGGGGTTGAGGGAGATATTAAAGTCCCCTCCAATAATCCGTAGTCCCTCAGCAAAATCCTGGAATTTAAGCAGAGTTGTGCGTAACCATTTGTGCTGTCTTGAGTTGGGGGCGTAGAGACCCTCTAGGGAAACTAGGAGGCCTCCTATTTTGCCCTTTATAAATAAGAATCTACCCTCAGGGTCGTCCTGAACTAAAATGGGTTCAAACGGTACATTTTTCCCTAACGCAATGCTCACACCTCTTGAGGCTGAGGTATACGTGCAATGGAAACATCTAGGAAACTGTGATTTCGAGATATTCGGCATTCTCCCTTTTTTTAAGGTGTGTTTCTTGCAGGAAACATATGTCGCTACCCAGTTTTTTTAGGAGAGTGGAAACCTGAGACCTCCTCTGGGGTGAGTTAAACCCTCTAACATTGAAGCTGGTGACCTTTAATTCCGCCATTTAATATCAATGGTGGGCGCAAGTGTAGAAAGCTGACAGTACACCCCATAGGCATGGTACATACCAATCCCAGGCTCCTTAGGACCAGGCCAGCGCTTGACAGACATATGGGAGAAGAATGGACTATTCATAACTGCAGGTTCCCCTGGAGTCGCCGTTGAGCTGAATACAGGTAAAAAGACATAAAAGCTGAGTACATAATAAATAAGAATGTTGGGTACGTAGCATATATCAGACACGCTGGGTACCTGGACTAAGATTGTATAAACACAAGTGCAGTCAAAATTGCTATAGATACAGACCTTCACAATTCCCTGCGAGGTGAAGATTAAGGAAGGGGCCGTCTGGCTATGAATACAATGTGGTCTAAATATATAGAATGCACGATATAACCTAAGATGGTTTGGTATCTTCCGGTAAGTACACGTGCTAAGCATATTGATGAGCACACGATTACCAATCCCATCCTGAGAGAAGGGTGGTGAGAAGCAGAGGACATGATTAATGACATGTGGACTGAATACATGTATATGCATAAGGAGATTAAAATCATGTTTGTCATGCCTTGTGCTGAATATAACCAAATACCGGAGGGTGTACAACTTTTGCAAGTGGTCTAGTAGGTAGGGCAAAAACTTGATGAGGTGTGTATTGCGTATGCCAGGAAGGGCGGTCAAACCTGTTATGAGACTCCGAGCAGAAATAAGCCAAATCCCTCTACGGGGGTTTATCACATATACTGGATGAAAAAGCCATTGTATAAGGTGAGCTGGCGAGCTGGGCGTTTCTGCACTGGTATGCTGATTGGGTATGCAGATACACGTGACCCCAGACAACAACCTGTATCGGGTAATACTTCTGCTCGTCAAGTGGGCATCTGGGCTGAGAACAGAGCTGACAACCAAGTTATGAAAGTGGGGACAAAGACAACTTAAACCATTAACAATAACTAACAGTTGGTATATTAGGGAAGTCTTCTTTGAGGGTATGAGCCCCAGCTGTAGGGTGGGGGAGGAACGGTGCAGGCGGAGTTTCATCCTAACCCGAAGCCTCCACCACCCCACTTCCGAGGGCTTGCAGATCTTGGCCTAGCAGATAAAGCCAGGACCAGCATTGTAGGTATAGTGCACGTTGCATGAATACAACATAGTGGCATAGCTACAACGGTAGCAAAACATAATTATAACAGGAGTGCCACTGGTTTTGTAAAGGGCAGCTAGATCTGGAGCTTCAGAGGTATCGCTTGACCACCAGCCTTGATAGAATCTCATCAACCCGGCGATTTCCTGCTGCCGGAAGATCTCCTTCTGGAGACTGGAGACCAGGATTCTGAAGTCGGCAGTTGCAGTAGACGAGATGATGGAATGTCCACTGGTAACCAGGAGTCCAACTCCAGTGGGGCTATCTCCAGGATTTTCCAGATAGAACGTAAGTCCTGGGGAGACCTGATTGTACATCTTCGGCCATTCCTGGTGAACGTGATTCCGAAGGGGAATAACCACTTGTACATTATTTTCTGACTCCTCAGGTGTTCTGTGAATGGCTTTAGTATCCTGCGTATGTCCTGGTATAGAGATACAGGTGACTCTTCATGGCACAGTGAGGTCTTTTTCCTGGCAGCCTGGAGTATAGCGGCTGTGTCTCTGTAACTCAGGAGACCGCAAATAACATCTCTTGGGGGGTCTGCCTCTTTAGGTGTAGGGCGCAGAGAGCGATGGTTCCTCTCAATATTGACGGTTGTCGCCCGCTCTTCCCCCAGCAGGTCCACAAACATGGCCAGTGCGGCGCGCTCAAGGTATATTTTTTCTCCTACTTCTATTTTCTTGGTCCTCAATCATGAGGAAGGCATTATTTAAAGAAGCTACTTGGTCTCTGGAGATGGAAGAGAGGGCTACACTGTGGGCTACTATCTGTTCCTGGCGGGATTCCAGGAGTTCAACCCTGGATCCCAAGGCCTGCATGTCATGGGGCAGATCTCTCACCTCTTGTAGCAGGGGTGCAAGCGCTTGTGTCAGCGATTCCTTTAGAAAGGATTTTGTGATGTGTCCCGCTTCCTCCATCGGCTTGTCATCTGCTGGTGAGTCTGCATAGTCCAGCTCTTCCTCTGCCTCTCCGTCTGATTCCTGCTCTGTGCGTTTGGGCGCCATTTTGGTCAAGCGTGCAGTAGACCGAGTGGATCGCTTGTGAACGAATCTGTCCAGGTCCGTTTGGTTTTTCTTCCCCTTGGGGGTATCGGAATCATCCCTGGGTCTTTCTCTGCTGAATTTTCCCATTTTTAAGTAGGTTGCAACGTGCAGAGGCTTTGAAGTGGGGTATATGGAGGAGAGAGCTTCCACTCACAGCTCTGTCTTGTTTAGCGGTTAGGCTCCGCCCCCGACATTATACCATTTTAGACGGGAATAAACCCCTGCACTGCATAGGTGACAGGGAATAAAATTTCTGAAATGCTTCTTTAATTGATGCGCGCCACCTCCTTTGATTCAATGCTTAAACTTAAGCAAATTGTACCACATTTAAGCTTCAATATTTTATCCCACATTTTCGCTATACTCTTTTGGCCAACATTTGCGCCTCAATAGCTTTTCCCACAATTCCGCTTGACTCTTTTGTCCCACATTTGGGCTTCTGTAATTTTTTTTATCATCTGTGTTTTTATTAGTTTAGATATTCAGAAAAGATACCCATTGTGATAAAGGCAATTACAAGTCAATCCCCACACAGGGTAAAAATACATCAATGGGTGACCATTACACATCAATAAACAATGTAAGACCAGTATTACAATGTAAGACCAGTATTACAGCATACCAGTGCAGAAGTACAGTTTAACAGTGTACTAAGTAACATACTCATTAAATAACAGAGAGCAAGTAATTTGGGTGTACGAGGAGTATTGGGGAGAGTGAAAAAGGGGGGAGAGGGGCAAATGAGTATCTCGAGAACCTGTTCAAAACAGACGTTATCAGGTAGTAAAGTTGGAGCATGTTGCTGCACAATATGGTGACTTCAGCCAGGCATCCCATACTGTGAGAAACGTGTGGTGGGCACGACTTGATCTACTTGACATCTCTTCGAATCTGCATATTTGATATAACAAACCACTCCTTTATAGTGGGGGGAATAGTGTTAAGCCATTTCAGGGGGATTAAAGACTTAGCTGCCGCTAAAAAGTGAGTGATCAGGGATGAGGAGGATTGACAAAGTTCCGGTGTAGGATAGCCTAGTAAAACCAAGGCCGGAGTTAACGTTAATTGTGGTCCCATAATTTCTCTTGTTATGCATTCTACTTCAGACCAAAAGGGGCGGATAATCGGGCAATCCCACCAGACATGGGTATGTGTGCCCACTTGTAAGTTGCACCTCCAACAAAGACTATTGGAGGAGAGTCCATGCGCATGAAGAGACTCAGGGGTTTTGTACCATCTAGCAAGAATTTTGTAGTGAGATTCTTGTAAGCGGATACATCTTGAAGATCCGTGGGAATTTTGAAGGATCTGAGTTATCTCCATATCAGTGAAAGAGAGACCCAGCTCTTTCTCCCAAGAAGCAATGTATCCTGGGTTATTCAGGTGCTTTTTGCTTCAAGCAACATTCAGCACTTTAGAGAGCTTTTTGAACTTAGAGACTGGAGCAGACAAATCTAGTTCAAAATCAGTAAGGTCCCTGAAAGGGTAGTGCGCTTGTAAGAAGTCTGTTCAACATCTAGTAAAGTGCGAAACGTGCAAAAACGTGAGTGCGAGATTTGGGAGCAATGATTTTGGGACTGTCAGGCTGGGAATCCCTCCACTCGGGAACAAGTTCGAGACTGAGATGTGTGTTAGTTGATCCCACATAGGCTTAAAGGTCAGAGATTCTCTGCCCACGACCACAGGTATTAGGCTGGAAGGTAGTAATGGAGATATTTTAGGGGCTAGAGAAGGTGAGAGTGAAGCCCAAGTAATAGAAGCCCCTTTGAAAAGCAAGTTAGTATCAGATGGATTATATGTGTTGCACGTTTTGGGGGGTAGCAACATGTCTTGCACCAAATCTCCTTTATAGGCCTTTGTGGACCATCGAGATATGGTTTGCGAGTCAGAAAAGGTAGTTAAGTTGATCCATCTTCTCAATTGAATCGCCTTGTATATTGTTTGGACATCTTGTAAACCAATGCCTCCCTTCTTCATAGGCCTGGTCAAAAGTTTATGCGCCAGTCGGGGGCGTTTCTGTTTCCATAGGTAATAAGAGAAAAGGGATCTTATCTTGGTAAAGAAGGCTTGTGGCAAGGCTATTGGTAACATTTGCAATTTGTACAGAACTTTGGGAAGGACATATGTTTGTATGACGTTTTTCCTACCGATCCATGATATCAAAGGGATATCATAGTCTGTAATGATTTTTTGGATTTCTGTAAGGATTGGGCGAAAGTTCATGTCATATACTTTGTGTATGGAGGTAGGGATATGTACGCCTAGGTATTAGAGGGATGAGGGGGCCCACACGAAAAGGGAAGTTCCCTTAATCCTCAAATAACTTTGTTTTGTGAGAGATATATTCAGTATTTAAAGTTTGAGACTTCTCCAAATCTTTCAAACAGTTTAACCAGACAAGGGAGTCCAACCTCTTGGTCAGGCAGTAAGAACAGGAGGTCATCTGCAAAAGCTAGCATTTTCAACTCGCCATCTGGTGTAGGAAAGCCTTTGATATGTAAATGCTGTCTTACTCTCTGTAGCAAAGCAAAGTACAAACAGAGTGGGGGAGAGAGGACACCCCTGTCTGGTACCATTTGTTATCTCGAAAGGGGGTGACAAATAGTCATTCACTAGGAGAGAAGCCAACGGTTGGAAGTAGAGTGAAAAAATCGCTTTTATGAAAGCAGTTGGAAAACCAAATTTCAATAGTATGGAGTGCATGAAGAGCCAGCTAACTCTATCAAAGTCCTTCTTGGCGTCTACTCCGAGAAAGACCAGTGGTCTAGCTTCGGCATGTGCTTGATAGATTGCTGTAAGCAGTTTTGGTCGTGTTGGTCCTTCACTCCCTCCCCGGTACAAATCCCGATTGCTCTTCACCTATCAGGTGAGATAGAAGCTTCTTTATTCAAAGGGACAGAAGCTTAGCCCAGATTTTAAGGTCTAAATTTAGAAGTGATATAGGTCTGTAACTTCCACATTCTTCTGGATTTTTACATTCTTTGGCTATAAGGGTAATGTGTGCTTCCTGAGACTGCTTGGGGAGTGGGTCCCCTCTGAACAACGAGGAGCAGAGTTCGATGAGATGAGGCATGAGCAAGTCTTGGAATTATTTGTAGTAGAGCAAGGGAAGCCCATCTGGGCCTGGGCTCTTTACTGGGGGGAAGGAGGCAAGGACCATGTTCACTTCCTTATGTATGATAGGGATGAGGAGGGAATTTTTCATGGCTTGGTCCAGTTTGGCAGGGATATGTCTTGTAAGAAGGCATCAATCAGGGTTTGTTTTTGGTTTTCTCCTTGCGCATCACCTATCCTATCAATATTATATAGTGTTGAATAATACTTATGGAAAGCCTCTGCCATTTCTGGTGGGGAGGAGGTAGTCCTACCTGTGTGGTCTCTAATCCCATGAATGTGTTGATTAGCTCTTTCTTTCTTAAGTAAAGCGGACATAAGCTTCCCTCCCTTGTTCCCGTGGGGGTATAACATATGTCATTTTGTTTTGTTTAAAATGGGTCTCTTGTAGGAAGAGAATATAAGCTTTAAGTTTCCTGAGCATGTCTAGTACATGATATCTCTTGTTAGGAGTATTTAAGTCACGCACACTAAAGGTAGCACATCTGATTTTGCTCATGTTCTCAAGCACTCTTATCGATGGAGTTGGTAGTAGAGGTCCCCCTAGCTACCAGTGGGGACAGGTAAGAAGGAGGACAGAGAAAAATCTAGGTGAGGTAACTAGGTTTAGTGAGTAAGGGAAAGTATATTCTAAGGCTATGAAGCCAAGTAAGAGAATGAATTAGTGAATCCAAGGATGGGGGGTGAGAGAAGTGTTCAAATCCTGAACAAGTCTTGACCTGTGGTGCACAAACAAATAACATTATGCATAACATGAAAAACAATTGCCAATAAGCAGAAACCTAAACTATAGGAACAGCAGTACTTCGGGGGGGGGGGGGGGGGGTGGGATGATGGCAGGGTTAGAAGGTAAGGAGGGGGGAGGGGAGAGGAGGGCAGAGTAATTTACTGCCTTGCTTACGGAATGGGGCCTGACATATGTCATACAGTTCAGTTCACATAAAGTTATCTACCTACAGTTGCAAGAAAAAGTATGTGAACCCTTTGGAATGATATGGATTTCTGCACAAATTGGTCATAAAATGTGATCTGATCTTCATCTAAGTCACAACAATAGACAATTTCAGTCTGCTCAAACTAATAACACACAAAGAATTAAATGTTACCATGTTTTTATTGAACACACCATGTAAACATTCACAGTGCAGGTGGAAAAAGTATGTGAACCCCCTAGACTAATGACATCTCCAAGAGCTAATTGGAGTGAGGTGTCAGCCAACTGGAGTCCAATCAATGAGATGAGATTGGGGTGTTGGTCACAGCTCCCCTGCTCTATGAAAAAAACACACACCAGTTCTGGGTTTGCTTTTCACAAGAAGCATTGCCTGATGTGAATGATGCCTCACACAAAAGAGTTCTCAGAAGACCTATGATTAAGAATTGTTGACTTGCATAAAGCTGGAAAGGGTTGTAAAAGTATCTCCAAAAGCCTTGCTGTTCATCAGTCCATGGTAAGACAAATTGTCTATAAATGGAGATCTCCCTAGGAATGGCCATCCTGTAAAGATGACTGCAGGAGCACAGCGCAGACTGCTCAATGAGGTGAAGAAGAATCCTACAGTGTCAGCTAAAGATTTACAAAAGTCTCTGGCATATGTATCACGATCGGCGTGACTATCACATACGTGACACAGAGGGAGGGAAAGAGGAAGGCCCTGCCCAAGTGAGAGGGAAGGTGGTGACCCCTGACTCACCTTGCGGCTGGCACCTGGCTGCCCTGACGTCCCTAGACGGGTTCCTCACCCGTACGCCGATCACGTGCCTAAAACCCTGGCTTTCCCTAAGATGAGCCCTAGATAGTGAACAGGGCGGTGGGAACACTAGTCCGTACCACTAGCTCTAAAGGAAAACACCAAGGGGAGGACAGACAATACAGACTCAACATATAATCCCAGGTGGGCGACAACAGGAGACAACAAAAAGCCCAACAGGGATCCGGAGGGTAGCACTCTGGAACAACAACCAGGATTCACAGCTCCAGTGGGTCAGTATAGAAGTCCAGGCAGGAAGCTCTATAACTGGCAACTAGAGAAGTGTGAGAGGAGAATATAAGGAGGTTGGGAGTGGCAGACAAGAAACAGCTGAGGAGGAGAAGCTACGGATCCCTGAGTGAGACAAAAAGGATTGCAAGGCAAACACAGAAAACAATCACTAAGAAACAACGTGATCTTTAGACATAGAGCGTGCAGCCACCCGCTGCGACTTCCTGACCCCGGGTATAACGGAGTCAGACGTGGCTCTTGACACCCTTGTGACAGTACCCCCCCTTTCACGAGGGGCCTCTGGACACTCAGGACCAGGTCTCTCAGGATGAGAAGCATGGAAAGCCTGAATTAACCTGTTGGCGTTTACCTCTGACGCCGGAACCCACATTCTTTCCTCAGGACCGTAACCCCTCCAATGCACCAGATACTGAAGAGAGCGGCGGACCCGACGAGAATCAACAATTCTGGATATTTGAAACTCCAGATTACCATCCACAATAACAGGAGGAGGTGTCAGCGGTGATGGTTCTAGAGGTGGAACATACTTCTTGAGTAACGACTTATGGAAGATGTTATGGATCTTAAAAGTCTGAGGTAGCTCCAGGCGAAAAGCCACAGGGTTAATGACGGCTACTATTTTATAAGGACCAATGAACCTAGGGCCCAGTTTCCAAGAGGGAACCTTCAACTTAATATTCCTAGTAGACAACCACACATAGTCATTCACTCCTAGGTCCGGACCTGGCGACCGTTTCTTATCGGCCATGCATTTATATTTACCACTCATATTTTTCAAGTTAGCTTGCACCTTCTGCCATACCGATGAAAGAGATGAAGAAAACCGTTCCTCTTCGGGAACCCCAGAAGACCCCCCCTCTTTGAAAGTACAAAATTTGGGATGAAAACCATACGCACCAAGAAATGGTGACTTGCCAGTGGATTCCTGACAGCGATTATTTATGGCAAACTCGGCTAACGGTAAATATGATGACCACACCTCTTGGTTTTCAGACACAAAACACCTTAAATATGTTTCTAGGTTTTGGTTGGTACGCTCAGTCTGTCCATTCGACTGAGGATGGAAAGCTGAGGAAAAGGACAAGTGTACCCCCAAACGGGAACAAAAAGCTTTCCAAAACTTAGAAATAAACTGGGTTCCCCGATCCGAAACCACATCGGAGGGGACCCCGTGAAGCTTCACGATTTCACTGATAAACACCTGAGCAAGAGTCTTAGCATTAGGAAGTGCGGGTAGCGCAATAAAGTGTACCATTTTGCTAAACCTGTCTACTACTACCAAGATAACTGTTTTACCCGCAGACAACGGTAAGTCAGTGATGAAATCCATTGACAGATGTGTCCATGGCCTATTGGGGATGAAAAGTGACAATAAAGACCCTGCTGGACGTGTATGAGAGACTTTCGTGCGTGCACAAGTAGAACAAGTAGACACGAAATCCATTACATCCTGACGCAACCTTGGCCACCAAAAATGACGAGACAATAGCTCCAAGGTTGCTTTACTACCCGGGTGCCCAGCAAGTGCCGAATTATGATGTTCCTTTAATAATTCAAGACGCAGGTTTAACGGTACAAACAATTTCTCTGAGGGGCAAGAGGCCGGGGCGTCCCCCTGGGCCTCTAACACCTTTCCCTCTAGAACAGAGTGTACAGCAGAGACAACCACTCCTCTTTGTAAAATAGGTACCGGATCACTAACATTACCCCCTCCAGGGAAACTACGAGATAATGCGTCTGCCTTGGTATTTTTTGCCCCAGGATGATAGGTGATTACAAAGTTAAATCTGGTAAAGAATAGCGACCACCTAGCTTGTCTAGGGGTGAGACGCTTAGCCGATTCTAGGTACAGAAGGTTTTTGTGGTCCGTAATCACCGTGACGGGGTGGATTGCTCCCTCTAAGAAGTGACGCCACTCTTCAAACGCCAGTTTAATCGCCAACAGTTCCCTATTTCCAATATCATAGTTCTTTTCTGCAGTAGATAACTTTTTGGAAAAGAAAGCGCAAGGACGCCATTTGCCAGGAGACGGACCCTGAGACAATACAGCCCCCACTCCCACCTCTGACGCATCTACTTCAACAATAAAAGGCTGGGAGACATCAGGTTGAATTAGAACTGGTGCCGAGGTAAATCTCTCTTTTAGAGAGGAAAATGCAATTTTAGCGGCGTCAGACCATTTAGAAAAATCAGTCCCCTTCCTAGTCATGTCAGTAAGGGGTTTAACGATCACTGAATAATTTTTAATGAGCTTTCTATAGAAATTTGCTAAACCCAAAAACCGTTGTAGAGCTTTAAGGTTCTCAGGAAGATCCCAATCTAAAATTGCCTGGACCTTCCTAGGATCCATACGGAAACCTGAAGCAGATAATAGATATCCCAGGAACTGTATTTCCTGAACGGCGAAGACACATTTTTCAATTTTCGCATATAATTTATTCGGCCGTAGGACCTGCAGTACTTGCCTGACATGTACTTCATGTGTTTTCAGATCAGCCGAATAAATTAAGATATCATCTAGGTATATGACTACAAACCTGCCGATGAGATGACTAAAAATATCATTAACGAAATGTTGGAAGACAGCAGGGGCATTGGTCAGACCGAAAGGCATGACTAAATTTTCATAATGCCCCTCAGGGGTGTTAAAAGCTGTCTTCCACTCATCCCCTTCCTTGATACGAATCAGATTGTAGGCCCCCCTAAGATCAAGTTTGGAGAACCACCTAGCACCCGCAATCTGATTAAAAAGGTCAGGAATGAGAGGAAGAGGGTATGGGTCTCGGATGGTTATCCGGTTTAGCTCACGGAAATCTAGGCAAGGACGCAGGCCCCCATCTTTCTTTTTAACAAAGAAAAACCCTGCAGCCACGGGTGAAGAAGAGGGTCTGATGTGTCCCTTAGCCAGACTCTCGGAGATATAATCTTTCATGGCTTGTCTCTCGGGACCCGAAAGATTATACAACCTGGACTTGGGTAATTTTGCACCGGGAATCAGGTTAACCGGGCAATCATAAGGACGATGAGGTGGTAGCTTCTGACAACCCTTTTCAGAAAAAACGTCCTCAAAGTCCGAAATAAATGTAGGTAGGGAAGCTATGGAGGCGATTAAGCAATTGTTATTTAAGCAATTCTCTCTGCAATGCTCACTCCACTCCAATATCTCCCTGGCCTGCCAATCCACCACTGGATTGTGCGCTACCAACCAGGGAAGACCCAATACCACAGGAGAGGGAAGGCCCTCCAGAACGTAACATGAAAGACACTCATTATGGTGGTACCCTACCCGAAGGTGTAAGTTATGGACAATGTGAGTGAGGTTTCTCTGAGACAGAGGAGCAGAATCAATAGCGAATATGGGAATAGGTCTCTGCAGCGTACAGAGAGACAAACCCATAGTGCGGGCAAAATGGGCATCTATCAAATTTACCCCTGCTCCACGGTCTAGAAAAAAAGAAATAGACTCCGTCTTAACACCAAAAACAATAACCGCTGGCAACACAAATTGAGATGTTCGTATGGAGGAAACGTTAACCCCCCGGCTGACATCCTCCGCACAGCCTGGGGTTAGTAGTTTTCCGACGGTCTTTTGTTTTTGAGAAAGGAGGGACAGACATTAATGAAATGACCCCTCCCCCCACAGAAAAAACAAGACCCCCACCTACGGCGAACCTCAGGAGGACGGACCTGACAAAAAGTTCCTCCTAGCTGCATAGGCTCATCTAAGTCAGTACAGACTAACTGCTGCTTGGGAGAGGTTACCAATTGCTCAGGAATTTTCGATCTCTCCCTAAGACGTCTATCTATTCTGATAGAGAGGGACATAACAGCATCAAGGGAAAGGGGGGTCTCATACAGCGCCAGCGCATCCTTAACCCTTTCAGATAACCCAGAGCAGAACTGACCCCTGAGAGCCGGGTCGTTCCACTGAGTATCCGTAGCCCACCTACGGAACTCTGAGCAATATTCCTCTGCTGGCCGATCTCCCTGTAGGAGTCTCCGTAACTTCGACTCAGCCAGGGCGACTCGGTCAGGGTCATCATATATGAGACCCAAAGCCCCAAAAAATCCCTCCACTGACCGGAGAGCCTGGGAACCAGGGGGTAACGAGAACGCCCAGGATTGCGGGTCCCCCTGAAGCAGGGAAATAACAATCCCCACCCGCTGTTCTTCATTACCTGAGGAGTAAGGGCGCAGCTTAAAATATAATTTGCAGGCCTCACGGAACGTCACAAATTTGTCCCTTCCCCCAGAAAATCTGTCAGGAAGAACAACCTTGGGTTCTGTAACAACCTGGTTACCCATAGCAACCGCTGGGCTTGCGGTCTGCTGCATTTGCTGCTGTTGTTGGAGGACAGACGCCTTCAATCCTGCCACCTCCAAAGACAGGCCTTGAAGCTGTTTTGCCAAAGCAGCAATAGGATCCATATTGGATTCCAAGTAGAGAGAGAAAAAATTTATTTATTTTTTCTCCCAAAAAATAAGGGCCAGTTATAATATCACGATCGGCGTGACTATCACATACGTAACACAGAGGGAGGGAAAGAGGAAGTCCCTGCCCAAGTGAGAGGGAAGGTGGTGACCCCTGACTCACCTTGCGGCTGGCACCTGGCTGCCCTGACGTCCCTAGACGGGTTCCTCACCCGTACGCCGATCACGTGCCTAAAACCCTGGCTTTCCCTAAGATGAGCCCTAGATAGTGAACAGGGCGGTGGGAACACTAGTCCGTACCACTAGCTCTAAAGGAAAACACCAAGGGGAGGACAGACAATACAGACTCCCTGAGTGAGACAAAAAGGATTGCAAGGCAAACTGTCATGGAACCATGAACCAGACGTACAACAAGAGATAAGTGGAAAATAAGAAGGTTTTATTGAAGAGCAAGCCGTAAGCAAAGTCCGAACGGATGGCTAAACCGAAGCAGGGTCTTGCGGAGACAGAGGTCAGGAACCAGAAGGGTAGTCAGACGAAGCCAGGAACAGGAACCAACGGGGTAGTCAGACGAAGCCGGAATCAGGAACCAACGGGGTAGTCAGACGAAGCCGGAATCAGGAACCAACGGGGTAGTCAGACGAGGCCAGGATCAGGAACCAGAAGCAGCAGCAGTCTTGGAAGCATGTGAACACAGGAGGACCAAGCAAGGAACTGAAGCCACAGACCTCCTATATATATGAGCTGGGCATCCAGCTCCTCCCAGTGGGAAGGAGGAGCCGCAGGGTGGGAGGCTACAAGAAAACCCAGAAACCAAGATGGCCGCCAGCACATGTCAAACGAAGGGAACAGCAAGGAGGTAAGACCATGACAGTACCTCCCCCTCAAGGGCCCCTCCTCCGCGGAGTAAGGAACGGTTTCTGAGGGAAGCGTGCGTGGAAGGCTCGGAGCAAAGCAGGAGCATGGACATCTGCGGAGGGAACCCAGGAACGCTCCTCTGGACCATAACCACGCCAATGGACCAAAAACTGCACCCGGCCGCGGACCAGGCGTGAGTCCAGGATATTGCTCACCTCATACTCCTCACGATTGCCCACTTGGACCGGACGAGGCCGAGGAATCGAGGAAGTGAAACGATTACACACCAGTGGCTTCAACAGGGAGACATGAAACACGTTGGAGATCCGCATGCCAGGAGGAAGCGCAAGGGCATAGGCTACCGGGTTTACCCTGCAGAGCACTCGGAAGGGACCAACAAAGCGAGGCGCCAGCTTGGGAGTGGGCACTCGAAGGTTGAGGTTGCGGGTGGACAACCATACGCGGTCTCCGACCTGGTAGGAAGGAGCGGGCGCTCGTCTGCGATCAGCCTGGAGTTTCTGGCGCTGCGCAGAGACCTCAAGGGACCTCTGGATCTGTACCCAAGAAGCACGTAGGACGGAAAGGTGATCCTCCACAGCCGGAATATCCTGGGGAGAGAATACCTCCGGTAACACGGCAGGTTGGAACCCATAATTGGCCATGAAGGGAGACGTCCCAGAGGAAGAGTTCACTGCCGTGTTCCTGGCAAACTCAGCCCAAGGCAGGAGGTCAACCCAATTGTCTTGGTGATCGGAGACATAGCAACGAAGGAATTGCTCCAAGGCCTGATTGGATCGTTCTGCGGCCCCATTGGACTGAGGGTGGTAGGCCGAGGAGAAAGAGAGATGAATCCCCAACTGGGAGCAAAAGGCGCGCCAGAACCTGGACACAAACTGACTCCCCCGATCCGACACAATCTCCTTGGGCAAACCGTGCAACCGGAAGACCTCCCTGGCAAAAATCGAGGCCAACTCTTGTGCAGAGGGTAACTTCTTGAGAGGAACACAGTGGCACATTTTGGAAAACCGATCCACAATCATGAGAATGACCGTATGGCCTCGGGATGCAGGGAGGTCCACAATGAAATCCATCCCCAGGTGTGACCATGGACGCTCCCCGGTGGCTATGGGTTGCAAAAGGCCCAACGGAAGGTGCCGAGGGGACTTACTCTGGGCACAAACGGAGCATGCCGCTACATATGCGGCGATGTCGGAACGTAGAGAAGGCCACCAGAACAGACGTGAAACCGCCCAGGACAGCTGATTCTTTCCAGGGTGCCCCGCGGCCTTGGAGTTATGGTAGGTTCGCAACAACCGAGTGCGCAACTCCTCAGGCACAAAACATCTGCCGTTGGGTCTCCCAGAGGGAGCACCAGATTGAGCCGCCAAAATCTGCTCACCCAGAGGAGAAGTCAGGCTGGTGCGAATAGCGGCCAGGATCTGATTCGGGGGTATGACCGTAGTCGGAATCGACTCCTCCCCGGACAGCTCGGAGTACTGCCGTGATAAGGCATCCGCTCTGATGTTCTTGGAGCCGGGTAGGTAGGAGACCACGTAATTAAAACGTGACAAGAACAGAGCCCATCTGGCCTGACGTGGTGTCAATCTCTTGGCCTCAGAGAGGTAGGTCAGATTCTTGTGGTCCGTCAGGATGAGAACCGGAACCACCGAGCCCTCGAGCAAGTGCCTCCATTCTTTAAGGGCCTGCACGATGGCCAATAACTCCCTGTCACCAATCTGATAGTTGCACTCCGCGGAAGACAGTTTCCGGGAGTAAAACCCACAAGGAAGCAGAGGACCCTCTGGTGTTCTACGCTGAGACAGGAGGGCGCCTACTCCCGTCTCAGACGCGTCCACCTCGAGGACAAAAGGCAACCCAGGGTTGGGATGCGACAGAATCGGAGCCGACACAAAGGCGGACTTTAGAGCCTCAAAAGCTCGGATGGCCTCGAGCGGCCAGACCTGAGGATTACTGCCCTTCCTGGTCAGATCCGTGAGAGGCTTGGCTAGCATGGAAAAGTCCCTGATGAACTTCCGATAATAATTGGCGAAGCCCAAAAAGCGCTGCAGGGCACGAAGCCCACTGGGCTGGGGCCACTGTAAGACAGCCGAAACCTTCTCAGGATCCATGGAGAACCCCTCAGCGGAAATGATGTAACCTAAGAAGGTTACCTGGGATCGGTGAAATTCGCATTTCTCAAGCTTACCGAACAGCTTGTTCTCTCGTAAGCGTTGCAACACTCGTCTGACATCCAGAATGTGGGCCTCCATGGATGCAGAATATACCAAGATGTCATCCAAATAGACCACCACACACTGCTGCAACAGGTCACGGAAAACATCGTTGATGAATTCCTGGAAGACTGCGGGCGCATTGCACAACCCAAAGGGCATAACCAAGGATTCATAATGACCGGTCCTGGTGTTAAACGCGGTCTTCCACTCATCGCCCGCCTTGATCCTTACCAGGTTATATGCCGCCCTCAGGTCGAGTTTGGTAAAGACCGTGGCCCCTTTGAGGCGATCGAACAGCTCGGAAATCAAGGGTATCGGGTAAGCGTTCTTGATCGTGATGCGATTGAGACCCCTGTAATCGATGCAAGGCCTCAACTCGCCGCCCTTCTTTTTCACAAAGAAAAATCCAGCCCCTGCCGGGGACGAGGATTTGCGAATGTGTCCGCGTGAAAGCGCCTCCCTCACGTACTCCTCCATGGCCTCATTCTCCGCTACCGACAGTGGATAGACTTTGCCACGAGGAGGAACGGCACCGGATTGTAACTCTATGGCACAATCGTATGGGCGGTGCGGAGGTAGGGCAACCGCGCGCACCTTATCGAATACATCCCGGTACTCTTCGTATTCAGGAGGCAACAGAGAGTCCGAGGAAGTACACAGCAACTTGACAGGCCCATGGATGCAACTAGCCCCACACTGCGGTGACCACGAGAGGATCTCGACCGATCTCCAATCGAAAGTCGGATTATGCTTCTGGAGCCAGGGGTACCCCAAGACCACCGAGTAGTGTGGAGACGAAATAACCTGGAGACAGACCGACTCTCTGTGAACGGCACCAATGGCTATCCCCACTGGAAGGGTCTCATGAGTCACGTGTGGCGGCAGAAGGGGTCTGCCGTCTATCGCCTCAAGAGCCAGTGGGGAACCTCGAGGCTGCAGAGGAATGGAATTGGCGGCAACGAACACTCTATCAATGAACAAACCACCAGCACCAGAGTCCACCAACGCCTGGGTCGTCACCGAGCCCCCGACCCAGGAGAGGACAACCGTGATCAGTGGTTTGTCAACACGGGAAACCGGGGACGAGGAGACTCCACCCAAGATCTGCCCCCGACAGGACCTCAGGTGCGAGCGTTCTCCCGGACGGTTCGGACATGCCAACCGAAAATGCCCACCGAGACCACAGTACATGCATCGGCCCTCGCGTCTCCGGAGTACCCTCTCCCCCTCAGACAGGCGAGCAAACCCCCGCTGCATGGGTTCACCCCCAGACAAGTCATCCCCAGGAGGCGTGGGAGGAGAGGGAGGCACGGGTGGGACAGCAAACGTAGGCGCCAATCTGTTAGGAGACCTCCGCAGGCTCTCCTTAAAGGAAGGTCTCTCCCTGAGTCTGGTGTCAATCAAAATCAGGAAAGAAATAAGAGACTCGAGCTCCACTGGTAGGTCCTTAGCTGCAATCCTCATCCTTCAAGGCATCCGAGAGACCATGAGAGAAAGCAGCGACCAGAGCCTCATTATTCCAGCCCACCTCTGCTGCCAGGGTACGAAACTCAATGGCGTATTCAGCTACGGATCGTGAACCCTGTCTGATGGACATAAGGAGCTTCGCAGCAGAGGCAGCACGAGCCGGCACATCGAATACCTTCCGAAGAGAAGCAACAAAACCGGAAAACTCGGCAACCACCGGATTGTTGTTCTCCCATAAAGGGCTGGCCCAGGCCAAGGCCTTGTCCGAGAGCAGCGAGATCAAGAAGCCCACCCTTGATCTCTCAGTAGGAAAGGCATGTGGCAGCAACTCGAAGTAAATGCCCACCTGGTTAAGGAAACCTCGGCACTGAGTTGGCTCTCCCCCAAAGCGCTGTGGAAGGGGGGCAGAACCGGTCATACCCTGAAACACCACAGGCGCAGCAACAGGTGTCAGGGTAGACTCTGGCGCAACAACCGGAGCGGCAGTAGGAGCGGGCCCAGGAGCGACAACCGACCCATCGGCAACGGAAGCTAAATGAGCCGTGCGTTCAAGCAGGGTTTGCAACGCCACAGCGAACCGACCCAACAGGTGATCCTGCTGATCAAGTCTGGCAACCAGCGTAGGTAGCGAGGGTGGCCCTGTACCGTCAGAATTCATGGCTTGGTCCTAATGTCATGGAACCATGAACCAGACGTACAACAAGAGATAAGTGGAAAATAAGAAGGTTTTATTGAAGAGCAAGCCGTAAGCAAAGTCCGAACGGATGGCTAAACCGAAGCAGGGTCTTGCGGAGACAGAGGTCAGGAACCAGAAGGGTAGTCAGACGAAGCCAGGAACAGGAACCAACGGGGTAGTCAGACGAAGCCGGAATCAGGAACCAACGGGGTAGTCAGACGAAGCCGGAATCAGGAACCAACGGGGTAGTCAGACGAGGCCAGGATCAGGAACCAGAAGCAGCAGCAGTCTTGGAAGCATGTGAACACAGGAGGACCAAGCAAGGAACTGAAGCCACAGACCTCCTATATATATGAGCTGGGCATCCAGCTCCTCCCAGTGGGAAGGAGGAGCCGCAGGGTGGGAGGCTACAAGAAAACCCAGAAACCAAGATGGCCGCCAGCACATGTCAAACGAAGGGAACAGCAAGGAGGTAAGACCATGACACAAACCCAGAAAACAATCACTAAGAAACAACGTGATCTTTAGACATAGAGCGAGCAGCCACCCGCTGCGACTTCCTGACCCCGGGTATAACGGAGTCAGACGTGGCTCTTGACACCCTCGTGACAATATGCTAACATTCCTGTTAGCGAATCTACCATACGTAAAACACTAAAAAAGAATGGATTTCATGGGAGGATACCACAGAGGAAGCCACTGCTGTCCAAAGAAAACATTTCTGCACGTTTACAGTTTGCACAAGAGCACCTGGATGTTCCACAGCAGTAGTGGCAACATATTCTGTGGACAGATGAAACCAAAGTAGAGTTGTTTGGAAGAAACACACAATACTATGTGTGGAGAAAAAGAGGCACAGCACATCAACATCAAAACCTCACCCCAACTGTGAAGTATGGTGGTGGGGGCATCATGGTTTGGGGCTGCTTTGCTGTGTCAGGGCCTGGACGGCCAAGTTTATCAATACATTTTGCAGGAGAACTTAAGGCCATCTGTGCACCAGCTGAAGCTCAACAGAAGATGGGTGTTGCAACAGGACAATGACCCAAAGCATAGAAGTAAATCAACAACAGAATGGCTTAAACATAAGAAAATACACCTTCTGGAGTGGCCCAGTCAGAGTCCTGACCTCAACCCGATTGAGATGCTGTGGCATGACCTCAAGAAAACGATTCACACCAGACATCCCAAGAATATTGCTAAACTGAGACAGTTCTGTAAAGAGGAATGGTCAAGAATTACTCCTGACCGTTGTGCACGTCTGATCTGCAACTACAGGAAACGTTTGGTTGGAGTTATTGCTGCCAAAGGAGGTTCAACCAGTTATTAAATCCAAGGGCTCACATACTTTTTCCACCTGCACTGTGAATGTTGGTGGTGTGTTCAAAAAAAACATGGTAACATTTAATTATTTGTGTGTTATTAGTTTAAGCAGACTGTGATTGTCTATTGTTGTGACTTAGATGCAGATCAGATCACATTTTATGACCAATTTGTGCAGAAATCCATATAATTCCAAAGGGTTCACATACTTTTTCTTGCAACTGTATCTGCATGCACTGTATTACAGAGTCTAACATATTACTATTGGAATGACATCAAGTAAGAGGGTATGAAGGGATGGGGGGAGGTGGGATACCTGAAACATAAATACAGTGGTCGTCAGTCAATTCATGATGCTCCATTCTTTCCTCCCATGAAGCAGTAATCATAACCTTGGCCTAAGGAACATCCACAGCATACCTGTAGGCCACTTCAACTTGCTATTGTCTCCATCTGATATCGATAGAGTGTGGATTTGAAGGAGAGAAAAAGCATCACTCATCTCTAGTACATATTATTCAGCCAGAAATTTCTAACTCATAGCATTTACATCCTATTCTAATTCATCTAAAGCTCTTCATTTGCGGTATCATGTATAGGATGGTTCAAAATTGGCTGCCAGATATATTAAGGCGAGAAAAAAAAAGGAGAGGGATAGGGATAAAATGAAAAAAAAAAAAGGGGAAAATTGGTCAAGAAACCGATCCCTGAGGTTAACTACACATTTGCCTGAGAAGGACTCATTGCAGACGTTCTAGTCGGATCCTCCTAAGGCTAGTGAAACATGAAATCAACAGCAAGATTCAGGTTGTAGGTGTCCCGATCGAACGTGACTCGGGAAAGTTATGAAGGGGTAAGGTCATGAAGTCAGCAGTGTGGCGAGCTGGTATGGGCTGAGGGCCTCTTGGTTCTTGGAGGCTTCGGACGGGTAATAGTGTGCCAGTCCTCTGATTGTGGTAAGGGTGGTATGCGTACCAAGTCCGCAGCTGGTGACCAAGACGGTGTTTCTATTGGTTCTAAGTCCAAGATAGACCATGCGGTTTCAAGATCAGCTGGGGTTTTTATGATGATTCGCTTGTCATTCTTCATTACAGAAATTCCAAAAGGAAATAGCCAAGCATATTGAAGACCCTTAGCTCTCAGCTTATCCAGCAGTGGTCGCAACAGGCACCTTTTCTGGAGAGTTGAGGGTGCAATGTCCTGATACAGGGATATCTCAACTCCTTCGTGGCAAACAGGGCTTTTTTCCCTGGCTGAGCGGAAGATTGCAGCTGTGTCCACAACTGATAACAGACCACAGATTACATCTCGGGGTGGTTCATTTGGCTTGGGTTTCGAGCGCAGCGCTCTGTGTATACGCTCAATTACAACTGCCATGGCGCGTTCCGGTCCCAATAATTCAGCGAATATCTCCTGCGCCACTTAAGGGGGCACCTCCCCTGCCCAAGATTAGGGGATCTCTTTGAATCAAATTTTTTTGTGACGGCTTCTATTTTCCTGATCTTCGGTCAGTGTGTATGCCGTGTTCACATGTGCCTCCAGCTGCTCTGTTCTAGCTGCTAGTGTGGAAGCATGAGAGGTAAGCTCTGAACATGTCGACTCTAAGGCTTCTGTCCGGAACCCAAGAGCATGTAAGTCTGTTTTTATGTCAGCCAGGTCAGCTCTTACCCGTCTCAGTGCCTGGGCTAAGGCTTTCTTCAACACTGCCGCGGTGAGCGTTTCATCCGAGGTCTGTTCATCCTCACTGCTGGAGTGATGTTCCTCCTCAGATTCTCGATGCTGGGCAAGCTCCGGCGCCATCTTAGTCTGAGAGGCGGGAGAATGCGTGTGTCTTTTGGCAAAGAGTTTTGTGACCGCCGCTTGGTTTATCTTTGCCCTGGCGGGACCTTCACCATCTCTCGGCTAATTTCTTCCTATTTTGCCCATTTTTCAAGCGATTTAACAGGGTATTTCAAAACTTGTGTGAGTACGTGGCAGGAGAGCACTCTCTCAAGCTGCCATCCAGTCTGCGGTCCCACATTTGCGCCTCAATAACTTTTCCCTTATTTTTTCTTGATCCCAAATATTTTAAATAAATTTATCTCCCTAAATTTGGTCTCTTTTTTTCACGCTCCCTCTCAGGCCTGGAACCCTGATTCCCCGCCACCCGTAATCACCATGGTAGGTGCATAAAAGAACATCAAAAGTTGATAGAGCAGATATCAAATTGGATCGTGAACATCACAGGGATGTGAGACATTGTGGGTGGGGCAGTAAGTATGCACACGCCTACACGAACTAACTGACAGGGGTGAGCCCCTGCAACTTCTGGGTCTCCAAATTGGGCACATGGCCTGAGCTTGCCCTTTACGCCTTGGAGGTGCTGGCCTGCCCTGGATCGCACATCCTCAATACTATGCTTTTATCTATCTGCTTCTCAGCATAATTAACATCGCTTCTCAGCGTAATTTATTGTATACCTACCCCTATGCTGCATGCTGTACATAAGCATGATGTACATGAGGCATTAGTACACAATTTGATCAAAAAGCATAGGCCCACTCAACGCGACAAGGTTTAGAAATTTAGAATAGGGTCCCATTCAAAGAGGCCACCTTGTTGCGATGAGTGGGCCTATGCTTTTTGATCAAATTGTATACTAATGCCTCATGTACAGCATGCAGCATAGGGGTAGGTATACGATAAATTACGCTAAGAAGCAATGTTAATTATGCTGAGAAGCAGTTAGATAAAAGCATAGTATTGAGGATGTGTGATCCAGTTCTTTTTTTTTTTTACATGTATTGTAGAGTCTATGCTCTTTTCCCTGCTCGTATCAGCACTCCTCCCCATTCAGCCCAGGTGCTTTTAATTAGCAGAAGTCTGCATAAGGGTATACATTTCTACCTCTCAGTTGGACTTCCTGTGAGTATGTGATAGGGTGAGTTCCACACCTGTTCACATGGTGCAGTATTGCGTGGCGACCATTGTTGCTTTGGTACTGTCCTGGTGGGTTGGTGAGGCCCAGTGCCAGGGTGGCTTTGTCATAGTATTGAGGATGTGCGGTCCAGTTCTTTTTCTTGTATTTTTACATATATGCACTTCACTGGTGCAGTTATTACTGGTGAAAGCGTTTAGTGGCCTATTTCAGTACAGAAAGAAAAATTATATAGGCACTTCACTGGTGCAGTTATTTGTGTTGAAAGCGTTTAGTGACCTATTTCAGTACAGAAAGAAAAATATATACGCACTATTGTTGGGCGAACATGCTCTGCTGAACACTAATTTTACTCGAGCATCGCGAGCAGCGAGTGTTAAGGTAGACACAGAAGTAGGATGGTTACGCTGATAATCTTTATTGCCGCTTACCATCTGTGTTGATTTCTCTAAGTTTCTTAAAACCTTACAGAGGTCAGACATCCATGTACACTACTCGCTTGTAAATAGAGGAAGCTGAGTGGAAAGGCAACGACCATGTTGCAGCTGGTATTCCACTACTGCCCTCTTCTGCTCACAAAGCCTTGCAAATATGTGGAACGTCGAGTTCCTGCGCAAGCTCATGCAAGCACTGCTGCAGCGTTGACAGACCGGCTGAAGCTGTCGATGACTTGCGGAAATGGGCACACACGCTGTGCACCTTCACCAGTAAAGCCAATCCGACAAAATATTAGAGTTTGTGACCTTTTTTTTTTTTGGGTGGCAACTTGTTTGGGGGGACAGGCAGTGTACAAGTAAATATACAGGAAGGAATGTTTCCTCTAAAATAAATTTTATCTTCGGTTTGGTGTGTATTATTGGCAGTCTGTAAAAGTGGCGTACTACTCAGACAATATCGTTCCCAGCAGCAACCTGAGAGTCCAAGATGCATCCAGACATCCTCCCCATGCTGTAACTGAACCATTTCAGTGGTGTTTTCATCAATTTCTGACCTTTTCCTTTGAACCTTGCACCCTCCCCTCTTCAGAGCAGGGGGTGCCTGGTTTAATGTTCGAGTTTTCCCATTGACTTCCATTATACTTCCATCCCAATGTATTCAGCCAGCGCACCAGAGCACTTTGGTGCTCCATCAACACTAATTGATAGTCATCCTTTTGATGAGGACAGCGAAGTCTTGTCTGTTGGGACTCTGGCAAACATGGCTGACTTTATGTTAGGCTGCCTTTCCCTTGAATCTTGTGTTGTACGCATTTTGGCCAACACTGATTACTGGTTGTTCACCCTTCTCGACCCCTGCTACAAAGAGAACCTCTCATCTCTCATTCCTATGGTGGAGAGGACGAGCAAAATGGTGCAATACCAGAAGGTCCTTGTGGAAAAATTGCTCCAAAAATTTCCATCTGACAACGCTGGCTGCAGAGTACGTAGTTCCTTAGCCAACTGTGGAGGGGAGGGGAACACTTAGCAGTTCCAACAGAGGCAGGACAACTCTCTCCAAGGCCTGGGACAGTTATATGACACCCTGCGAGCACCCTCAACCTGATGCACAGCCTAGTTTCACAAGGAAGGAAACATTTTGGAAGATGGTGAAGGAGTACGTAGCAGACCATGTCAGCGTCGTCAGTGATTCCTGTGTGACTTAAAACTATTGGGTGTCCAAGCTGGACACGTGGCACGAACTGGCGCTCTATACATTGGAGGTTCTGGCCTGACATGCCGCCAGCATTTTGTCAGAGCGTGTATTTAGTGCTGCTGGGGGCATAATAACTGATAATCGCATCCTCCTGTCAACTGAAAATGCTGACTGGTTGACTCTTAAACAAGGCCTGGATTGTCCCTGACTTCTCTACTCCACCAGAGGCAAAGCGGCTGAACATAAATAATCTCCCTTTTCTTGTCCTCCTCCTCCTCCTTCATCATATCAACATGCTTATTAGGTTGCCCTCACTCCTAATGTTTTAGAGGGTCAGCTCAGCATCAGGCCCTAACCCATAATGTTTTAGAGGGTCACCAGCAGGCCCTCACCCATAATGTTTTTAAGGGTCACCAGCAGGCCCTCGCCCATAATATTTTTGAGGGTCACCAGCAGGCCTTCTCCCATAATGCTTTTGAGGGTCACCAGCAGGCCCTCGCCCATAATGTTTTTGAGGGTTACCAGCTGACCCTTGTCCATAATAGTTTTAGAGGGTTACCAGCAGACCCTCGTCCATAATGCTTTAGAGGGTCACCAGCAGGCCCTTATCCATAATGTTTTTGAGGGTCACAGCAGGCCCTTATCCATAATATCTTTGAGGGTCACCAGCAGGCCCTCATCCATAATCTTTTAGAGGGGCACCAGCAGGCCCTCTCCCATATTGTTTTTGAGGGTCACCAGCAGGCCCTAGCCCATAATGTTTTAGAGGGTCACCAGCAGTCCCTAGCCCATAATGTTTTTGAGGGTCACCGGTGAGCACTCACTCATAATGTTTCGGAGGGTCACCAGCAGGCCCTTGTTCTTAATGTTTTAGAGGCTCACTAGCAGGCCCTTGCTTCTAATGTTTTTGAGCTTCACCAGTAGGCCCTTGTCCATAATGTTTTATAGGATTAACAGTAGGCCCTTGTTCATAATGTTTTTGAGGGTCAGTAGCAGGCCCTCACTCCTACATGGTCAGATCAGCAGCAGGAACTTGCTCCTAATGCTTTAGAGGGTCAGCTCAGCAGCAGGCCATCGCCCCTAATGTTTTTGAAGGTCAGATCAGCAGCAGGCACTCACCCCTAATGCTTTAGAGGGTCAGCTCAGGAACAGACACTCGCCCCTAATGTTTTAAAGGTTCAGCTCAGCAGCAGGCCCTTGCCCCTAATGTTTTAGAGGGTCACCATCAGGCCCTTTCTCCTAATGTTTTTGAGGGTCACCAGCAGGTCATCAATCATAATTTTTCAAGGGTGTGTATGATGCCCTCCTTTATGTGTAATAAAGGGTGTATTGTAGTGCTGGTTGTTTGTAAATTTTGGCAGCCCTTTCTCTTAGTGCATAGGCTTTATGAGTGTAGAATGTGAATGAGGCCCTCCTTTATGTGATATACAGGCTGTATCAGAGTGCCTCTTCCTTGTAATATTTGTCAGCAATTGCACTTTATATACAAGTAAATATACAGGAAAGAATGTTTCCTAACAATGTTTCCTCTAAAATCGATTTTATCTTCGGTTTTGTGCGTATTATTGTCAGTCTGTAAAAGTGGCGTACTACTCGGACAACATCGTTCTCAGCAGCGACCTGGGAGTTCAAGATGCATCCAGAGATCCTCCCAATGCTGTTCCCAAACCATTTTGGTGGTGTTTCCATCAATTTCTGACCTTTTCCTGTGAACCAGACACCCTCCCCTCTTCAGAGCAGGGGGTGCTTGGTTTATGCTCGGGTTCTCCCATTGAGTTCCATTGTGCTCGGGTGCTTGATAGAGCCCCCGAGCATCCCGAGGTGTTCTACTGGAGCACCCAAGCACTTTAGTGCTCGACCAACACTAATACATACTTCACTGTTGCAGTTATATGTGTTTAAAGAGATTAGTGGCCTATTTCAGTACAAAAATAAAAAAATATATACACATTTCAGTGTTGCAGTTATTTCAGGTGAAAACGTTTAGTGGCCTATTTCAGTGAAAAAAGAAAAATATATACACACTTCACTGTTGCAGTTATCTGTGGTGAAAGCATTTAGTGGCCTATTTAATTACAGAAAGAAAAATATATATGCATTTCACTACTGCAGTTATATGTGGTGAAAGCGTTTAGTGGCCTATTTCAGTACAGAAAAAAAAATATATATAAGCACTTCACTGTTGCAGTTATTTGTGTTGACAGCGTTTAGCGGCTTATTTCCCTACAAAAATACAAAAATATATTCTCAGTTCACTTCTGCAGTTATATGTGTTGAAAGTGTTTAGTGGCCTATTTCAGTACAGAAAGAAAAATATTTTTGGCGCTTGTAGGGGTGTTTCAATTTGCAGCAGCAGATACATAACCTACACAAACAGGAACTAGTAACTAGTCAGAGTTTAATAATAGTGCCTACATGGAATAAGGTATATGCGTATACTATAATTGCAGCGTATAACAATAAATGCACAGTGAACACAGGTAAGAAAAGTCTGCAAGTATGCATATATTAAATAGTTATAAAGTGCCAAGTGCAGCAAATACATAACCGACACAAACAGGAACTAGTCAGCGTTTAATAATAGTACCCACATGGAATAAGGTATTTGCATATACTATAATTGCAGCTTACCCATAATGATGCTGTCACCACAAGGGGGACCACACTCCCCAAACTCCTTGTGGTGACAGCATCATTATGGGTAAGCTGCAATTATAGTATATGCAAATACCTTATTCCATGTGGGTACTATTATTAAACGCTGACTAGTTCCTGTTTGTGTCGGTTATGTATTTGCTGCACTTGGCACTTTATAACTATTTAATATATGCATACTTGCAGACTTTTCTTACCTGTGTTCACTGTGCATTTATTGTTATGCATGTACCTTACTTGTGTGGGCTTTACTACAAACTTTTGACGGGTCCTGCTCTTGCTGCATTTGGCACTTTATAAACTGTGTAATATAATAGATTCTTGCAGGCTCTCTTTATATATGCTCACTTTATATTTATTGGCTTATGTATACAATGTCCACTGGGAGGTATCACACATTTTGGATGTCTTGTTATCTCAATGCTTTTATATTTATGTACTGAATAAAATGTATTTTTATTTTCACATACACTGCCGTTTAGAGAATTTTTTGTTTCGCTGTAGGTTTATCTGTTTCCAGTAAGTTGGCACTTTTTAGGGGGCCAATATAGGTTGCTTTACACTGGGTTTGTGCAACTTTATAGCAACGCAGTAACCTAAATATTTATTTCAATTTATTTAGTTCAGCTAAAAGTATGTCTCACAGAGAAGTGCCAGTCCATGCACAGAGGAGTGGGAGAGGCCTAAATGTTTTTGGCGCAGGCAGAGGTCACAGCAGAGTAAGGGGATGTGGCAGCAGAAGTCGCAGCGAGAGGTCTGAGCTCCCGGTATCATCTAGCAGTCATGTCTTGACCAGCAACCCAGTGATTCCTGATTGGTTAACTCGGTCATCCACTTCATCCCAAGTGACATCAGACACCCCCAGCCAACAGTCGGTGGGTTCGTCAGAAGCAACCCTTAGTTGCAGTGGCCTGGGAACAGGCCCTGTGCCCTCATCTGTCCTCAAACTGCCTCTGTCCTTTGCTGGTCCCTCAGCCACAGAAGTATGCTATGGGCTGAGCTCCACTATACAGCGAGGACTAGCTACTAGAGGAAAGTCAGCAGCTACTGCCCAGCCTAGTTCTGGAGGAGACATCCGTCGCTTCCTCCGCTAGTCAGGCAAGTAGTGATGAGGAGAGTGGCATGGGAGGTGGTGCTGCGAGTGGTCAGGCTCCTGACCCAGAGACCGTTGAGCAGGAAATCAGTGACATGTAGACACTACTTGATGATGATGAAGCCGATCGCACTTGGGGGCCAGGTGCAGAAGGGGCTTCATCTTTATCAGGAGAAGCGGGTGGCAGCTTGCCCGTGCCATGAGGCGGTGGCTGAGCCAGCAAGGTGTTAGCATGGTTACAAAAGAAAGAAATATCACATATGAAGGCCGCACATCTTGTTAAAATATATCATTTATTTAGACACAAAAAACTAAAATAAAAATTATTGTATACAATTTTAAAACCGTGTGTGGAATATACATCTGGTCCAACACACCCCTGCAACCATGAAGTTCAAAGCCAAAATAGTGCAAAGTTAATGAATAAAACATCAAAAATATAATACACAATACTTATCAGATGATGTAGTAAGCGGATATGATATGCAGACTTATACGCCCCACGCGTATCACCAGCTAGACTAGCTTCCTCAGGGGTACTGTGTCCATTGTATATATTATGGTAAATCACCAAAAATAAGAGTCACTTGTATGAAAACAATTTGTAGGAGGCGGGCAGGGAGGGTTGATGCAGCTGAGAAAAATTCCCTAGTGTAGGGATGGGCAAACTGCGGCTCTCCAGCTGTTGTAAAACTACAACTCCCAGTATGTCCAGTCTGCCTACAGCTATCAGCCTACAGCAGGGCATGATGGGATTTGTAGTTTTACAACAGCTAGAGAGCCGTAGTTTTACAACAGATAGAGAGCTGCAGGGCACATGCATACTATAGATGGTGCCATCCAGCATGGGACGGCATGCAGGGGATGCGCATGCGCATATCGGCATCGCGCCAGGAAACAAACCATGAAGCGATCCAAATGCCGGAAGTATATCTCGATCCCAGCGGAACGTTGATGTGCACATGCGCCAGCACTGCGTGTCAATGTGCGTTCCAAGATCAAGAAGAGCCAGCTTTTGGATCCAATATCTCAGAGATTGGGTGAGATTGTGACATTAAGGAATTGCATATACTATCGGATGTCAAGAAAAGATTGGGTGACACAATTTCTTAGTAAATAAATTATGAATCAATTAAGTATAAACTTAAAAAAAAAAAAAAAAAAAATGTCAATACTGGCCCCTGCATCGGTCACATAATTGTCTATTATATACACTCACCTAAAGAATTATTAGGAACACCTGTTCTATTTCTCATTAATGCGATTATCTAGTCAACCAATCACATGGCAGTTGCTTCAATGCACCACTACAAATAGGAAAAAGAGGCTACAATTTGCACGAGCTCACCAAAATTGGACTGTTGAAGACTGGAAAAATGTTGCCTGGTCTGTTGAGTCTCGATTTCTGTTGAGACATTCAAATGGTAGAGTCCGAATTTGGCTAAAACTTAATGAGAACATGTATCCATCATGCCTTGTTACCACTGTGCAGGCTGGTGGTGGTGGTGTAATGGTGTGGGGGATGTTTTCTGGGCACACTTTAGGCCCCTTAGTGCCAATTGGCCATCGTTTAAATGCCACGGGCTACCTGAGCATTGTTTCTGACCATATCCATCCCTTTATGACCACCATGTACCCATCCTCTGATGGCTACTTCCAGCAGGATAATGCACCATGTCACAAAGCTCAAATCATTTCAAATTGGTTTCTTGAACATGACAATGAGTTCTCTGTACTAAAATGGCCCCCACAGTCACCAGATCTCAACCCAATAGAGCATCTTTGGGATGTGGTGGAACGGGAGCTTCGTGCCCTGGATGTGCATCCCTCAAATCTCCATCAACTGCAAGATGCTATCCTATCAATATGGGCAAACATTTCTAAAGAATGCTATCAGCACCTTATTGAATCAATGCCACGTAGAATTAAGGCAGTTCTGAAGGCAAAAGGGGGTCCAACACCGTATTAGTATGGTGTGTCTAATAATTCTTTAGGCGAGTGTATATGTGCGTGTTTACATACCCAAAAAAGTAAATAAATAAAAAAGTGATTAATAAACAAATATCAGCTATAGCCATAGCCATAGATATACAAATTAAATAAAGCATAATATGGTAGAATTATAAAATCCAACAGGGTGTAATTATGAATATTTATTACAATATGATTTTAAAACCATAAAGAATATATTTCATACAAATTATTTAGGAAAATCCCTAAAGTTCTGAAACATAAAGATCAAGATCATACCATACATACATATAGTCAATTAATCAAGTAATATATCCGTGCGAATGCGATCAAATGTTTGTGAATTGCAAGTTCGCGGCAGGCCCCATTCACTTTAATGGCAGGCGAACCTGAAAAACCTTCAGTTCATACTTGCAGCCACCAAATAATTACAAGAAGTGCACAAATCTTCCCACAACATGGACAGTGACATACCAGATGTATTAGGCTCCTTTCACACCTGCGTTCAGGTGTCCGCTCGTGAGCTCCGTTTGAAGGGGCTCACGAGCGGCCCTGAACGCAGCCGTCTGGCCCTAATGCATTCTCAGTGGAGGCGGATCCACTGAGAATGCATCCGCCTGCCAGCGCTCAGCCTCCGCTCCGCTCAGTGAGCGGACACCTGAACGCTGCAAGCAGCGTTCGGGTGTCCGCCTGGCCGTGCGGAGGCGAGCGGATCCGTTCCGACTTACAATGTAAGTCAATGGGGACGGATCCGCTTGAAGATGACACCATATGGCTCAATCTTCAAGCGGATCCGTCCCCCATTGACTTTCAATGTAAAGTCTGAACGGATCCGCTCAGGCTACTTTCAGACTTAGAAATTTTTTCTAAGTTATAATGCAGACGGATCCGTTCTGAACGGAGCCACCGTCTGCATTAATATGAGCGGATCCGTTCAGAACGGATCCGATCGAACGCAGGTGTGAAAGTAGCCTTATTCGAATTTGCGATCTCCATTCATTATTTTTTTCAACGCAAAATATCGTCAATGTAATTTTCGCCTATGCGCAAAATATGTGCAGCCTACTACAGCAACTGGGTTTCCACCAGACCGAAGTTGAATACGATCAGAAAAAATTGTTGGCAACAATTTTTGCGACATTGAGGAAGAATCACTGTAAGTAATTTGACATTAAAGCAGTGTATTTGATTACATTTCACATGCATCACCTAACAATTAGTGTTGAGCGCGAATATTCGAATTGCAAATTTTTTTCTCGAATATCGCAATTTCGAGATTTCGCGAATATTTAGAATATCGTTCTATATATTCGCGAATTCGAATATTCGTTTTTTTTTTTTTTATTATTATATTTTTTTCTTTCCCACTTCTCTAAAGTTGTTCTTACCTGTCCTTTGGATTCCTGGCTTCCTGGCTGCTCCAGTCAGTGGCGTTTTCAACTTACTGCTATATTCCATATTAGCTAAATTACAATCTAATCTATATGTGTATTTTACGAAATTTCGCAAATTGCGATGCGAGTAATATAACACGAAATAATCGCATGAAGATTTCAATTTAGCACTGCTATATTCCATATTCTAGCCTAATATGGAATATAGCTGTGCTAAGTTAGCACTGCTATATTCCATACTAGGCTAGAATATGGAATATAGCAGTGCTAAGTTGAAATCTTCATGCGATTATTTCGTATTATATTACTCGCATCGCAATTTCGGCTTTTGCAAATGTTCTTAATATTGCTCTAACTTCGTCTTTTAGAATATTACGAATATTCTAAAAGACGAAGTTAGAGCAATATTACGAAATTTCGTAAAATACACATAGATTGTATTTAAGATAATATACTGCTATAGTAATATTTTTTAATAGTGTACATATTTTACAAAACTTAAGTTCAGAAGAGGCAAAAAAAATTAGAGGCAAAAAAAGGGATTATAGCACTATATTAGCTAAATTACAATCTATATGTGTATTTTACGAAATTTCGTAATATTGCTCTAACTTCGTCTTTTAGAATATTCGTAATATTCTAAGAGACGAAGTTAGAGCAAATCACGAAATTTCGTAAAATACACATATTAGCCTAGCCATAGTCAATTAGCATAGGAACGTTGCCTTATACTATCAAGATAAATAATCGCAATACGCGAAAAAAAAAATCGTATATTATTCGCGATAATTGGAATAATTACGAATATTCGATTTCGACGAATATAACATGAATATTCATTCGAATATTCGCGAAATATCGCAAAATCGAATATGGCACCTCCCGCTCATCACTACTAACAATCTCTGTATTTGCAGATTGAGTGTTTAAAAAAAGCGCCATTGAAAAATTCCCTAATTACGCAAAAAAAAAAATTCCGCCGTACACACAACTTCACATTTTATAAGGTCTCATGAGATATTAGTGATTGGTGCACTATGTATTGCTTTGAGAACTTGCCACTCCAGTACAGGCCACAAAAATTAGTCAATAGGCATTTACCTGACAGCACACAACTTTGTAGGATTCTGTGGCTGGAGGTACATTAGGCGGTCACAGGATAAAAATGTAACTGTAGGCCAGTAAAGGCCCCAAAAATTAGCCAATAGGCGTTCACCTGACAACAAAGAACTTTGGATTTTGTGGCTGGAGTTACATTAGGCGGTCACAGGATAAAAATGTAACTGTAGCCCAGTAAAGGCCCCAAAAATTAGCCAATGAGCGTTCACCTAACAGCAAAGAACATTGGATTCTGTGGCTGGAGGTACATTAGGCGGTTACAGGATAAATATGTAACTGTTGGCCGGTACAGGCCTAGAAAATTAGGCATGTAACGGACATAAAATGCTTTTTATGCCGCTGTATTTACCTAACACAGGGACCATGATTTGTTCTGGGTGGTGACGGATATTTGTGGGCTGTCATAAGGAATTTCAATCAAACATGGTCGACTCGTCACATGTGTTGAATTCCTCCGAGATCTATGCCTCATTCAGTGAGTGTGCTTATCGGTCACGATCACCCCCTGCTGCGCTGAACGTCCTTTCGGACAGGACACTGGATGAGGGGAAAGCCAAGAGTTCCATGGCAAATTGTGCCAGCTCTGGCCACAGGTCTAAGTACGTTGCCACCCAGTACTGGTCCTTGCCCTTTATCCACCCAGTACTGGTCCTTGCCCTTTATGCTTTTTATACGGGGATTCCTCTTCAAACACTGTAGCATGAAGTCCCCCATTTGCACTAAACTGGAAGAGGTGGAGTGGCCTGGCTCCTGCTCATCATCCAGGATAATGTTGTCCTCGTTCTCCTCCCCCCATCCATGGACAACCCCAGGGATCCCAGAAACGTTTAAAGGATGCTCTTCTTGCTCCTCCTCCGCCCCAGCACCATCCTCCTCTGACTCCTCTTTAGACTCCTGTTGTTGACTTGTCACAGATGGAGTAGCCCCCCCATGGGAATTCATCCAGCATTGCGACTTCCTCATCTTCCTGCTCCTGCTCCTCGACGGCTTGGTCAATGACACGACACAATGCACGCTCCAGAAAAAAGGCGTAAGGTATGATGTCACTGATGTCGCCCTGGCTGCGACTGACCAGTTTGATGATCTCATCAACTGGCCGCAGAAGTCTGTATGTGGTGTGCATGAACAGCCTCTGGTATGGTGAACAAAAAAAAAAAATTCCCCAGAACCTGTCCTGCCGCAGAGTTCATACAGGTAGTCATTAACTGCACATTTCTGCTGGAGCAGCCTATCAAGCATATACAAGGTGGAGTTCCATCCCGTCAGCCAGTCACAAATTAGACGTCTGACGGGCAGGTGGTGTTGTCTGTGGTCAGATGTATCATCGCACCGACACTGTGTGCCAGAGATTCATTCATAGGGGGTATGTCCATGTGGTGAAACTGTTCAATTGGCTGTCCTGTACCACCTGATGGATATGTAATGGGTTAAAGTTCTTCACAATGTAAAAGAATATGGCGGGCGCGAATATCGTTATATGTTTGCATGTTTGGCGAATCGCGAACGCACAAAATTTGCCACAAACCTACCGCCGAGCGAATCGCAAGGCCATCTCTAATAATAATAATTATATCAATTCATAATATGAATTATTAACAGATAAATAATTATAATATAGGATAAAGAACAATTGCACAGTCTGTCAATAGTGATGGTCTTGCGGTTCGCCCGGTGGTAGGTTCTCGGCGAAATTTCCTAGTTCGCAATTCGCCAAACATGCGAACATATGGCAATATTCGTGCCCGCCATATTCTTTTACATTGTGAAGAACTTTGACCCATGACACATCCATCAGGTGGTACAGGACAGCCAATTGAGACATTTCAGCACATGGACATACTCCCTACCTTATAAATAAACCTGATCTGGCAGCCATTTTACATTCAGTCTTTTGTCAGTGTAGGGAGAGGTTGCTGTGTGGAGCAGGGACAGGCTGTTAGGGACACCAAATGCTAGCTAATAGGGCCACAAAAGTCCTTTTATGGACTGGTATAGGTGTAGTATTGATAGGTGTGGAGTACAGAGGGGTGTAATATACTTATAATATACTTTCTAGCATAGAAAGCATATTATAGTGGATTTGTATTGTGCAGCAGTGGTGAGCGGTTCTGCAGCGATACTGCAGCGATACTGCAGCTACACAGAGTGACAAACGCAATTATAAAAAAATAATTATAACTGATGTGATATACCAGTCGCCCCCCAAAAAAAAACTGATAGAAGCCGGGTGTTATATTTACCAATAATATACTTTCTATATAGTGCATTTGGGTACAGCAGCATTTGTTTGAAGTTTTGCAGCATTCCCTCTGCTACACACAGTGAGAAACATTATTGGAAAAATAATTATAACTGGCGTGATCTACCAGTCTCCCCCCAAAAGAACTGATAGAAGCGGGGTGTTATATACCAATAATATACTTTCTATATAGTGCATTTGGGTACAGCAGCATTTGTTTGTGGTTTTGCTGCGTTCCCTCTGCTACACACAGTGACAAACGGTATTGGAAAAAATAAATATAACTGGTGTGATCTACCAGTCGCACCCCCAAAAAACTGATAGAAGCGGGGTGTTATATACCAATAATATACTTTTTATATAGTGCATTTGGGTACTGCAGAATTTGTTTGTGGTTTTGCTGCGTTCCCTCTGCTACACACAGTGACAAACGGTATTGGAAAAAATAATTATAACTGGTGTGCGCATGAGCGTACGCGAAAATTATATTGCCGATATTTCGCATTGAAAAGATAATGAATGGAGATTGCAAATTTGAATAATACATCTGGTATGTCACTGTCCATGTTGTGGAACTATTTGTGCACCTCTAGTAATTATTTCTTGGCTGCAAATATGAGCTGAAGGTTTTCCAGGTTCGCCTGCCATTAAAATGGATGGCGAATGGGATAGAGAAAAGCGCTCATAGGGTAAGTATGTTCAGTAAAAAAAATTCTACTATAAGAGATTGTTTGCTCACCTATTGCGGTTGCACCAATTGGGCGCAACCACAATGAAGGCCAAAAGAAGAGAATTGCAACGGTTGGTGCAGCCTAGATTCATCCGATCGTCTTGGGCAGGAGCCACCCTGCTGCTCGGGTAACGGTAGAAGAGAAGAAACGCTGAACTTTACGTCAAGCGTGTGGACCTTAGAGGGCACACTAACACAACCGGTCATAAGCAATATTTAGGTTTCACCAATTTTCCGTTTTATTCATAGACAACGCGTTTCGGAGTACTGGAAACCCCTTTATCAAGTCTGAAAGGAGGATTAATACAAAGAAAAGTGGACACATATGTGGAAAAACACAATACATGTGTGCCTATCCATATAAAGAGATGTGTGACAATTGTATAATAATAAATATAGAAAATTATATAAAAATATATATAATTATAAATACATATATATACATAGATATAAAGATAAGAATAAAAATTAATGCATAATCATGAAAAAAATATATAAATAAAAAATGCATATATATGCGGAAAAAAATAAAAAATAAAATAATGTATATAAAAAATACATATAAAATTCATAGGATAATGAATATTGCATATACATGGAAGATTGTGACATAAAATAAGCCAAAGAAAATACATATATATAAAATGAATAGAATAACCAAAACCACATATACATAGAGGATTGTGACCTAAAAGGCCAATGCTATAAAATTATCATTTGCTGGGGTAAAAAAATGTTGAACCAGAAATGGACACAAAACGTAGAAGAGGCCACACTATATAATATACTGTTATCTCAGCTGAGAAAGGCACCAAAAATTGTATTTCTCCATTAGGAAAAGAGAAAAAGAGAAAATAAACACATATATATATATATATATATATATATATTGTAAGGGATCGCCTCTTATTTGGGGGTCATTCTCACAGATACGCCTTTAGGACACAGGGTTTCAGGTCCAAACAGTGTATTTATTGTTCAACACCAGCAACAATAAAATGACAAAATAATAAACACTCGCCCGTCCAGGCTCTAACTAAACATAAAGTTTCCTGACTCACCTAGGTCCCAGTTCACACCCTGTGAACTCGTGCGGCTTTGTCAGCCAATGTCCCACAGCCTCCTGGCTGTACAGAGCACAGTTCAGTATTTCTTGTGGGGGATTGGGGCTCAGTAGTCTGCCTGACTATGGCCCTGCGACCCTCCCAGGCGTCGCTGCGTCCCCCAACTCCAGTCTATCGCCCAGCTTTGTGGTCCCTCAGCCTTGCCCAGCTGAGACCACACAGACAGAGCCTCCAGGCCTCTGTCCACAGGTAACACACACTACCCCCTTTCTGACACTCTGGGAGGTGCTTTGTGCCAGGCTGATTACCTCCAGCTTCTCTCACCTGTGGTGGAACAGGGGTGTGGACCGAACTATCCACCCCTTCCTTGCCTCTAACCTGAGTGAGACCTATTACTATCTCACAATATATATATATATATATATATATATATATATAGTACAGACCAAAAGTTTGGACACACCTTCTCATTCAAAGAGTTTTCTTTATTTTCATGACTATGAAAATTGTAGATTCACACTGAAGGCATCAAAACTATGAATTAACACATTTGGAATTATATACATAACAAAAAAGTGTGAAACAACTGAAAATATGTCATATTCTAGGTTCTTCAAAGTAGCCACCTTTTGCTTTAATTACTGCTTTGCACACTCTTGGCATTCTCTTGATGAGCTTCAAGAGTTAGTCACCTGAAATGGTTTTCACTTCACAGGTGTGCCCTGTCAGGTTTAATAAGTGGGATTTCTTGCCTTATAAATGGGGTTGGGACCATCAGTTGTGTTGTGGAGAAGTCAGGTGGATACACAGCTGTTAGTCCTACTTAATAGACTGTTAGAATTTGTATTATGGCAAGAAAAAAGCAGCTAAGTAAAGAAAAACGAGTGGACATCATTACTTTTAGAAATGAAGGTCAGTCAGTCCGAAAAATTGGGAAAACTTTAAAAGTGTCCCCAAGTGCAGTCACAAAAACCATCAAGTGCTACAAAGAAACTGGCTCACATGCGGACTGCCCCAGGAAAGGAAGACGAAGAGTAGAATATCTGCTAGGAAACCACTGCTAAGGACAGGCAACAAGCAGAAGAGACTTGTTTGGGCTAAAGAACACAAGGAATGGACATTAGACCAGTGGAAATCTGTGCTTTGGTCTGATGAGTCCAAATTTTAGATATTTGGTTTCAACCACCGTGTCTTTGTGCGACGCACAAAAGGTGAACGGATGGACTCTTTGTTCCCACCGTCAAGCATGGAGGAGGAGGTGTGATGGTGTGGGGGTACTTTGCTGGTGACACTGTTGGGGATTTATTCAAAATTGAAGGCATACTGAACCAGCATGGCTACCACAGCATCTTGCAGCGGCATGCTATTCCATCCGGTTTGCGTTTAGTTGGACCATCATTTATTTTTCAACAGGACAATGACCCCAAACACACCTCCAGGCTGTGTAAGGGCTATTTGACCATGAAGGAGAGTGATGGGGTGCTGCGCAAGATGACCTGGCCTCCACAGTCACCGGACCTGAACCCAATCAAGATGGTTTGGGGTGAGCTGGACCGCAGAGTAAAGGCAAAAGGGCCAACAAGTGCTAAGCATCTCTGGGAACTCCTTCAAGACTGTTGGAAGACCATTTCAGGTGACTACCTCTTGAAGCTCATTAAGAGAATGCCAAGAGTGTGCAAAGCAGTAATCAAAGCAAAAGGTGGCTACTTGCAAGAACCTAGAATATGACACATTTTCAGTTGTTTCACACTTTTTTGTTATGTATAGAATTCCACATGTGTAAATTCATAGTTTTGATGCCTTCAGTGTGAATCTACAATTTTCATAGTCATGAAAATAAAGAAAACTCTTTGAATGAGAAGGCGTCCAAACTTTTGGTCTTTACTGTATATATATATATATATATATATATATATATATATATGTGTGTTGCTACCAACAGTGCAAAGGACTAGAAGGATGTAAATAACTGGACATATATAAATATCATCAGAGGTGAGCATATGAGCCAGCAATCAGGGGCTGGTGGTGTATCATATGCTTTTAAATAGAATATGGTGAGTGAGTAAATCCATAATGGGGCTTGGGGATGTCGCTGCTGGTTGATGAGGAGGGACTCGGATGCCGGGGTGTGTCTTTCCTGGGTCGGATCAGAAGAGCCGGTGCCGCGGCTGAATCCAAGTGACACGAGGAGGACGCTGACCTGTGCAGTGTGCGCACTGCTACAGGTTAAGAGGAGTATGTGGGAGGGCCTAAATATGCTCATTGGAGGAGCGTCCCTTGAGGGGCGGGGTTACGAACGGTGCACGGAGTAGTGGAGGGAGAGGGGGCGGGACAGGGACAGGGATGGGGATCGGAACCAAGTAGCGCTGATAACAGAGCGGAGCTGAGATAAGCATGTATAGGACTGAATCAAAAGATGGCAATTGCCAATTATATGTTAAAATGAATGGGACCTGCCGAGAACCTTTGGTTCAAGAAATATTTGATCGCATTCATGCAATCGCATTTGCGAGATCGTGTTTGTGAATCGTTCCGGCAGATGTTCGTCCATCACTATCTGTCAATCAATAACCCAAATATCCTAGCACCTCAGTTGTATATAAAAGTGGAATCACAGTACAAAGAAAAAGAGGGACAATAGAAACCTATAAGAAAATCCATAGGAAAGGCAGGTAAATAGAGTGGCAGACAATATTATATATAAATGAATATATATATATATATATATATATATATACAGTACTGACCAAAAGTTTGGACACACCTTCTCATTCGAAGAGTTTTCTTTATTTTCATGACTATGAAAATTGTAGATTCACACTGAAGGCATCAAAACTATTAATTAACATATGTGGAATTATATACATAACAAAAAAGTGTGAAACAACTGAAAATATGTCATATTCTAGGTTCTTCAAAGTAGCCACCTTTTGCTTTGATTACTGCTTTGCACACTCTTGGCATTCTCTTGATGAGTTTCAAAAGGTAGTCACCTGAAATGGCTTTAACTTCACAAGTGTGCCCTGTCAGGTTTAATAAGTGGGATTTCTTGCCTTATAAATGGGGTTGGGACCATCAGTTGCGTTGAGGAGAAGTCAGGTGGATACACAGCTGATAGTCCTACTGAATAGACTGTTAGAATTTGTATTATGGCAAGAAAAAAGCAGCTAAGTAAAGAAAAATTGGGAAAACTTTGAAAGTAAGGGCTATTTGACCATGAAGGAGAGTGATGGGGTGCTGCGCCAGATGACCTGGCCTCCGCAGTTACCGGACCTGAACCCAATCGAGATGGTTTGGGGTGAGCTGGACCGCAGAGTGAAGGCAAAAGGGCCGACAAGTGCTAAGCATCTCTGGGAACTCCTTCAAGACTGTTGGAAGACCATTTCAGGTGACTACCTCTTGAAGCTTATCAAGAGAATGCCAAGAGTGTGCAAAGCAGTAATCAAAGCAAAAGGTGGCTACTTTCAAGAACCTAGAATATGACACATTTTCAGTTGTTTCACACTTTTTTGTTATGTATATAACTCCACATGTGTTATTTCATAGTTTTGATGCCTTCAGTGTGAATCTACAATATTCATAGTCATGAAAATAAAGAAAACTCTTTGAATGAGAAGGTGTGTCCAAACGTTTGGTCTGTACTGTATATATATATATAGAAAAGGTCTGGCAGCACTCCCTTGAAATTTTGAAGATGTAGGGTGCCCGCGGTGATCCCTCGATTCAGGACGGAAAACAGACAATGAAAGTCCGCAGCACTCCTTGAAAAATAAAATGTGCTCTTTATTCACACATATCAAGTGACAATGTTTCGGTTCTCTCACAGAACCTTTCTCAAGTCAGGTGTAACATAAAGTGCAATAGTGCTAGTATATATACCTAGTATGATTGTTACCCATTAATTAATCAACCTATAAAAAACGTGCACTCCCCTTTATAGGAATGTTACAATTCATTCATTTACACCACGTATCAATGTGAAAAGGGACTGTGAAATGTCCTACATATATTCTATAACATCATAGCGGTGATATTCATTACAAACTTTCCATAATAATAGTGCATATAATAGTGCATATAATAAAGTGCATAGTGCATTAAAACCATATACATAAAAATGTACCTGGCTGGGAGTTTGGACTATTATGTGTAGCAAACCAGGAGGTTGGCTTCTTAACTCGCGAAGATACATGCTGGTTCTGCGCATCTGTTGCTGTCCAATACGCATGTGTCAACCCTTACCCCTACTGCTGGGTGGTACATAACTGATGCACGTCACCAAAGGCGGATACCAAATGCCGCAACGTCTGGTGTCAATGCAGTGTCGGCACGCTCAGCACACCTCACGTGCCTGCAAACATTTCGTCACCGCTACCAGCAGTGCTTCATTTGCCTTTTCCACCATTTTGTCTAAGGGCAATCTTTTGGGCAGTATATATATCTGTCATCCTTCTTATTTCCACTACTTTATATGAGTCCAATCTTCAAACCAACATATCGACTTCCTGATTATTCACTTATATCACACAACAATATAAAAAATCACATTGTGGCATAATTAATCTGCGTAACTTCCACTGGATCCACCTAATACAGCATTCTGGACATACATAGACATGAGCAATACAGGATAGGGCGCAAGCCCACCATCCCCTCAGTTACCCTAAGCTCAACAATTAAACCTTTGGGTTTCAATGTATCTAAACGGAAAATCCATCTGAGCTCGTTTTTCTTTAATATCATTAACCTATCACCCCCTCTTTCTAATGGTTTTACATGGTCTAAAATCATGAATTTCAATTCATTTTCTTTATGATTTTTTTTCCACAAAGTGTTTTGACACTGGCAAGTCCTTTCTTTTATTTCTGATGGATTGTCTGTGATTGTTTAACCTGGTTTTCAGGTCACATGTAGTTTCACCTACGTAAAGCATTTTGCATGGACACCATAATACGTATATTACCCATGATGAATCACATGTAAGGTAATATTTAATGTTAAAAGTTTCTCCTGTGTCCGGATGCGTGAATACTGATCCCTTATGCATCAGTTTACAATTCACACATCCCAAACATGGGAAACTCCCTGTACACCTAATTTTCAAAAATGTTTGCCTTAACTGGCCATTTTCAGGCAATCTTGAATGCACCACTTTGTCTCTAACATTCCCTGCTCTTTTGTATGCCATCATAGGTGGATCTCTAAAGGCCACTATTGTAGGGTAGCCACTTCTAAGTAGACCCCAATGTCGCCTCACTATACGTTCAATGCTTGGGCTCAACTCATTGTAAGATGACACAAAAGGTAACCTTTCATTTGCCTGCTTCTGTTTAGTAATTATCAGTTCATCTCTAGACATTTTTTTTACTTTATCCGCATGTCCTTTTACCAAATTTCTAGGGTAGCCTCTATTCACAAATGACTGCTCCATCTTTTTTAGTGACTGATTCATAGTATCTTCCTTATCTACTATCCTCCTCACTCTCAGCATTTGGCTGCATGGCAAAGAACTTACCATCCTCCTTGTGTGTCCACTTGCAAAATGCAATAATGTGTTTTTGTCAGTTGGTTTAATATTCAAATCCATATGTATTTGCTCGTCCTCTGTATATACCTGAGTGTCTAGAAACTGCACCCTGTCCTCTGATGCCGTTGGATTTTTGTAAATTGGATCTCCTTGTCAATGGAGTTCAGAAATACATGAAAGTCCACCAGTGCATCCGTCGTGCCTGTCCAGATGAGGAAAATGTGATCTATGTATCTCCACCACGTCAAAACCTGGTTGAAGTGGGGAGATACATAGACAAGACGTTCCTCAAATGACCGCACACATATATTTGCATAGGTGGGCGCGGTGGGCATGTATATATATATATATATATATATATATACTAGCTGAAGGACCCGGCTTCACACAGGTATATTTCATCTATTTCATTTTATTTTTCCATGTATCGTAAAAGGATATTGACAGTTTCCCCATTACAGTGACCTCTACAGTACCTGCCCCTTTAACATTGACCTCCAGAGTGGCCGCTCCTTTAACATTGACCTCCACAGTGCCCTTCCCTTTAACAATGACCTTCACAGTGCCTTCCCCTTTAACAGTGCCTGCCCCTTTAACAGTTAAATCCACAGTGCCCGCCCCTTTAACAGTGACCGACCCTTTAGCATTGACCACCCCCTTTAACAGTGACCTATATAGTGGCCGCCCCTTTAACAGAGACCTCCACAGTGCCCTTCCCTTTAAAAGTAACTTTCACAGTGACCACCCCTTTAACAGTGACTTTCACAGTGACCTCCCCTTTAACAGTGACTTTTATAGTGACCACCTCTTTAACAGTGACTTTCACAGTGACCTCCCCTTTAACAGTGACTTTTATAGTGACCACCTCTTTAACAGTGACTTTCACAGTGACCGCCACTTTAACAGTGACTTTTACAGTGACTGCCCCTTTAACAGTGACTTTCATAGTGACCGCCCCTTTAACAATGACCGCCCCTTTTAACAGTGATCTTCATAGTGGCCGCCAATTTAACAGTGACCTACACAGTGCCCCCCCCCCCTTTAACAGAGACCTCCACAGTGAGCACCCTTTTAAAAGCGACTTTCACAGTGACCATCCCTTTAACAGTGACCGCCCCTTTAACAGTGACTTTTACAATGACCGCCCCTTTAACTGTGACTTTTACAGTGACCGCTCCTTTAACAGTGACTTTCACAGCAACCACCCCTTTAACAGAGACTGCCCCTTTAAGAGTGACTTTCACAGTGACTGCCCCTTTAAGAGTGACTTTCACAGTGACTGCCCCATTAATAGTGACTTTCACAGTGACCTGCCCTTTAACAGTGACTTTCACAGTGACCGCCCCTTTAACAGTGACTTTCACAGTGACCATCCCTTTAACAGTGACCACCCCTTTAACATTGACCGCCCCTTTAACAGGGACTTTCACAGTGACCGCCCCTTTTAACAGTGACTTTCACAGTGACCTCCCCTTTAACAGTGACATTCACAGTGACTGCCCATTTAACAGTGACCGCCCCTTTAACGGTGACTTTCACAGTGGCCGTCCCTTTAACAGTGACTTTTACTGTGAGCGTCACTTTAACAGTGACTTTCACAGTGAGCGCCGCTTTAATAGTGACTTTCACAGTGACTGCCCCTTTAGCAGTGGCTTTCACAATGACTGCCCCTTTAACAGTGACTTTGACAGTGCCCGCCCCTTTAACTGACTTTCACAGTGACCTCCACAGTGCCGCCCATTTTATAACAATAACCTCCACAGTGCCCGCCCCTTTAATAACAGTGACCGCCACAGTGCCCGCCCCTTTTAAGCAGTAAAAAAAAATGGCTGGGTTGTTATGGAAACCTGGGGTAAAACTGTGTTTATGGCAGTTAGGATTTGAAGAGAAATAGTTGCAGGCTTGTAATGGCTAATGTGGGTAATTTTTTGGGAATATCTCATGAATAGAGTTGAGCGAACACCTGGATGTTCGGGTTCGAGAAGTTCGGCCGAACTTCCCGGAAATGTTCGGGTTCGGGATCCGAACCCGATCCGAACTTCGTCCCGAACCCGAACCCCATTGAAGTCAATGGGGACCCGAACTTTTCGGCACTAAAAAGGCTGTAAAACAGCCCAGGAAAGGGCTAGAGGGCTGCAAAAGGCAGCAACATGTAGGTAAATCCCCTACAAACAAATGTGGATAGGGAAATGAATAAAAATAAAAATTAAATAAATAAAAATTAACCAAAATCAATTGGCGAGAGGTCCCATAGCAGAGAATCTGGCTTCCCGTCACCCACCACTGGAACAGTCCATTCTCAGATATTTAGGCCCCGGAACCCAGGCAGAGGAGAGAGGTCCCGTAACAGAGAATCTGGCTTCATGTCAGCAGAGAATTAGTCTGCATGTCATAGCAGAGAATGAGGCTTCACGTCAGCCACCACTGCAACAGTCCATTGGCATATATTTAGGCCCAGCACACAGGCAGAGGAGAGAGGTCCCGTAACAGACAATCTGGCTTCATGTCAGCAGAGAATTAGTTTGCATGTCATAGCAGAGAATGAGGCTTCACGTCAGCCACCACTGCAACAGTCCATTGGCATATATTTAGGCCCAGCACCCAGGAAGAGGAGAGAGGTCCCGTAACAGACAATCTGGCTTCATGTCAGCAGAGAATTAGTCTGCATGTCATAGCAGAGAATGAGGCTTCACGTCAGCCACCACTGCAACAGTCCATTGGCATATATTTAGGCCCAGCACACAGGCAGAGGAGAGAGGTCCCGTAGCAGACAATCTGGCTTCATGTCAGCAGAGAATTAGTTTGCATGTCATAGCAGAGAATGAGGCTTCACGTCAGCCACCACTGCAACAGTCCATTGGCATATATTTAGGCCCAGCACCCAGGCAGAGGAGAGAGGTCCCGTAACAGACAATCTGGCTTCATGTCAGCAGAGAATCAGTCTGCATGTCATAGCAGAGAATGAGGCTTCACGTCACCCACCACTGCAACAGTCCATTGGCATATATTTAGGCCCAGCACACAGGCAGAGGAGAGAGGTCCCGTAACAGACAATCTGGCTTCATGTCAGCAGAGAATTAGTCTGCATGTCATAGCAGAGAATGAGGCTTCACGTCAGCCACCACTGCAACAGTCCATTGGCATATATTTAGGCCCAGCACCCAGGCAGAGGAGAGAGGTCCCGTAACAGACAATCTGGCTTCATGTCAGCAGAGAATTAGTCTGCATGTCATAGCAGAGAATGAGGCTTCACGTCAGCCACCACTGCAACAGTCCATTGGCATATATTTAGGCCCAGCACACAGGCAGAGGAGAGAGGTCCCGTAACAGACAATCTGGCTTCATGTCAGCAGAGAATCAGTCTGCATGTCATAGCAGAGAATCAGGCTTCACGTCACCCAACATTGGAACAGTCCATTGGCATATATCTAGGCCCCGGCACCCAGACAGAGGAGAGGTTCATTCAACTTTGTGTAGCCTCGCAATATAATGGTAAAATGAAAATAAAAATAGGATTGAATGAGGAAGTGCCCTGGAGTCCAATAATATATGGTTAAGGGGAGGTAGTTAATGTCTAATCTGGACAAGGGACGGACAGATCCTGTGGGATCCATGCCTGGTTCATTTTTATGAACGTCAGCTTGTCCACATTGGCTGTAGACAGGCGGCTGCGTTTGTCTGTAATGACGCCCCCTGCCGTGCTGAATACAAGTTCAGACAACCCGCTGGCCGCCGGGCAGGCCAGCACCTCCAAGGCATAAAAGGCTAGCTCTGGCCACGTGGACAATTTAGAGACCCAGAAGTTGAATGGGGCCGAACCATCAGTCAGTACGTGGAAGGGTGTGCACATGTACTGTTCCACCATGTTAGTGAAATGTTGCCTCCTGCTAACACGTTGCGTATCAGGTGGTGGTGCAGTTAGCTGTGGCGTGTTGACAAAAGTTTTCCACATCTCTGCCATGCTAACCCTGCCCTCAAAGGAGCTGGCATTGACACAGCTGCCTTGGCGACCTCTTGCTCCTCCTCTGCCTTGGCCTTGGGCTTCCACTTGTTCCCCTGTGACATTTGGGAATGCTCTCAGTAGCGCGTCTACCAACGTGCGCTTGTACTCGCGCATCTTCCTATCACGCTCCAGTGCAGGAAGTAAGGTGGGCACATTGTCTTTGTAGCGTGGATCCAGCAGGGTGGCAACCCAGTAGTCCGCACAGGTTAAAATGTGGGCAACTCTGCTGTCGTTGCGCAGGCACTGCAGCATGTAGTCGCTCATGTGTGCCAGGCTGCCCAGGGGTAAGGACAAGCTGTCCTCTGTGGGAGGCGTATCATCATCGTCCTGCCTTTCCCCCCAGCCACGCACCAGTGATGGACCCGAGCTGCGTTGGGTGCCACCCCGCTGTGACCATGCTTCATCCTCATCCTCCTCCACCTCCTCCTCATCCTCGTCCTCCTCGTCCTCCAGTAGTGGGCCCTGTCTGGCCACATTTGTACCTGGCCTCTGCTGTTGCCAAAAACCTCCTTCTGAGTCACTTCGAAGAGACTGGCCTGAAAGTGCTAAAAATGACCCCTCTTCCTCCTCCTCCTCCTCCTCCTCCTCCTCCTGGGCCACCTCCTCTTGCATCATCGCCCTAAGTGTTTTCTCAAGGAGACATAGAAGTGGTATTGTAACGCTGATAACGGCGTCATCGCCACTGGCCATGTTGGTGGAGTACTCGAAACAGCGCAACAGGGCACACAGGTCTTGCATGGAGGCCCAGTCATTGGTGGTGAAGTGGTGCTGTTCTGTAGTGCGACTGACCCGTGCGTGCTGCAGCTGAAACTCCACTATGGCCTGCTGCTGCTCGCACAGTCTGTCCAGCATGTGCAAGGTGGAGTTCCACCTGGTGGGCACGTCGCATATGAGGCGGTGAGCGGGAAGGCCGAAGTTACGCTGTAGCGCAGACAGGCGAGCAGCAGCAGGATGTGAACGCCGGAAGCGCGAACAGACGGCCCGCACTTTATGCAGCAGCTCTGACATGTCGGGGTAGTTGTGTATGAACTTCTGCACCACCAAATTCAGCACATGCGCCAAGCAAGGGATGTGCGTCAAATTGGTTAGTCCCAGAGCTGCAACGAGATTTCGCCCATTATTACACACACCACCAGGCCGGGCTTGAGGCTCACCGGCAGCAACCACTCGTCGGTCTGTTGTTCTATACCCCGCCACAACTCCTGTGCGGTGTGGGGCCTGTCCCCCAAACATATGAGTTTCAGAATGGCCTGCTGACGTTTACCCCGGGCTGTGCTGAAGTTGGTGGTGAAGGTGTGTGGCTGACTGGATGAGCAGGTGGAAGAAGAGGAGGAGGAAGCCGAGAAGGAGGAGGTGGCAACAGGAGGCAAAGAATGTTGCCCTGCGATCCTTGGCGGCGGAAGGACGTGCGCCAAACAGCTCTCCGCCTGGGGCCCAGCTGCCACTACATTTACCCAGTGTGCAGTTAGGGAGATATAGCGTCCCTGGCCGTGCTTACTGGTCCACGTATCTGTGGTTAGGTGGACCTTGCTACAGATGGCGTTGCGCAGTGCACACTTGATTTTATCGGATACTTGGTTGTGCAGGGAAGGCACGGCTCTCTTGGAGAAGTAGTGGCGGCTGGGAACAACATACTGTGGGACAGCAAGCGACATGAGCTGTTTGAAGCTGTCTGTGTCCACCAGCCTAAATGACAGCATTTCATAGGCCAGTAGTTTAGAAATGCTGGCATTCAGGGCCAGGGATCGAGGGTGGCTAGGTGGGAATTTACGCTTTCTCTTAAATGTTTGTGAGATGGAGAGCTGAATGCTGCCGTGTGACATGGTTGAGACGCTTGGTGACGGAGGTGGTGGTGGTGGTGTTGGTGGTACATCCCCTGTTTGCTGGGCGGCAGGTGCCAACGTTCCTCCAGAGGCGGAGGAAGAGGCCGAGGCGGCAGCAGCAGAAGAGGCCGAGGCGGCAGCAGCAGAAGAGGTAGCAGGGGGAGCCTGAGTGACTTCCTTGGTTTTAAGGTGTTTACTCCACTGCAGTTCATGCTTTGCATGCAGGTGCCTGGTCATGCAGGTTGTGCTCAGGTTCAGAACGTTAATGCCTCGCTTCAGGCTCTGATGGCACAGCGTGCAAACCACTCGGGTCTTGTCGTCAGCACATTGTTTGAAGAAGTGCCATGCCAGGGAACTCCTTGAAGCTGCCTTTGGGGTGCTCGGTCCCAGATGGCGGCGGTCAGTAGCAGGCGGAGTCTCTTGGCGGCGGGTGTTCTGCTTTTGCCCACTGCTCCCTCTTTTGCTACGCTGTTGGCTCGGTCTCACCACTGCCTCTTCCTCCGAACTGTGAAAGTCAATGGCACGACCTTTATTCCATGTGGGGTCTAGGACCTCATCGTCCCCTGCTTCGTCTTCCACCCAGTCTTGATCCCTGACCTCCTGTTCAGTCTGCACACTGCAGAAAGACGCAGCAGTTGGCACCTGTGTTTCGTCATCATCAGAGACATGCTGAGGTGGTATTTCCATGTCCTCATCATCAGGAAACATAAGTGGTTGTGCGTCAGTGCATTCTATGTCTTTCACCGCTGGGGAAGGGCTAGGTGGATGCCCTTGGGAAACCCTGCCAGCGGAGTCTTTAAACAGCATAAGAGACTGCTGCATAACTTGAGGCTGAGACAGTTTCCCTGGTATGCATGGGGGTGATGTGACAGACTGATGGGGTTGGTTTTCAGGCGCCATCTGTGCGCTTTCTGCAGAAGACTGGGTGGGAGATAATGTGAACGTGCTGGATCCACTGTCGGCCACCCAATTGACTAATGCCTGTACTTGCTCAGGCCTTACCATTCTTAGAACGGCATTGGGCCCCACCATATATCGCTGTAAATTCTGGCGGCTACTGGGACCTGAGGTAGTTGGTACACTAGGACGTGTGGATGTGGCAGAACGGCCACGTCCTCTCCCAGCACCAGAGGGTCCACTAACACCACCACGACCATGTCCACGTCCGCGTCCCTTACTAGATGTTTTCCTCATTGTTATGGTTCACCACAACAACAAAAATATTATTTGGCCCAATGTATTGTATTCAAATTCAGCGGGATATAAATTTGAGGCCTAGTATTTAGGCGCTGGGTGACCGGTATGGATTTACTGACAGAATTAGACTTGGAAATGCACAGTAGCGGGTGTGTGAAGTTATTCTGAATGACCCTATGTGCACCTTGAATATTATATACCCTTTTAGGGATAGATTTCAAATAGCTCTGATATAGCAGAAACCACTAAATTATGAAATTGCTAAATTGGGAATTGTATTTCAACCCAGAACAAAAAATGTGCTTTGACGGACACTAAATAACTTTCCCAGCCACAACAGGACAGCGGTAACGAGAGATTTAGCGGGATATAAATTTGAGGCCTAGTATTTAGGCGCTGGGTGACCGGTATGGATTTAGTGACAGAATTAGACTTGGAAATGCACAGTAGCGTGTGTGTGAAGTTATTCTGAATGACCCTATGTGCACCTTGAATATTATATACCCTTTTAGGGATAGATTTCAAATAGCTCTGATATAGCAGGAACCACTAAATTATGAAATTGCTAAATTGGGAATTGTACTTCAACCCAGAACAAAAAATGTGCTTTGACGGACACTAAATAACTTTCCCAGCCACAACAGGACAGCGGTAACGAGAGATTTAGCGGGATATAAATTTGAGGCCTAGTATTTAGGCGCTGGGTGACCGGTATGGATTTAGTGACAGAATTAGACTGGGATATGGCCAAAAAATAACCACACTATTGCTGGTTAAATGCACTTGGTGACGGGCGCAGCTTGCCCCTGATGTAGTATATGGCCAAAAAATGAACAGACTATTGCTGGTTAAATGCACTTGGTGTCACAGCTTGACGAACCACACTACTGAGGGTTAAATGCACTTGGTGACGGGCGCAGCTTGCCCCTGATGTAGTATATGGCCAAAAAATGAACAGACTATTGCTGGTTAAATGCACTTGGTGACGGGTGCAGCTTGCCCCTGATTTAGTATATGGCCAAAAAATGAACAGACTATTGCTGGTTAAATGCACTTGGTGTGATAGCTTGACCAACCACACTACTGAGGGTTAAATGCACTTGGTGACGGGCGCAGCTTGCCCCTGATGTAGTATATGGCCAAAAAATGAACAGACTATTGCTGGTTAAATGCACTTGGTGACGGGCGCAGCTTGCCCCTGATTTAGTATATGGCCAAAAAATGAACAGACTATTGCTGGTTAAATGCACTTGGTGTGATAGCTTGACCAACCACACTACTGAGGGTTAAATGCACTTGGTGACGGGCGCAGCTTGCCCCTGATGTAGTATATGGCCAAAAAATGAACAGACTATTGCTGGTTAAATGCACTTGGTGTCACAGCTTGACGAACCACACTACTGAGGGTTAAATGCACTTGGTGACGGGCGCAGCTTGCCCCTGATGTAGTATATGGCCAAAAAATAAACAGACTATTGCTGGTTAAATGCACTTGGTGTGACAGCTTCACCCTGATGTAGGCTTTAGCCAAAAAACAACCACACCATTGAGGGTTAAATGCACTTGGTGACAGGCGCAGCTTGCCCCTGATTTAGTATATGGCCAAAAAATGAACAGACTATTGCTGGTTAAATGCACTTGGTGTGATAGCTTGACCAACCACACTACTGAGGGTTAAATGCACTTGGTGACGGGCGCAGCTTGCCCCTGATGTAGTATATGGCCAAAAAATGAACAGACTATTGCTGGTTAAATGCACTTGGTGACAGGCGCAGCTTGCCCCTGATTTAGTATATGGCCAAAAAATGAACAGACTATTGCTGGTTAAATGCACTTGGTGTGACAGCTTCACCCTGATGTAGGCTTTAGCCAAAAAACAACCACACCATTGAGGGTTAAATGCACTTGGTCGCAGCTTGGATGCACTTGGTCGCAGCACCGCACAAGACACAAAATGGCCGCCGATCACCCCAGAAAAAAGTGACTGACAAACGGTCTGGGCAGCCTAAAAACAGTGAGTGAGCATTTGAATTACAGCAGCTCAATGATGCACAGCTGCAGATCGATCGATTAATCAAGTGAAGTCCTTTGGAGGAGTTAATCTGCCTAATCTCGCCCTACTGTCGCATCCGCAACCTCTCCCTACGCTAATCAGAGCAGAGTGACGGGCGGCGCTATGTGACTCTAGCTTAAATAGAGGCTGGGTCACATGGTGCTCTGGCCAATCACAGCCATGCCAATAGTAGGCATGGCTGTGACGGCCTCTTGGGGCAAGTAGTATGACGCTTGTTGATTGGCTGCTTTGCAGCCTTTCAAAAAGCGCCAAGAAAGCGTCACAAAAGCGCCAAGAAAGCGACGAACACCGAACCCGAACCCGGACTTTTACGAAAATGTCCGGGTTCGGGTCCGTGTCACGGACACCCCAAAATTCGGTACGAACCCGAACTATACAGTTCGAGTTCGCTCATCCCTACTCATGAACTGTACGTCCTAGAGAGCTGAGATCTAAAACCTTCCCGGACACCTGATGTACCTGTGTGCCAAATTTGGTGTAGATCGATCCAGTCACTTGGTCGCGCATAAAGAACAGACAGACAGACAGACAGAAACTCTTTTTTATATAAATGAGAGAGAAGAGATATGTCAAGCATATAGAGAATCAAATAAATTCCAGGCCACAGAAGAGGTCCAGGGTCTTCTGGGGAATAATCCCGTGGAGGTCTTCAACCATATCTGTGATCAAATCATATCCTCCATGTTGTCACGCTGTTGATCCTGCGACAATGTCCATCTCTGCTTCCTCATCCTCCACCATGTCCTCAGCCTCCACTACAGGGACAAGTCACAGTGACCCTCCAGCATTTCCCATGTGCAGGGCATGGCGGTGTCTCGCTGTTCCGCACCTCATTTTCCTGGGTGAACGGAGTCAAAAAGGGGAGGAACTGCTTTGCATCCTTCGACAAGAAATCAATTCCTGGCTTTCTCCCCGACAACTCAAAATCGGAACCATGGTGACCGACAACAGAAAGAACATTGTGTCAACACTGTGTCAAGGAGGGCTGAGCCATGCACCCTGCCTGGCACACATGTTCAATCTGGTTGTCAAGCATTTCCTAAAGTTTTTCACCCATCTGCAAGACATCCTAAAAAGGGCAGGAAACTTTGCATGCACTTCAGCCACTCGTACACTGCAAAGCACACCCTCCTTGAGCTGCAGTGGCAGAATGGCATCCCCCAACATAGGCTGATCGGCGATATTTCCACCCGTTGGAATTCCACCCTCCATATGTTGGACCGACTATACGAACAGAGAAAGGCCATGAACGAATTCTTGATGATGCAAGCAGATAGGGATACTCTACTGTGTAACTTTGGTGTCAGACAGTGGCAGATCATGCGTGACACCTGCCGTTTGCTCAGGCCCTTTAAGTATGCCACATTATTTGTCAGTCGACAGGACTAAGGGATGAACTATGTCATTCCGCTGCCCTGTGGGGGCTGAACTGGAAGAGGAGGAGGAGGGGGAGGAGGACATTGGAGCACAGGCAATGTGTAGCAAAATGGGTGTTTTTTTATTTATTCAGATGACAGGAGAGGAGGAGCAGCCAGAGGAGCTACAGGGCGATGAGGAAGACAAGACAGATGACCCAGACACACCATGGCAGTATGCAGTAGAGATGGAGGCACAGAGTCCCTCCGAAGGCTGCAATATCTTTGACTTTAGGAGTAGTGTTGATCGCAAATTTTTTATCACAAATTTTCTAAATGCCAATTTTTGCAATCAAGAAAATAATGACAGGAGATCACAAATTCTCGAATTCTCAGATATATGCCAAATATTTACCAAAATATTCACGAAATATCGCAAATTCGAATATTGCCCCTGCCGCTCATCACTGATGCTCACTTGCTTGTGTAGTGGCAGCCAAATTGTCACCATTCGGCAGAGGGATGACTTCTGGCTCTCCACCTTGTTGGACCCTCGCTACCAGTCCAGAATGGGGGCCTTTTTTACACCCACTGAGAGAGAGGACAAACTGAACTTCTACAGAGACATCCTATGTAGTCAGTTGGTCGCTGCCTATCTGTGCCATCATCCATCCTCTCACAGGTTAAACTGGAGGGGCCCTCTGCGCTCATGTTCCACTGCCATGGCTGCTGGGGAGGGATGGGGTGGCAGAATCAGTACCAGGTCTTTCAGCAGTCTGAGTCTACAGTTGCTGAGAGTAGCTTTCTTCACCTGCATAGTGAAAAAACTACTCACCAGCAGCAGCAGGTAGACCTGGAGTAGGACCTGGACCAGCAGTTGGTGGCATACTTGGAAAGCACCCTGCCAACACACATTGAAAATCAGCTGGACTACTGGGCTGCCAAACTGGATTTGTGGCCACAACTAGCAGAGTTTGCCCTGGAAAAGCTGTCCTGCTCGGCCAGTAGTTTGGCATCAGAGTGGGTGTTTAGTGCAGCGGGGGCCATAGTTAAACCAAGAATAACTCGCCTGTCCACCCAAAATGTGGAGACACTGAACTTTATTAAGTTGAATCAGGCGTGGATCAGCCAGGATTTCCAACCACCAATTCCTGATGCATCAGACTAGATCATCCATGGTGCCACACCAACACTTTGACAAAAGAGACCGGTTTCTTCTGGCTACCTGCCTCAGCTACTACTCTGATGCTGACACCTGCCTGATGCCACACATCTGATGCCAAGTGCTCTTTCTTTCACCCACCTTCATCAGTGGGTACTGGTATTGCCACCCATCGCCCCACTCTGTCACCTGGTTACTTTGTGGTCTCCTGATGCTGCTATCTCCACAGTATGTCACCTTGCCACTCTGTGGTATCCCGCTTCTGCTGCAATCTCCAAACTATGTCACCTTGCCACTCTGTGGTGTCCTGATTCTGCTTCTGTCATATGCACACTATGTCACCTTGCTACTCTGTGGTATCCTGCTGCTGCTATCTCCACACTATGTCAACTTACCACTCTGTCGTATCCTGATGCTGCTGCTGCCATATCCACACTATGTCACCTTGCCACTCTGTGGTATCCTGATGCTGCTGCAATATCTACACTATGTCACCTTGCCACTCTGTGGTATCCTCCTGATGCTGCTGATGTCACCACCTCCATACTATGTCATTATGCCACTCGGTGGCCTTCTCCTGATGCTGCTGCTGCCACTACCTTCAGACTCTGTCATTGTGCCACTCGGTGGCATTCTCCTGAGGCTGTCAACTCCAGACTGTGTCATTGTGCCACTCGGTGGCCTCTTCATACTGCTGCCACCTCAAGACTCTGTCATTGTGTCACTCGGTGGCCTCCTCATAATGCTTCCACCTCCAGACCCTGTCATTGGGCCACTCTGTGGTCTCCTCATGCTGCTTGCACTTCTCCACTATAACACGGTCCACTTTGTGGACTTCTCATGCTGTTCCCACGCTCCCCACTTCATGAATGGTCCACTATTTTGGCTTTTGACCTGCATGAGATCAACATTCATTTGACCTTTCTTCTGATCTGTCAGAATGAAGGAAAAATAAGATGCACAACGGATCCTGCCTGTGTAGCATCTACAAGGCCTGTATGGTCCCATCAGAATTGGCTTATGATTTGGTAGCCAAAAGCAGGAGTGGGTAGAAAACACAGAAGACATGCAAATATTCCATTCATGTGTCATCTCTGTTTTAGATACACTCCTGTTTTTTTGGGGCATTATCAATACTGATGGATTATTGAGCAAATGCTGACCGAGAGAAGGCATATGCTCCACAGACAGGATCCGTTTTTTGTGGGTTATTGTTCTGACGGACCAGAGGAAGAGAAAATTAATCAGTGACGTTAACACAAAATTACTGCTAACACCCTCTCCACTCTGTCAGGGGGGCTCTACTTGTATAAGCATTTAATAGAACAGGTTCGGTAAACATTGATGTGGAATCAGATGATAATGGTGTAAAAGGAGTGAACTTTTTCTTGGCTCTAACTTCGACCTGTAAGGCTGAGTTCATACTTGAATTATTTGGTCAGTTTTGTCCCCGTGACTGCCCAAATAAGTGAAGTGTGCAGTGATTTTAAGCGCGACTCCTGTCATCTGCATGTCATATGGTCTCACAATATTATTTCACTACAAAAACAGACTCCCTATGCGTGTTACTGCAAGGTACAGTGTTCTACACCACTATAAAAGCTCTCTACAACTCGGAATAACAGCAACGGAGTGGGGCGCAGCCATAGCGCAGGGCAAACTGACTTAGGGGGAAGACTGCAGGCTAGGAGAGGGTTAAGGTTGCCTGGTGTGGTATGTTAAGGGGATGGTATGAGTTAGGTGGGGAGGAGTTGGGGTTTTCAGCGGGAGGATATAAGATTGGGAGGAGGAGCTTAGGGTCAGTTGCAGCCTTTACCAGCGTGATTTTCCCACCCTCCCACCCCTTTGTTTTTATTGGTTGGAGATTGGTGGTAGTAGGAAGGCTGCTGGAAATAGGATCCTGGGGAGCAATTCAATGGTTAAGAGGTGCAGGACATGTTGGAGCCTGCATCTCAGATGGTTTGTTAATGCCGAGGATGGGGCCCCTGTTTGGGCTACAAGGCCTACAGGGGGGGATACTAGTATACTTCGAGGAGTTGGTGCCCTTGGGTCGGTGAGTGCGGCCAAGGGTAAGTCTTGAAGTGCGAGGTGAGGCGGTGAAGGAGGATACGGCTCGTTTGGGTTGCCCTCCAGGATCCTTGTTACGGTGCAGTAGGTGATAAGGTTGATGGATGTGTAAAATGCCTGCTGTTATTATTGTTATTGTTATTATTATTATTATTATTATTATTATTATTATTATTATTATTATTATTGATGTTATATGGTGTACGATGTGGTTTTGTTATGCGTGGAATAATTAAGTTTGGTCATCATGGTCATTTCACCAAGCAAGTACGTGATGGTGTGGTTATTTAAAGGGGGTAACAGGGTAGGTTTTGTAGCCGGAGGAGATTCTTCCATCCTATTAAGTCAATAGACGTTTTTTAACGTAATTTGCCGCAAATATATTTGTATCAAACCAAACTTTTCCAAAAAAGTTTGGCGAAACGGTGAATCGAATATTTGAAAAATTCCCTCATCTTTATGTATTATCTTCAAACTGTTATAATCTCAATTCAACATTATCAATAAATGTTTCGCTGTAATGGTGTTCTATTCAGGAAAGACAACTAAAATGCTGGTTCATTCTGATTTTAGACCAGAGTATACCCACCACAAGAAGCCTAAAATGCAACATGAAACAGTCAGCTTTTATGTATACTTTATAATGTTTTTGACTAGGAAGCTAGAAATCAAATTCAATGGAATATTAATGTAAAAAGCTTCAAAGAAAGAATGTTTGCAGAAAGCTCAAGGGACTGATCCTTTAACCATTTTTGTGTGTATCTCTCTCTCTCTCTCTCTTGCAGTAGAGCCGGATTGGGGAATGCACTCTGACGCCAATTATATACAATGGCGTCAGGTGTAAGTGATAGGTTATAGTTTTGTTTGTGACGCCAATTGCAGCGTGCACAGGGTACAGTCACAGGGCCCTTTAAGGTGTTGTAACTCACGTACCAGGTTAGGAATGCCAGAGTGGTGTAATGTCTCTGTGTGGTAATGGCAATAGTGTCAACGGTGTCTCCTACCTTGGTACAGCTGGACTCCTGGATCTTGACTCACTTGCAATAAAATGAGTGTGGTGCTAGTAGGAGTAATTGAGGGATTTTCAGCAATAATTGAGATCCAGACTTCAATAAAGATCAAACTTGTCTTTACTAGACGCAGCTTTCATCCAAGTGAGATATAGCATTGGTCTAAAGTCCCAGCAGGTATTGGCAATGTGTGGCAGGAATCTATCTTCTGCTCTATCATGTGCCTGGAGCTTTTGCAGGAAAGGGACATCTGCTTAGTAGCTTTGTAATGTGGCAGGAATTTATCTTCTGCACTATGTATTTTCTGCTGTCTAGGGGACTGACTAGCTTAGGATGAATTTGGCTTTGCCTGGGGTCTCTGGACGGTACTCACAGCTATCTTCACAGGGTATGCTTTTTCCTGGAGTGGTCTGCTTGCTTCTTTCAGCTGAGGCTGCAAGGCTCAGGCTGGGGATGATGATCAATTGTCTCAGTCGAGACAAGATCCTGGCTTTATATACCTATAACTGGGAGCTCCTACACATACACCCTACCCCTAGCAGGGGTGGGTTACACACTAACTTAAACTTCCTTCCCTTCTCATGAGGCAGGACATTGGCCAGCCCACTTCTGCTCATAGAGGGGGAGCTGATTTGGAATGTACTATTCCAGGCTAGAAACTCTAAACTGGCTGCTAGCACATTGCTGCCACCTGCTGTTGAACATGGAGAATACAGCAATATTCATGTAACAATGTAGCAATACACAATTATGATAATATGATATGAAATTATGTAAAATGACAAAGTTAGTGCCCTTAAGAGGTTGTAGTGGGGTAAAAGAGTTTTGCAACGTAACTCTGGGATGTTACATATATATATATTATATATTGTAGGAAGGCGCTAGGGTCCGTCATTGATGGAAGGTACGTGTCACCGAGGTTCCTGGCCTCGGTGAGATAAGAATCAGTAATTTTGTGTGTCAGCGGCAGCTAGTGCTCGCTGACACTGCTTTACTTAGTGTGGCTGTAAAACCAATCTGGGCCGTTTTGATTGGGAGCAGCCAAAGAGCAGGGTGGGTGGCTGTTCCCCACGTCCAGGCCAGGTTTTGGGCTGGGAATAAAAACCCAGCCAGCAGTCACAGCTGTGTGTGGATTACCCTGCATTTTCATAGTGGATCTGTGAAGCACTGTGGTTTTTGGGTTCCAACCAGTTAGTAGATTGCTAGAGAGCCGCACGCTGAAAATCAGGTGCCCTAAAGCCTGCGGTGGACAGCTGTGAATTGCCCTGAACAAAACAGTCTGCCAGGTGACACGTTTGTGCTGTGGACATTATGTGGTGTGAATTAACAACAGGACTCTGCACAGTGTTATTTTTGCTTTGTTGTGTTTTGTGTAAATAAACACTGAACTTTTACTTTATTACTGTGTTCTTGCCTCTGTACTGCGTCCGCTTATCCTGCCTACCAGAGCAAATCCCTACAATTGGTGGAGGATGCGGGCAAGCTCAGTGAGGCTGGCGTGAATGCCGAAATTTTTTTGGGCACAGTTGTATGTCAGTTATCAAGCCAGCTAAATTCAAACCAGTGTCACACAACAAAATGGAGGCTGCTGTGAAGGCCCTCATGGAGGCTAACTTTCAGCAGCAAGAGACAAACCCGCACCTGCAAGAGGCTAACAAGCAGCAGCAAAAGACCAACCAGTTGCTGCTACAACACGTGATGGCTTTGCAGTCAGCAGGAGCAACCCCAAGCGTCCACGATGCCCAGAAAGCAGTCCGTGCAGCGATCCCTAAGATGACACCCACAGATGACATTGAAACCTACCTGGCGATATATGAGAAAGTGGCCACCAGGGAGAGGCTGCCCCAGGACCAGTGGGCTGAGGTTGTCGTCGCTCCTTTCCTGACATCAGAGTCTCAGCGGGTGTTTTTTGACTTGCCGGACTATCAAGCTGCTGACTACCCAAAGGTAAAGGGTGAGATTTTGGCAAGACTGGGGTTGAATGTACTGGTCTAAGTCCAGCGGGTGCATCAGTAGGGGTTCAACCCGGCTGAGCCCGTGAGACCCCAGTATTATAACCTGCTCAACCTTTTGCAAAAGTGGCTGTAGCCTGATGTGCAGAGCCCCACTGCTATGCTGGACTGGTTGTTAGCAGATATGTTCTGGAGGGCTCTGCCACCCCCTCTCCAGCAATGGATTGACAAGGTCTCTCCAGTTAAATCGCGCTTGAGATGGTCGACTTGGTGGAGCGCTATGAGTGACCCGGAACTTGCAGGGGGGTTACTTTGGGAGGGGGGCAGTCAAATACCGTAACTCTTCACACCAGCCCAGACGACTGGTGCCCCCTAAACCCGCCCGGGATGTAACCCCTGTGGACAGGGGCATAGCTACTGGCTCATGGGCCCCGGTGCAAGAGTTCACCTTGGGCCCCTCTTCCCTCAGTTCGTTGTGTGTCTTCTTATGTGGCACAAGGGTCTTTGGGCCCCTCAGGCTCCTGGGCCCGGTAGCGACTGCTACCTCTGCACCCCCTATAGCTACGCCCATGCCTGTGGACCCCGCTCCAATAATCTTCTGGCCGTATCAGGAGCCTGGCCATGTTCAAGCTGACTGTCCACATCAGGGGGAACCCATGGACACAAACTATGGTTTCTGTCAGTCATTGTATGCCACAGAACTGTGTGCAGTGGGTGCTTCGGAGTCTCTGAACCACCTGTGCCAGGTTGAAGTGGGAGACCCTCCAGCGGACCCTGGTAAGGGGTTCCTGGTACGTTCTGCTGAGAACAACGGCCGTCAGGTCGGAGTCATGTGTATACATGGGGACTTAAAAGACTACCCTACTGCTATAGTGTCTCTGTCCATGGTTTCCGGCAGGTGGACCCACAAGGTGGCTGTTGCAACCAACCTACACTATGAACTTATAATAGGGAGAGATTTCCTGGGCTTCCCGGCACTGTGGCCTGTTCCGAGAGTAACTGATACCCATGAGACCGGTGTAACCCTAGCAGAGCATCCCGGCTCAGGGGGGAGACCAGAATCCTTGAGTCCAAAGGGCCAGCAGTTGGGGTGACCGCCACTTCGATGGAAGAGAGGGAAACAACCCCGCTAAGTGTAATGGTGGGAGACATGGAGGACTTACCGCCGGGGCCTGAGCTGGCAGACCTCAATGTCTCTGGGGATAATTTTGGTACTGCACAATAACGGGATCTAATTTTATCCCCAGCCTGTGAAAATGTACTAATAATAGATGGTGAACAACAACAACCAGGGGCAGAGTCGGTGTTCCCCTGTTTTGTGGTTCATCAGTATATGTTGTATCAGGTAAATCAGCTGTGAGGTGAATCCATTGAACAGTTGGTGGTGCCCCAGGCTTATCGCAAACTTGTGTTAGAGTTAGTCCACCAGCATGTTCTCAGGGGTCATCTGGGAATGCAGAAAACACAGGACAGGATACTACAATGGTTTTACTGGCCCAATGTGTTTAAAGAGGTGGACGAGTTCTGTAGGTCTTGCCCGACCTGCCAGGCAACTAGCCCCCAGCACCTTTTTCGCAGTCCCTTGGTACCTCTCCCGATCATCGAGGTACCGTTTGAGCAAATCGCTATGGACCTAGTAGGACTAGTACCGAAGTCCGCTAGGGGACACCAACACATCTTGGTTGTCTTTGATTACGCCACTCGGTAACCGGAGGCAGTGCCACTGCGACATACATCGGCAAGACTTATAGCTAAGGAGCTAATGGAGATGTTCTGCCGAGTGGGGCTTCCAAAACAGATTCTGACTGACCAGGGGACCTCTTTTATGTCCAAGGTCATGAGGGAACTCTGTAAATTGCTGCATATTAACCACCTCCGGACCGCCTAACGCAGATGTGCGGTCCGGAGGTGGCAGCGCTGCGCACAGTCACGCATATACGCGTCATCTCGCGAGACGCGAGATGACGCGACTATGCGCGCGCGCATGCGCAGTTCGCGCCGGCATTTCGCACAGAAGTATTTCGTCAGCAACCTGCCAGCCAATGATCGTGGCTGGCAGGTTGCTGATTTTTAAAAAATCCAATCAAAGTGCCAGATAGCAGATCATATTTGTAAATATGATCTGTTATATGGCTGCCTGCTCCTCTGCTGGTTCTTTTCGTCGGTTGGATCCAGCAGAGGAGCAGGCTTCACAGTGAGTACACCAAACACTACACTATAGCCCCTGATCACCCCCCTGAACCCCAATTAACCCTTTGATCACCCCTTTGATCACCCCTGTCAATCACAAGTGAAAAGAAAAAAGTGATCAGTGCAAACTGTCACTTTTTTTTTTCACTGTTATTGACCGTTAGGTTTTAGGTATAGTTTAGGTCCCTTGGTTAGGTAGTTAGCGATCAGTTAGCGCCCAGCCCACCGCACCGCAGTCCGTTATTCGCTGATTAGCGTATCGCTAATCAGCATTTGTACTTTTATAGTATCTGGAAGTGATCAAAACTGATCACGGTCAGATCTATAATAGTACTAGTGTCACTTTAGTTCGCCCTCCACCCAAAACGCAGTGTTTGCCCGATCAGGCCTGATCGGTCGCCCACACGTGCGTTCGCCCACACCCGCCCCAACGCAGTGACAAAAAAAAAATTTTTTTTTGATCACTGCACATTCACTTTACACGCACTGCGGCGATAAAAAAATCAGTTTTGATATTTTTTATCAACCGCAGCGGCCTCCGGTACTTCGCTAGCCTCCCCTTTGTAAGACAGGCTTGCTTTTTTTTTCTTGGGTAGTCTCAGGGAATACCCCTAAATTTAGTTGCCCACATGTCTAACAGGGGGTATTCTTCTGAAGAGGCCTACAGGCTTCTGACCCAGTCGGATGAGGAGTGGGAACCCTCATCTGATGAATCCAGCGGGTCAGAATACGAACCTGTAGAAAGCAGTGGCTCTCTGACCCAAAGTTCGGACGAGGAGGCTGAGGTCCCTGATACCACCAGGCGTACCCGGCCCCGTGTCGCTAGACCGCAGGTTGCGCAGGATCCGCTTCAAGAGCAGCAGAGTGGGGCTGGTGCTGTCGGATTACGTGGTGAGGCATACACCAGCAGCCCAGCCCTCCCTGGACCTAGTACCAGCACTGCCGTACAACCTGGTGAAGTAGCGAGCACCAGAAGGGCAGTTGAAGCTGGTACGGTGGCACGTGCAGTAGTGACCCCGTCGCAGCCACCGCAAAGACGTGCCCGTAGAGCCCCTAGAATCCCAGAGGTGCTGGCAAACCCTGATTGGCAGTCCCCAACTTCAGCCGCACCTGTAGTTTTCCCTTTCACTGCCCAGTCTGGAGTTCGGGTTGAGACGGCTCAGATCGGTTCGGCCCTGGGATTTTTTGAGCTGTTCTTGACTGCGGAGCTTTTAGACATAGTTGTGGCCGAAACAAACAGGTATGCCACACAATTTATCACCGCTAACCCGGGAAGCTTTTATGCCCAGCCTTTCCGGTGGAAACCAGTCCAAGTTTCCGAACTTAAAACTTTTCTGGGCCTCCTCCTCAACATGGGCCTGACAAAAAAGCATGAATTGCGGTCATATTGGTCCACGAACCCGATTCATCACATGCCCATGTTCTCTGCTGCCATGTCCAGGGCACGTTTTGAGGCCATCCTGCGGTTCCTGCACTTTAGTGACAACACCGCCTCCCGTCCCAGGGGCCACCCTGCTTTTGACCGGCTCCACAAAATTCGGCCCCTCATAGACCATTTCAACCAGAAATTTGCAGATATTTATACCCCAGAGCAAAACATCTGCATAGACGAGTCCCTGATACATTTTACCGGGCGCCTTGGCTTCAAACAATACATCCCAAGCAAGCGCGCCCGGTATGGGGTCAAATTGTATAAGCTCTGTGAAAGGGCCACAGGCTATACCCACAAATTTCGGGTCTATGAGGGAAAAGATCAGACCCTGGAGCCGGTCGGTTGCCCTGACTACCTGGGGAGCAGTGGGAAGACAGTTTGGGACTTGGTGTCACCCTTATTCGGCAAGGGGTACCATCTTTATGTGGACAATTTTTACACAAGTGTGGCCCTCTTTAGGCATTTGTTTCTAGAACGGATTGGCGCCTGTGGTACCGCGCGAACTAGTCGCGCGGGCTTCCCCCAACGGCTCGTTACCACCCGTCTTGTGGGCCGCACTGTGTAACGAAGAACTGCTCGCGATGAAATGGAGAGACAAGCGTGACGTTTACATGCTCTCCTCCATTCACGCAGACACGACAATACAAATTGAGCGAGCAACCCGTGTCATTGAAAAGCCCCTCTCAGTCCACGACTATAACCTCCACATGGGAGGGGTCGACTTCAATGACCAGATGTTGTCTCCGTATTTAGTTTCCCGACGCACCAGATGCTGGTATAAGAAGGTGTCTGTATATTTAATTCAATTGGCTCTGTACAATAGTTTTGTTCTCTACAGTAAGGCTGGGAGAACTGGATCCTTCCTCAAATTTCAGGAAGAGATCATCGAGAACCTCCTGTATCCAGGAGGTTCCGTGGCCCCAACCACCAGTGTAGTTAGCCGTCTACACGAGCGACATTTCCCCAATGTCGTTCCTGGTACCTCAACCCAACAGTCACCCCAAAAAAGATGTTGTGTCTGTAGCAGGAGTGGAATAAGGCGTGACACCCGCTATTTCTGTCCTGACTGTCCGGACCACCCTGCCCTATGCTTTGGAGAGTGTTTCCGGAAGTACCACTCACAGGTACACTATTAGCATAGGGATCATCTCATCAGGACAGGCACACAGGGCTATTAGGGCCCATTCACTCACTGCTGCTGCAAACGTCTCCTTTCACATGGGACAAAGTGCATAACGCACTTCGCCACATCTTTGGGCGATTTGCGCTTTGCACATTGACCCATGGGGAAGGAGAGGTTTGTTCTATAAAGGTAAAAAAAAACAAAAAAAAAACACACCAGTAAGCAAACACGTTAATGTTCAGTTAAAAAAGTTAAAGTTTATATGTTCTGTTGCAAAGTTAATAAAATTATTGCGTTGCGGCCTGGTTTTTTCTTTTTTTTTTTTCTTTTTTTACCCTCCAGGTGGACCAACCGATTGACTAGCTGCAGCACCGATGTGCATTCTGACAGAAGCATTGCGCTGCTGTCAGATTACACGCAAGTCGGTGTATGCGGCGCTGCAAGACGGGATTTTCTCCTCTGCAGTGACAGATACGTTTGCCGAGGCATACGAGCTGAGGAGGATGCGGCGTTCCTATGCTTTGGCAAGCACTTTGTATATATATATATATAAAAAAAAAATAAAAATCCCAGCAATGATTTATTCATCCACATCGATTGATGTGAATGGAGAAATCTGGTTTGCCAGGGCATACGAGCTAAGTGGGTATGGATGTAGGGCGGAGCTCCTATGTCCTGGCAGACGCCTTTCCCCTCCCTTTTTTTTTTTTGGCAGAGATTTTTTCATCCACATTGATCGATGCGAATGAAGAAATCTGTGCCGTTCATTTTTTTCTTTCAGCCCAGAGGCTGAACGGAAAAAAAAATCTCATTACCTGTATGCTCAATATAAGGAGAATAGCAGAAACTCCTAATGCTGGCCATACATGTAATGATTGCGGAGACCCTCAAATGCCAGGGCAGTACAAACACCCCACAACTGACCCCATTTTGGAAAGAAGACACCCCAAGGTATTTGCTGAGGGGCATATTGAGTCCATGAAAGATTTAAATTTTTGTCCTAAGTTAGCGGAAAGTGAGACTTTGTGAGAAAAAAAAAAATATAATCAATTTCCGCTAACTTATGCAAAAAAAATAAAAAATTCTATGAACTTGCCAGGCCCCTCATTGGATACCTTGGGGTGTCTTCTTTCCAAAGTGGGGTCACATGTGGGGTATTTATACTGCCCTGGCTTTTTAGGGGCCCTAAAGCGTGAGAAGAAGTCTGGGATCCAAATGTCTAAAAATGCCCTCCTAAAAGGAATTTGGGCCCCTTTGCGCATCTAGGCTGCAAAAAAGTGTCACACATCTGGTATCGCCGTACTCAGGAGAAGTTGGGGAATGTGTTTCGGGGTGTCATTTTACATATACCCATGCTGGGTGAGAAAAATATCTTGGTCAAATGCCAACTTTGTATAAAAAAATGGGAAAAGTTGTCTTTTGCCAAGATATTTCTCTCACCCAGCATGGGTATATGTAAAATGACACCCCAAAACACATTCCCCAACTTCTCCTGAGTACGGCGATACCAGATGTGTGACACTTTTTTGATGCCAAGGTGGGCAAAGGGGCACATATTCCAAAGTGCACCTTTCAGATTTCACCGGTCATTTTTTACAGATTTTGATTGCAAAGTACTTCTCACACATATGGGCCCCTAAATTGCCAGGGCAGTATAACTACGCCACAAGTGACCCCATTTTGGAAAGAAGACACCCCAAGGTATTCCGTGAGGGGCATAGCGAGTTCCTAGAATTTTTTATTTTTTGTCGCAAGTTAGTGGAATATGAGACTTTGTAAGGAAAAAAGAGAAAAAAAAATCATCATTTTCCGCTAACTTGTGACAAAAAATAAAAAATTCTAGGAACTCGCAGTGCCCCTCACGGAATACCGTGGGGTGTCTTCTTTCCAAAATGGGGTCACTTGTGGCGTAGTTATACTGCCCTGGCAATTTAGGGGCCCAAATGTATGAGAAGTACCTTGCAATCAAAATGTGTAAAAAATGGCCTGCAAAATCTGAAAGGTGCACTTTGGAATATGTGCCCCTTTGCCCACCTTGGCAGCAAAAAAGTGTGACACATCTGGTATCGCCGTACTCAGGAGAAGTTGGGGAATGTGTTTTGGGGTGTCATTTTACATATACCCATGCTGGATGAGAGAAATATCTTGGCAAAAGACAACTTTTCCCATTTTTTTATACAAAGTTGGCATTTGACCAAGATATTTTTCTCACCCAGCATGGGTATATGTAAAATGACACCCCAAAACACATTCCCCAACTTCTCCTGAGTACGGCGATACCAGATGTGTCACACTTTTTTGCTGCCAAGGTGGGCAAAGGGGCACATATTCCAAAGTGCACCTTTCGGATTTCACCGGTCATTTTTTACAGATTTTGATTGCAAAGTACTTCTCACACATATGGGCCCCTAAATTGCCAGGGCAGTATAACTACTATATATAAATTGCTATATGGCAGACATCCTCGTGGCTTGTTGGATGTAGCCAAAAAGGCGTGGGACCAACAACCCACTCAGCATTAAAAGCGTCCTTGAATATTTTACCAAGATGCAACAGCGAATAGAGACCATTTTGCCTCTTGTCCGGGAGCATATGGAGGCCGCTCAGTAAGCCCAGAGTCGGATCTATAATCAGCAGGCTCGGGTCCGGATCTTTAACCCGGGCGATCGGGTTTTGGTTCTGGTGCCGACCTTGGACAGTAAGTTCCTAGCCAGGTGGCAGGGGCCCTACGAGTTACAGGAAAAAATTAAAGAGGTAAATTACAAGGCACACCAACCGGGGAGGCGAAAGCCGGAGCAGGTTTAACATGTTAATTTACTAAAACCCTGGAAAGATAGGGAGACCTGTACGGCAGACAGCCCGTGACCAGGTTTTCTAGGGGAAGCGGTTCTGGCTCCTCTGTCTGATGCAAGGGAAGCGGTTGCCACAATAAAAATTGCTGACAGCATCTCCTTTAAAAAGGCTCAGGAGACCAGGGAGTTCATTAATTGGAACACAGATGTGTTCTCGGACCTCCCTGGACGCCCTTCTGCAATCCAACATGACATTGTCACTGAGCCTCAGGCAAAAGTCCGGTTAAAGCCATACCGGGTAGCCGAGGCTAAGCGAAAAGCCATCTCGGAGGAAGTGCATGCTAGACGTCATTGAGGAATCTAGAAGTGAGTGGGCCAGTCTTATAGTCTTAATTCCTAAGCCAGATGGGACATTATGATTTTGTAACGATTTTAGGAAGTTGAATGAAATATCTAAATTTGATGCATATCCCATGCCTCGGGTAGATGAACTGATTGAGAAGTTAGGCCAAGCCAGGTATTGTTCTGTTTTGGACCTCACTAAAGGGTACTGGCAGGTGCCCTTGACGGAGGCTGCCAAAGAGAAAACTCCCTTCACCCTCCCCTGCCACCTTTCAACGTCTAATGGATATTGTTCTTCGTCCACATCGGCGGTACGCCTCGGTTTACCTGGACAATATTATCATTCACAGTACCGACTGGGAAAGTCACCTGCCCAAAGTACAGGCCATAGTGGACTCCCTTTGAAAGGCGGGATTAACAGCTAACCCAAAGAAATGTGCAATAGGGTTAGAGGAGACTAAATACCTTGGGTATGTCATTGGGCACGGAATAATCAAACCCCAAGTAAACAAAATAGAGGTGATACGGAATTGACCCCGACCTGCCACCTGTAGACAATTAAAGTCGTTCCTGGGAATAGTGGGCTATTATATGAAGTTTGTTCCCCATTTTGCCACTTTAGCGGCCCCATTGACAGGGCTCTTAAAGGGACGGAAGTCTGTTATAGTCCACTGGAATGACCAGGCGGAAAAGGCTTTCTCCACTTTGAAGTCGGCCCTGTGTGGGTCCCCAGTTTTGGTGACACCGGACTTCAAGAGGAAATTTGTGGTACAGATCTATCCCTCCGAAGTAGGCCTTGGTGCGGTACTGTCTCAGGAAGTCAAAGGGGAGGAGCACCCCGTTATCTTCCTCAGCCGTAAGCTCAGTCCAGCGGAGACCCGGTACAGTATAGTGGAGAGAGAGTGCCTGGCCATCAAGTGGGCACTTTAGTCTCTGTGCTATTATCTGTTGGGCAGAAAGTTCTGTCTGGTGACTGACCACTCCCCTCTTAAGTCGATGAGCATGGCCAAAGAGAGAAATGCTTGGGTCACCAGGTGGTCCTTGTCTCTACAAAACTTTAAGTTTACAGTAGAACACAGGGCAGGCCTGTTACAGGCAAATGTGGATGCCCTGTCCCGAGTACAGTGTCTGGCGTGTGTTCACCCCCTCAAGGTTGGACAAAGGGGGAGGTATGTAGGAAGGTGTAAGGGTCCGAAGGTAGGTGTCTATTAAGGGTTATATTGTAGCTGGACCTGTAGGTGTCACCTGGCCTCGGTGAGATAAAAGCCGGTAAATTTGTGTCAGCGGGAGCTAGTGCTCACTGACACTGTTTTACTTAGTGTGGCTGTAAAGCCAAACCGGGCCGGTTCTTATTGGGAGCATCCAAAGAGCAGGGTGGGTGGCTGTTCCCCACATCCAGGCCTGGTTTTGGGCTGGGAATAAAAACCCAGCCAGCAGTCACAGCTGTGTGTGGATTACCCTGCATTTTCATAGTGGATCTGTGAAGCACTGTGGTTTTTGGGGTCCAACCAGTTGGTAGCGTGCTGGAGAGCCACATGCTGAAAATCAAGTGCCCTAAAGCCTGCGGTGGACGGCTGTGGATTGCCCTGTACAAAACAGTCCGCCAGGTGACATGTTTGTGCTGTGGACTGTGGTGTGAATTAACACCAGGACTCTACACAGTGTTATTTCTGCTTTGTTGCTTTTTGTGTAAATAAACACTGAACTTTTGCTTTATTACTGTGTTCTTGCCTCTGTACTGCATCCGCTTATCCTGCCTACCAGAGAAAATCCCTAATATATATACAGTACAGACCAAATGTTTGGACACACCCTCTCATTCAAAGAGTTTTCTTTATTTTCATGACTATGAAAATTGGAGATTCACACTGAAGGCATCAAAACTATGAATTAACACATGTGGAATTATATACATAACAAAAAAGTGTGAAACAACTGAAAATATGTCATATTCTAGGTTCTTCAAAGTAGCCACCTTTTGCTTTGATTACTGCTTTGCACACTCTTGGCATTCTCTTGATGAGCTTCAAAAGGTAGTCACCTGAAATGGTTTTTCACTTCACAGGTGTGCCCTGTCAGGTTTAATAAGTGGGATTTCTTGCCTTATAAATGGGGTTGGGACGATAGTAACATAGTAACATAGTACATAAGGCCGAAAAAAGACATTTGTCCATCCAGTTTGACCTGTCATCCTGCAAGTTTGATCCAGAGGAAGGCAAAAAAAAAACTGTGAGGTAGAAGACAATTTTCCTCACTTTATAGGGGAATAAAGATTCCTTCCCTGAATCCAATCAGGCAATCAGAATAAATCCCTGGATCAACGATATCTCTCTAGTAGCTATAGCCTGTAATATTATTACGCTCCAGAAATACATCCAGGCCCCTCTTGAATTCCTTTATTGTACTCACCATCACCACCTCCTCAGGCAGAGAGTTCCATAGTCTCACTGCTCTTACCGTAAAGAATCCTCTTCTATGTTTGTGTACAAACCTTCTTTCCTCCAGACGCATAGGATGTCCCCTCGTCACAGTCACCGTCCTGGGAATAAATAGATGACGGGATAGATCTCTGTACTGACCCCTTATATATTTATACATATTAATTAGATCTCCTCTCAGTCGTCTTTTTTCTAAAGTGAATAACCCTAATTTTAATAATCTTTCAGGGTACTGTAGTTGCCCCATTCCAGTTATTACTTTAGTTGCCCTCCTCTGGACCCTCTCCAGCTCTGCTATGTCTGCTTTGTTCACTGGAGCCCAGAACTGTACACAGTACTCCATGTGTGGTCTGACTAATGATTTGTAAAGTGGTAGGACTATGTTCTCATCACGGGCATCTATGCCCCTTTTGATGCAACCCATTATCTTATTTGCCTTGGCAGCAGCTGCCTGACACTGTTGTTTGCTGCTTAGTTTGCTGTTTATTAAAATTCCTAGATATTTTTCCATGTCAGTGTTACCGAGTGTTTTACCATTTAATAAGTACGGGTGACTTGCATTATTCCTTCCCATGTGCATAACTTTACATTTGTCAATGTTAAACCTCATCTGCCACTTATCTGCCCAAGCCTCCAATCTATCCAGATCACTCTGTAGTAGTATACTGTCCTCTTCAGTGTTAATTACTTTACACAGTTTAGTGTCATCTGCAAAAATTGATATTTTACTATGCAAGCCTTCTACAAGATCATTTATAAATATATTGAAGAGAATAGGGCCCAATACTGACCCCTGAGGTACTCCACTAGTGACAGTGACCCAATCTGAGTATTTACCATTAATAACCACCCTCTGTTTTCTATCACTGAGCCAGTTACTTACCCACTTACAGACATTTTCTCCCAGTCCGAGCATTCTCATTTTATATACTAACCTTTTATGTGGTACAGTGTCAAATGCTTTGGAGAAGTCAAGATACACGACATCCATTGATTCGCCCGTGTCAAGTCTAGAACTTACCTCTTCATAGAAACTGATTAAATTTGTTTGACATGATCGATCCCTCACGAAGCCATGCTGATATGGCGTTATTTGCTTATTTCCGTTAAGATGCTCTAACATAGCATCTCTCAGAAAACCTTCAAACAGTTTACCCACAACAGATGTTAAACTTACCAGCCTATAGTTTTCAGGCTCTGTTTTTGGACCCTTTTTGAATATTGGCACCACATTTGCCATGCGCCAATCCTGTGGGACATTCCCTGTCAATATAGAATCTGCAAATATCAGAAATAAGGGTCTGGCTATGACATTACTTAATTCCCTTAGGATACGAGGGTGTATGCCATCCGGTCCTGGCGATTTGTCTATTTTAATCTTTTTAAGTCGCTGATGTACTTCTTCCTGGGTCAGACAGGACACTTTTAATGGGGAATTTATTTCAACATTCGGCATGTCATCTGACAGTTTATTTTCCTCAGTGAATACATTGGAGAAAAAAATATTTAACAGCTTTGCTTTCTCCTCGTCGCTCTCTGCGACTCCCCCCTCATTACTCTTTAACGGGCCGACACCTTCAGATTTATACTTTTTAACATTTATATAATTGAAGAACATTTTAGGGTTAGTTTTACTCTCTTTGGCAATTAATCTCTCAGTCTCTAGTTTGGCCGCTTTTATTTGTTTTTTACATGTTCTATTTTTTTCCTTATAGTTTTTCAATGCTTCCGTGCTACCTTCCTGTTTTAGTGTTTTATATGCTTTCTTTTTGTCATTTATTGCTTTCTTTACAGTTGTGTTTATCCACATTGGTTTCTTTTTGTTCCCTAACCTTTTATTCCCATACGGTATGTACCTCTTACAATGAGATTTTAGGATGCTTTTAAAGATATCCCATTTTGTGGCTGTATTTTTATTTGTGAGGACTTTATCCCAGTTAGTTAGGCCTATGGCCTCTCTTAGTTGGCTAAATTTAGCTTTTTTGAAGTTTGGTATTTTTATTCCTCCCTGTACAAACGCTCTCTTGAATGATAATTGGAAGGTTATTACTTTGTGGTCACTATTTCCCAGGTGTCCCCCGACCTGCACGTCTGTTGTTCTGTCAGGCCTATTGGTTAATACTAAGTCCAGTATGGCCATCCCTCTAGTCGGGGCCCGAAACAGTTGGGAGAGGTAATTGTCTTTGGTTATTGCCAAGAACCTGTTTCCTTTATGAGATATACAAGTTTCAGTTTCCCAGTCTACATCTGGGTAGTTAAAGTCCCCCATAATAACCACCTTATTATGATTTGCCGCCTCGTCTATCTCGTTTAGTAGTAGATTTTCTGTGGACTCTGGTATGTTAGGTGGTTTATAGTAAACTCCTATTAGTAATTTATTATTGTTTTTATCGCCATGTATCTCTACCCACAGTGACTCCACATGTTCATGTCCCTCACTTATATCTTCACGGAGTGTGGGCTTTAGACAGGACTTTACATAAAGGCAGACCCCTCCCCCTCTCCGGTTTTGACGATCCTTTCTAAACAGGCTGTAACCCTGTACATTAACTGCCCAGTCATAGCTATCATCCAGCCATGTCTCAGTTATTCCCACTATGTCATAGTCCTCCTCACACATCACTAATTCCAGTTCACCAGTTTTATTAGTCAGGCTTCTGGCATTAGTATACATACATTTGAGAGGTTTATGTATCTTTTTTACTCTACACCTTTCCTTCTGAACTGTTCTAGTCCCTCCTTCCATTCCTCCCCCAGTCTCACTACCTTGCCCCTGGTCTCTATCTGCACTATCTTCCGTTTCTATAACATAATTACCCTCCCCCCCAGTCCCTAGTTTAAACACTCCTCCAACCTTCTAGCCATCTTCTTCCCCAACACAGCTGCCCCTTCCCCATTGAGGTGCAGCCCGTCCCTACGATAGAGCCTGTAGCCGACAGAGAAGTCGGCCCAGTTCTCCAGGAACCCAAACCCCTCCTTCCTACACCAGTTTTTGAGCCACTTGTTAATTTCCCTAATCTCCCGCTGCCTCTCTTGTGTGGCCTGTGGTACAGGTAGTATTTCGGAAAATACTACCTTTGAGGTCCTTGCCCTCAGCTTTTGACCTAAATCCCTGAAATCATTTTTAAGGACTCTCCACCTACCCCTAACTTTGTCATTGGTTCCGATATGGACCATGACTGCTGGATCTTCTCCAGCCCCTCCCAGTAATCTGTCAACCCGATCCGCGATGTGTCGAACTCTAGCGCCAGGAAGACAGCACACTGTTCGGCGATCACGGTCTTTGTGACAGATTTCCCTATCTGTTCCCCTAATAATTGAGTCTCCCACTACCAGAACCTGTCTGGCCTGCCCTGCTCTCCTGGGCCCCTGCTTACCGGAGCTGACATTCCCCTGACTGGCAGAGGAAGTGTCTGGCTGCGGCAGTGCCATCCTTGGACTGACATCCCCCTCATCTGCCAAACGTGCAAACTTGTTGGGGTGTGTCAGATCAGGGCTAGCCTCCCTGACACTCTTCCCTCTACCCCGCTTTCTTAATGTTACCCAGCTAGCTACCTCACTTTCCTCAGCCTCCTCTCTGTCACCCTCCCCCTCATCTACCCCAAAGAGTGCTTGCTCGGTGAGAAGCAAACTCTTTTGCAAATTGTCAATGCCTCTCAGTGTTGCAATTTGCCAATTTAGAGACTCGATTAGCGATTCCAAACGGGTAATTTGCTCACATCTTGAACAAAGATATGCACCCTTGAACTCCTGTTCCAGGACTGCATACATCATGCAAGATGTGCACTGGACTGCGTTGTTTGTCAATTGTGCAACACATACTAAATGGGGATTACACCAGCAAAGCAAAAAATACAATATAATGTAGTACTAAGAAATTGGCTAATTACAATCCCCCACTGAAGTCCCTGAATCTAAAGTCACTTAATCTTAAGTCACACACTTACGCAACCACACTTAATCAACCATGCGTCGCGGTCAAACTCGCGCTATATATCTCCTTATATAACTAAATATAGATGCAGCTCACTACACCAGCCTGGTTTGTTTCCCCTCTGGATTAAAAGAGGCTGTGCTACTCACACTGCTGAGTTTTTATAGTCTCCTAATTAGACAACCACACCCGAATTAGACAGCCACACCCTAATTACTCACCTGTGCAACCCCTGGAGAAGGAAAAAAAAAAGTGTTATCACAGCATACAATACAGTCAAATACAGCCACTCAATGTCCACAAATAATTTAGCTCTCAGATACTCCCTCACTTAATCTTAAGTCACACACTTACGCAACCACACTTAAATCAACCACCATCAGTTGCGTTGTGGAGAAGTCAGGTGGATACACAGCTGATAGTCCTAGTGAATAGACTGTTAGAATTTGTATTATGGCAAGAAAAATGCAGCTAAGTAAAGAAAAACGAGTGGCCATCATTACTTTAAGAAATGAAGGTCAGTCAGTCCGAAAAATTCGGAAAACTTTGAAAGTGTCCCCAAGTGCAGTCACAAAAACCATCAAGCGCTACAAAGAAACTGGCTCACATGCGGACCGCCCCAGTAAAGGAAGACCAAGAGTCACCTCTGCTACGGAGGATAAGTTCATCTGAGTCACCAGCCTCAGAAATCGCAGGTTAACAGCAGCTCAGATTAGAGACCAGGTCAATGCCACACAGAGTTCTAGCAGCAGACACATCTCTAGAACAACTGTTAAGAGGAGACTGTGTGAATCAGGCCTTCATGGTAGAATATCTGCTAGGAAACCACTGCTAAGAACAGGCAACAAGCAGAAGAGACTTGTTTGGGCTAAAGAACACAAGGAATGGACTTTAGACCAGTGGAAATCTGTGCTTTGGTCTGATGAGTCCAAATTTGAGATCTTTGGTTCCAACCACCGTGTCTTTGTGTGACGCAGAAAAGGTGAACGGATGGACTCTACATGCCTGGTTCCCACCGTGAAGCATGGAGGAGGAGGTGTGATGGTGTGGGGGTGCTTTGCTGGTGACACTGTTTGGGATTTATTCAAAATTGAAGGCATACTGAACCAGCAAGGCTACCACAGCATCTTGCAGTGGCATGCTATTCCATCTGGTTTGCGTTTAGTTGGACCATCATTTATTTTTAAACAGGACAATGACCCCAAACACACCTCCAGGCTGTGTAAGGGCTATTTGACCATGAAGGAGAGTGATGGGGTGCTGCGCCAGGTGACCTGGCCTCCACAGTCACCGGACCTGAATGAGATGGTTTGGGGTGAGCTGGACTGCAGAGTGAAGGCAAAAGGGCCAACAAGTGCTAAGCATCTCTGGGAACTCCTTCAAGACTGTTGGAAGACCATTTCAGGTGAAGCTCATCAAGAGAATGCCAAGAGTGTGCAAAGCAGTAATCAAAGCAAAAGGTGGCTACTTTGAAGAACCTAGAATATGACATATGCCTGAGACAATCACCAGGGCCTTACTGAGTCACTCCCAGCCCATCTAGATGATATGCGAGCTGTACATGGCGATTACTCTGGATATTAGCTGGTGCTCATGAAAATGTGACTTGATTGTGTATATATATATATATATATATATATATATATATATATATATATGCCTTTTGTGTAAAAATAGAAAAAAACTTGGGCCTAATTGCCATTCAGCGGTGCAGTGACATATTTTACAGCCCAGTTTGCCGTGTATTACTGGTGAAATGCAAATATATTTGCCGTTCATGGTTGTACTTATCTGTTGAAAAGCCTTTTGTAGGGTTGAGCGAACCCGAACTGTAAAGTTCGAGTTCGTACCGAATTTTAGGATTTTTTTTTACCCGGACCCGAACCCGAGCATCGAGCATTTCAGTAAAAGTTTGGGTTTGAGTTTGGTGTTTGGCGAGTTAATGCCGCTTTTTGACAGGCTGCAGGGCAGTCAATGAACAAGCGTTTAACTCGTGTGCTCTTAGAAGCCATCACAGCCATGCCTACTAATGACATGGCTGTGATTGGCCAATGCAGCATGTGACCAAGCCTCTATATAAGCTGGAGTCACGTAGTGCTGCAAGTCACTCTGCTCTTACTAGTGTAGGGATAGGATGCTGCTGCTGTGAGAGAGACAATAGGAAATAATCTATCCGATATCACATCCCAACTTGTTGTTAACTCTGCGATCTCAATCTTGTTTTGTGGGTGCAGTGCAACATTTTTGCACCTTGCCCTGTGCCCAGTGACACAGAAAAATAAGTTTTATCCGTCTTTTAGTTAGGTGGGCGTCGGCGGCCATTTTGTGCAAGTTCAGTGCACCTGCACTGCATATGTGCCAGGAGAAGGGAAAATAATATAGGTAATCCGTCTGTGAGTTCAGGGATCCAGGGGGTGACATATTCACATTCTTTTTAATAGAAATAGAATCAGTAAATCCATCTCTTTCACTGTGGGTGAAAAAAATCTTTTTTCCCATAAAGTACCTTTGCACCCTTTGCTGCATTTTTGACAGTCCAATACAATCGTTAAATACTGCTGTTATATTGTGGGATTAAAGCAACACCCATTTTGTGCAAGATACTACATTTGCGTACTTTGCTGCATTTCTGACAGTCCAATACAAGCGTTAAATACTGCTGTTATATTCTATTTTTTTTTAAAACACTCATTTTGTGCAAGATACTACATTTGTGGCCTTTGCTGCATTTCTGACAGTCCAAAACAAGTATTAAATACTGCTGTTATATTCTGGTTGGAACAAAAAAAAAAAACACCCATTTTGTGCAAGATACAACATTTGCGGCCTTTGCTGCATTTCCGAGAGTCCAATACAAGTGTTAAATACTGCAGTTATATTCTGGTTTAAAAAAAAACAATTTTGTGCAAGATGCTACATCTGGGGCCTTTGCTGCATTTCTGAGAGTCCAATACAAGCGTTAAATACTGCAGTTATATTCTGGTTTAAAAAAAAAAAAAAAAAAAACATTTTGTGCAAGATAATACATTTTCGGCCTTTGCTGCATTTCTGACAGTCCAATACAAGCGTTAAATACTGCTGTTATATTCTATTTTTATTTTAACCACTTCAACCCCGCTAGCTAAAACCCCCTTAATGACCAGGCCACTTTTTACACTTCTGCACTACACTACTTTCACCGTTTATCGCTCGGTCATACAACTTACCACCCAAATGAATTTTACCTCCTTTTCTTCTCACTAATAGAGCTTTCATTTGGTGGTATTTTATTGCTGCTGACATTTTTACTTTTTTTGTTATTAATCGAAATTTAACGATTTTTTTGCAAAAAAATGACATTTTTCACTTTCAGCTGTAAAATTTTGCAAAAAAAACTACATCCATATATAAATTCTTCGCTAAATTTATTGTTCTACATGTCTTTGATAAAAAAAAAAATGTTTGGGCAAAAAAAAAAAAATGGTTTGGGTAAAAGTTATAGCGTTTACAAACTATGGTACAAAAATGTGAATTTCCGCTTTTTGAAGCAGCTCTGACTTTCTGAGCACCTGTCATGTTTCCTGAGGTTCTACAATGCCCAGACAGTAGAAAAAACCCACAAATGACCCCATTTAGGAAAGTAGACACCCTAAGGTATTCGCTGATGGGCATTAGTGAGTTCATATAACTTTTTATTTTTTGTCACAAGTTAGCGGAAAATGATGATTTTTATTTTAATTTTTTTTTCTTACAAAGTCTCATATTCCACTAACTTGCGACAAAAAATAAAAAATTCTAGGAACTCGCCATGCCCCTCACGGAATACCTTGGGGTATCTTCTTTCCAAAATGGGGTCACTTGTGGCGTAGTTATACTGCCCTGGCAATTTAGGGGCCCAAATGTGTGAGAAGTACCTTGCAATCAAAATGTGTAAAAAATGGCCTGCGAAATCCGAAAGGTGCACTTTGGAATGTGTGCCCCTTTGCCCACCTTGGCTGCAAAAAAGTGTCACACATCTGGTATCGCCATACTCAGGAGAAGTTGGGGAATGTGTTTTGGGGTGTCATTTTACATATACCCATGCTGGGTGAGAGAAATATCTTGGCAAAAGACAACTTTTCCCATTTGTTTTATACAAAGTTGGCATTTGACCAAGATATTTTTCTCACCCAGCATGGGTATATGTAAAATGACACCCCAAAACACATTCCCCAACTTCTCCTGAGTACGGCAATACCAGATGTGTGACACTTTTTTGCAGCCTAGATGTGCAAAGGTGCCCAAATTCCTTTTAGGAGGGCATTTTTAGACATTTGGATCCCAGACTTCTTCTCACACTTTCGGGCCCCTAAAAAGCCAGGGCAGTATAAATACCCCACATGTGACCCCACTTTGGAAAGAAGACACCCCAAGGTATTCAATGAGGGGCCTGGCGAGTTCATAGAATTTTTTTTTTTTTGCATAAGTTAGCAGAAATTGATTTTTGTTTGTTTTTTTCTCACAAAGTCTCACTTTCCACTAACTTAGGACAAAAATTTCAATCTTTCATGGACTCAATATGCCCCTCACGGAATACCTTGGGGTGTCTTCTTTCCGAAATGGGGTCACATGTGGGGTATTTATACTGCCCTGGCTTTTTAGGGGCCCTAAAGCGTGAGAAGAAGTCTGGAATATAAATGTCTAAAAATGTTTACGCATTTGGATTCCGTGAGGGGTATGGTGAGTTCATGTGAGATTTAATTTTTTGACACAAGTTAGTGGAATATGAGACTTAGTAAGAAAAAACAAACAAAAAAAAAATATTTCCGATAACTTGGGCCAAAAAATGTCTGAATGGAGCCTTACAGGGGGGGGTGATCAATGACAGGGGGGTGATCAATGACAGGGGGGTGATCACCCATATAGACTCCATGATCACCCCCCTGTCATTGATCACCCCCCTGGTAAGGCTCCATTCAGACGTCCGTATGATTTTTACGGATCCATGGATACATGGATCGGATCCGCAAAACACATGCGGACGTCTGAATGGAGCCTTACAGGGGGGTGATCAATGACAGGGCATGATCAGGGAGTGTATATGGGTGATCACCCCCCTGTCATTGATCACCCCCCTGTAAGGCTCCATTCAGACGTCCGTATGATTTTTACGGATCCATGGATACATGGATCGGATCCGCAAAACACATGCGGACGTCTGAATGGAGCCTTACAGGGGGGTGATCAATGACAGGGGGTGATCAGGGAGTGTATATGGGTGATCACGCCCCTGTCATTGATCACCCCCCTGTAAGGCTCCATTCAGACGTCCGTATGATTTTTACGGATCCATGGATACATGGATCGGATCCGCAAAACACATGCGGACGTCTGAATGGAGCTTTACAGGGGGGTGATCAATGACAGGGGGTGATCAGGGAGTGTATATGGGTGATCACCCCCCTGTCATTGATCACCCCCCTGTAAGGCTCCATTCAGACGTCCGCATGTGTTTTGCGGATCCGATCCATGTATCCATGGATCCGTAAAAATCATACGGACGTCTGAATGGAGCCTTACAGGGGGGTGATGAATGACAGGGGGGTGATCAGGGAATCTATATGGGTGATCACCCCCCTGTAAGGCTCCATTCAGACGTCCGTATGTGTTTTGCGGATCCGATCCATGTATCCGTGGATCCGTAAAAATCATACGGACGTCTGAACGGAGCCTGACAGGGGGGTGATCAATGACAGGGGGGTGATCAGGGAGTTTATATGGGGTGATCATGGGTGATCAGGGGTTCATAAGGGGTTAATAAGTGACGGGGGGGGGTGTAGTGTGGTGTTTGGTGCGACTTTACTGAGCTGCCTGCGTCCTCTGGTGGTCGATCCTAACAAAAGGGACCACCAGAGGACCAGGTAGCAGGTATATTAGACGCTGTTATCAAAACAGCGTCTAATATACCTGTTAGGGGTTAAAAAAAAAATCACATCTCCAGCCTGCCAGCGAGCGATCGCCGCCGGCAGGCTGGAGATCCACTCGCTTACCTTCTGTTCCTGTGAGCGCGCGCGCCTGTGTGCGCGCGTTCACAGGAAATCTCGGCCCTCGCGAGATGACGCGTATATGCGTCACTCTGCGCAGGGCTGCCGCCTCCGGACCGCACATCTGCGTTAGGCGGTCCGGAGGTGGTTAAAACACTCATTTTGTGCAAGATACAACATTTGTGGCCTTTGCTGCATTTCTGACAGTCCAAAACAAGCATTAAATACTGCTGTTATATTCTGGTTTAAAAAAAAAAAAACATTTTGTGCAAGATACAACATTTGCAGCCTTTGCTGCATTTCTGAGAGTCCAATACAAGTGTTAAATACTGCTGTTATATTCTGATTAAAAAAACACCCATTTTGTGCAAGATTCAACATTTGCGGCCTTTGCTGCATTTCTGACAGTCCAATACAAGCAATAAATACTGCTGTTATATTGTGTTTGCAGAGTTACTATCCCACTTCTATGTCTCCTTGAAAAAACACTTTGGGCGATGACAGAGTGTGTTGGTGGCAGAAGCATGAGGAGATCACTGAGTGGCAGAATGACAGCGTGTGGAGGTGATGGCAGCATTAGGAGGCCACAGAGTGGCAAACTGACAGAGTGTGGAGGTGGCAGCAGCATGACGAAACCACAAAGTGGAGGTGTACCCGCTAAGGATGGTGGGTGAAAGATAGAGCACTTCGCTTCAGATGTGTGGCATCAGGCGGGTGACAGCATCAGAATAGTAGCTGAGCTAGGTAGCCAGAAAAACCAATCTCTTTTGTCAAATTGTTAGGAGATCAATGGCTGAAATGTGATTGAGCGGAAATGTGGGACAGGTTATTGAAGCAGAAGCATCCAAGAATAAAATAAAAATAAAAAAAAATGACTTCTACTGTACTGTACTTCTACTGAAACCTATACATTAGAGGTATCATAGTTTATTTTAATTTTTTTGTGTTTGGCTGAGCAGCTATATAGTGTAGTGGTTAAAGTCCAAGGCAAATCCCATGTGAAAATCCCATCGCAAGTTCAAATCCCATCACAAACTTTTTCAGAAATAGAGGTTAAATTTGATTTATATATATATATATATATATATATATATATATATATATATATTTTTTGTATTGTAAAAAATGTATGGCACAAAATAAATGTGTAATTATTAAAATATCTAAATATATATACAGTGGATATAAAAAGTCTACACACCCCTGTTAAAATCTCAAGTTTCTGTGATGTAAAAAAAAAAAAAAAAAACGAGACAAAGATAAATCATTTCAGAACTTTTTCCACCTTTAATGTGACCTATAAACTGTACAACTCAATTGAAAAACAAACTAAAATCTTTTAGTTAGAGGGAAGAAAAAATATAAAAATAAAATAATATGGTTGCATAAGTGTGCACACCCTTAAACTAACACGTTGTTGAAGCACCTTTTGATTTTATTACAGCACTCAGTCTTTTTTGGTACGAGTCTATCAGCATGGCACATTTTGACTTGGCAAGATTTGCCCACTCTTCTTTGCAAAAAGACTCCAAATCTGTCAGATTGCGAGGACATCTCCTGTGCACAGACCTCTTCAGATCACCCCAGAAATTTAAATCGGATTCAGGTCTAGGCTCTGGCTGTGCCATTCCAAAACTTTAATCTTCTTCTTGTGAAGCTATTCCTTTGTTGATTTGGATGTATGCTTTGGGTCGGACTCGTAATCATGCTGAAAGATGAAGTTCTTCTTCATATTTAGCTTTCTAGTAGAAGCCTGAAAGTTTTGTGCCAATATTGACTGATATTTGGAACTGTTCAGAATTCCCTCTAGCTAAGGGCTCTTTCACACTTGCATTGTCCGGATCCGTCGTGTACTCCATTTGCCGGAATTACACGCCGGATCCAGAAAAACGCAAGTGAACTGAAAAAATGTGAAGACGGATCAGTCTTCAAAATGCGTTCAGTGTTACTATGGCAGCCAGGACGCTATTAAAGTCCTGGTTGCCATAGTAGGGGGAGCAGTATACTTACCGTCCGTGCGGCTCCCGTGGCGCTCCAGAATGATGTCAGAGCGCCCCATGCGCATGGATGACGTGCCAAGCGATCACGTCATCCATGCGCATGGGGCACCCTGACGTCACTCTGAAGTGCCCCGGGAGCCGCACGGATGGTAAGTATACTGCTCCCCCGCTCCCCACTACACTTTACCATGGCAAACAGGACTTTAGCGTCCTGGCAGCCATGGTAACCATTCAGAAAAAGCTAAGCGTCGGATCCGGTAATGCGCCGAAACGACGTTTAGGTTAAGGCTGGATCCGGATTAATGCCTTTCAATGGGCATTAATTCCGGATCCGGCCTTGTGGCAAGTGTTCAGGATTTTTGGCCGGAGCAAAAAGCGCAGCATGCTGCGATATTTTCTCCGGCCAATAAAAGTTCTGATCCTGAACTGAAGACATCCTGAACGGATTTCTCTCCATTCAGAATGCATGAAAAGAACAACGCAAGTGTGAAAGAGCCCTTAACTAAGGCCCCAGTTCCAGCTGAAAAAAAAAGCAGCACCAAAGCATGACGCTGCCACCACCATGCTTCACTGTTGGTATGGTGTTCTTTGGTGATGTGCAGTGTTGTTTTTGCATATCTTTTGGAATTATGGCCAAAAAGTTCAACCTTGGTTTCATCAGACCATAACACCTTTTCCCACATGCTTTTGGGAGACTTCAGATGTGTTTTTGCAAAATGTAGCCTGGCTTGGATGTTTTTCTTCTTAAGAAAAGGCTTTTGTATTGCCATTCTACCCCATAGCCCAGACCTATGAAGAATACGGGAGATTGCTGTCACATGTACCACACAGCCAGTACTTGCCAGGTATTCCAGCATGTCCTTTAATGTTGCTGTAGGCCTCTTGGTAGCCTCCCAGGCCAGTTTTCTTCTCGTCTTTTCATCAATTTTGGAGGGACGTCCAGTTCTTTTCACAGTTGTGCCATATTTTCTAATCCTTGGAAATTCCTTTGTACCCTTCTCCTGACTGATATCTTTTAACAATGAGATCCCTCTGATGCTTTGGAAGATCTCCGTGGACCATGGTTTTTGCTGTGGGATGTGACTAAGAAAATGTCAGGAAAGACCAACTAGAGCAGCTGAACTTTATTTGGGGTTAATCAGAGGCACTTTAAATGATGGCAGGTGTATGCTGACTCCTATTTATCATGATTTTGAATGTGATTGCTTAATTCTGAACACAGCTACATCCCCAGTTATAAGAGGGTGTGCACACTTATGCAACCAAAATTTTTTAGTTTTCTTCCCTCCCTAAAATATTTCAGTTTGTTTTTCAATTGAGTGGTACAGTTTATAGGTCACATTAAAGCTGGAAAAAGTTCTGAAATGATTTATCTTTGTCTATTTTATTTTTACATCACAGAAACCTGACATTTTAACAGGGGTGTGTAGACTTTTTATATCGCCTGTATATGTCCCAAAAAAAAGGTGCCACAAAAAAAAGGTTACACACTCTAATATTTTGTTGGACCACCTTTAGCTTTGATTACGGCACGCTGTGGCATTGTTTCAATAAGCTTCTGCAATGTCACAAGATTTATTTCCATCCAGTGTTATTTTTCACCAAGATCTTGCATTGATGATGGTAGAGTCTGACTGCTGCGCAAATCCTTCTCCAACACATCCCAAAGATTCTGAATGAGGTTAAGGTCTGGACTCTGTGGTGGCCAATCCATGTGTGAAAATGATGTATCATGCTCCCTGAACCACTCTTTCCCAATTTGAGGCTGATGAATCCTGACATTGTCATTGAATATGCCTGTGCCATCAGGGAAGAAAAAATCCATGGATGCAATAACCTGGTCATTCAGTATGTGCAGGTAGTCAGCTGACCTCATTCTTGGAGCACACATACTGTTGCTGAACCTAGACCTGATCAACTGCAGCAACCCCAGATCATAGCACTGCCCCCACAGGCTTGTACAGTAGGCACTAGGCATGATAGGTGCATCACTTCATCTGCCTCTCTTCTTACCCTCCTCTCCTTCAGGAGAAACAGAACATAGTGCAATACCCAGGGTATTTAATATTCAGTAAGGTTTATTGTACTTACAAACATCGATAGGTAAAAAGCGTGTGTAGATGCCCGACCCGGGTTTCGCCTTTGCTTCATCTGGGGCGTTACCAGATGAACGTAACGCCCCAGATGAAGCAAAGGCGAAACCCTGGAGGAGAGGAGGGAAAAAACTTTGCTGGTCGGTATTGGGATTGTTATTGGAGATGTGCCTGTAACATCGTGAAATCTCCATAGAATCTTCCTGTGAGTGAAACGCTGCCTGTGGAAACCTAGCGCGGACCCATACATATGTACTTTGGCTGATTTTCTGGAGAAGGGACTTACTCCAATTTCTGGGACTGCTGCTTCACCTCTTCCTGATATCACACAGAAATTTTCTTTGTGTCACTTGTTACCCTGATGCGCCCATCACTCTGAAACAGGGTAAATCTGGACTCATCACTCCACATCATCTTCTTCCATTGCTCGAGTCCAATCTTTATGCTCCCTAGCAAATTGAAGCCTTTTTTTCTGGTTTGCCTCACTGATTAGTGGTTTTCTGACGGCTACACAGCTGTTCAGTCCCAATCCCTTGAGTTCTCTTTGCATTGTGCATGTGGAAATGCTCTTACTTTCACTATTAAACATAGCCTGAGTTCTACTGTTGTTTTTTCTTCGATTTGATTTCACCAAACATGTAAGTGATCGCCGATCATGATCATTCAGGATTTTTCCCCCGCCACATTTCTTCATTGAATATGATGGGTCCCCACTATCCTTCCAGTTTTAATAATGCATTGGACAGTTCTTAACTAGAGTTGAGCGGACACCTGGATGTTCGGGTTCGAGAAGTTCGGCCGAACTTCCCGAAAATGTTCGGGTTCGGGATCCGAACCCGATCCGAACTTCGTCCCGAACTCGAACCCCATTGAAGTCAATGGGGACCCGAACTTTTCGGCACTAAAAAGGCTGTAAAACAGCCCAGGAAAGGGCTAAAGGGCTGCAAAAGGCAGCAACATGTAGGTAAATCCCCTGCAAACAAATGTGGATAGGGAAATGAATTAAAATAAAAATTAAATAAATAAAAATTAACCAAAATCAATTGGAGAGAGGTCCCATAGCAGAGAATCTGGCTTCAGGTCACCCACCACTGGAACAGTCCATTCTCAGATATTTAGGCCCCGGCACCCAAGCAGAGGAGAGAGGTCCCGTAACAGAGAATCTGTCTTCATGTCAGCAGAGAATCAGTCTGCATGTCATAGCAGAGAATCAGGCTTCACGTCAGCCACCACTGCAACAGTCCATTTTCATAAATTTAGGCCAAGCACCCAGGCAGAGGAGAGAGGTTCCGTAACACAGAATCTGGCTTCATGTCAGCAGAGAATCAGTCTTTATATCATAGAAGAGAATCAGGCTTCACGTCACCCACCACTGCAACAGTCCATTGTCAGATATTTAGGCCCAGCACCCAGGCAGAGGAGAGAGGTCCTGTAACAGACAATCTGGCTTCATGTCAGCAGAGAATCAGTCTTCATATCATAGCAGAGAATCAGGCTTCACGTCAGCCACCAATGCAACAGTCCATTGTCAGATATTTAGGCCCAGCACCCAGGCAGAGGAGAGAGGTCCCGTAACAGAGGATCTGGCTTCATGTCAGCAGAGAATCAGTCTTCATATCATAGCAGAGAATCAGGCTTCACGTCACCCACCACTGCAACAGTCCATTTTCATAAATTTAGGCCCAGCACCCAGGCAGAGGAGAGAGGTCCCGTAACAGACAATCTGGCTTCATGTCAGCAGAGAATTAGTCTGCATGTCATAGCAGAAAATCAGGCTTCACGTCAGCTACCAGTGACACAGTCCATTGGCATATATTTAGGCCCAGCACCCAGGCATAGGAGAGAGGTCCCGTAACAGAGGATCTGGCTTCATGTCAGCAGAGAATTAGTCTGCATGTCATAGCAGAAAATCAGGCTTCACGTCAGCCACCACTGCAACAGTCCATTGTCAGATATTTAGGCCCAGCACCCAGGCAGAGGAGAGAGGTCCCGTAACAGACAATCTGGCTTCATGTCAGCAGAGAAACAGTCTTCATATCATAGCAGAGAATCAGGCTTCACGTCACCCACCACTGCAACAGTCCATTTTCATAAATTTAGGCCCAGCACCCAAGCAGAGGAGAGAGGTCCCGTAACAGACAATCTGGCTTCATGTCAGCAGAGAATCAGTCTTCATATCATAGCAGAGAATCAGGCTTCACGTCAGCCACCAATGCAACAGTCCATTGTCAGATATTAAGGCCCAGCACCCAGGCAGAGGAGAGAGGTCCCGTAACAGAGGATCTGGCTTCATGTCAGCAGAGAATTAGTCTGCATGTCATAGCAGAAAATCAGGCTTCACGTCAGCCACCACTGCAACAGTCCATTGTCAGATATTTAGGCCCAGCACCCAGGCAGAGGAGAGAGGTCCCGTAACAGAGAATCAGGCTTCATGTCAGCAGAGAATTAGTCTGCATGTCATAGCAGAGAATCAGGCTTCACGTCAGCCACCACTGCAACTGTCACGAGGGTATCGAGAACCACGCCTGACTCCGTTATACCCGGGGTCAGGAAGTCGCAGCGGTTGGCTGCACGCTCTATTTAAGATAGGGCTGTTTTCCTTATGGTAGCTTTCTGAGTTTGCTTTGCAAACCCTTTTGGCTCACTCAGGGATCCGTAGCTCCTTCTTCTCAGCTGTTCCTTGTCCAGCACTCCCAAACCTCCTTATATTCCCCTCTCACACTTCTCTGGTTGCCAGAGATAGAGCTTCCTGCCTGGACATCTATCCTGACCCACTGGAGCTGTGTTGCTGCGTTCTCTGACTGTTGATTCAGAACGCTACCCTCCGGATCCCTGTTGGACCTTTGTGGACTGCTGTGGTCGTCCACCTGGGTGTTTGTGTTTGTCTGTATTTGTCTGTCCTCTCCCTGGTGTTTCCCTCTTAGTGCAGTGGTGCGGACTAGCGATCCCACCGGCCCGTTCACTATCTAGGGCTCATTTCAGGGAAAGCCAGGGTTTAGGCACGTGATCGCCGCACGGGTGAGGAACCCATCTAGGGACGTCAGGGCAGTCAGGTGCCAGCCGCAAGGTGAGTTAGGGGTCACCACCTTTCCCTCTCCCTTGGGCAGGGCTTTCCCTGTTTTCCTCCCTGTGCGTGACACCGGTCATTACATTATCTCTGGCCCTTATTTTGTGTAGGTTAAAAAAAAATATATTTATTTTTACCTACTTAGAATCCAGTATGGATCAAATTGCTGCTCTGTCCAAACAATTTCATGGCCTGTCTTTGGAGGTGGTAGGATTGAAGGCGTCGGTCCTCCAGCAACAGCAGCAATTACAACTGACCACAAGCCCAGCGGTTGCTACTGGTAACCAGGTTGTTGCCGAACCCAAGGTCCCTCTCCCTGACAGATTTTCTGGGGGAAGGGACAAGTTTTTGACATTCCGTGAGGCCTGTAAGTTATATTTTAAACTGCGCCCTTACTCCTCTGGTAATGAAGATCAGCGGGTGGGGGTTGTTATTTCCCTGCTGCAGGGGGACCCGCAGTCCTGGGCGTTCTCTTTACCTACTGATTCCCAGGCTCTTCGGTCAGTGGATGAGTTTTTCGGGGCCTTGGGTCTCATATATGATGACCCTGACCGAGTAGCACTGGCTGAATCAAGATTACGGAGACTCTTACAAGGAGAACGGCCGGTAGAGGAGTATTGCTCTGAATTCCATAGGTGGGCTACGGATACCCAATGGAACGACCCGGCTCTCAGGAGTCAGTTCTGCTCTGGGTTATCCGAAAGGGTTAAGGATGCGCTTGCATCATATGAGACCCCCTTTTCCCTTGATGCGGTTATGTCCCTTTCTATCCGTATAGAGAGACGCCTTAGGGACAGGTTGAAAGAACTGGAGAAATTGGTAACTCCTCCCAAGCAGCAGTTAGTCTGTACGGACTTAGACGAGCCTATGCAGCTAGGAGGAACTACTCATCAGGTCCGTCCTCCTGAGGCTCGCCGTAGGCGTGGGGTTTGTTTTTTTTGTGGGGAGAGGGGTCATTTCATTAATGTCTGTCCTTCTTTCCTCAGAAACAAAAGACCGTCGGAAAAACTACTAACCCCAGGCTGTGTGGAGGATGTCAGCCGGGGGGTATACGTCTCCTCCATACCTACATCACAATTTGTGTTGCCAGCGGTTATTATTTTTGGTGATAAGACGGAGACTATTTCTTTCTTTTTAGACAGTGGAGCAGGGGTAAATTTGATAGATGCCCATTTTGCCCGCACTTTGGGTTTGTCTCTCTGTACGTTACAGAGACCCATTCCCATATTCGCTATTGATTCTGCTCCCCTGTCTCAGAGAAACCTCACCCACATTGTTCATAATTTACATCTTCGGGTAGGGGACCACCATAACGAGATGCTTTCAGGTTATGTTCTGGAGGGGCTTCCCACTCCGGTGGTGCTGGGTCTTCCCTGGTTGGTAGCGCACAATCCAGTAGTGGATTGGCAGGCCAGGGAGATATTGGAGTGGAGTGAGCAGTGCAGAGAAAATTGCAATTGCTTAGTCGCCTCCATAACTACCCTACCTACATTTATTTCTGATTTTGAGGATGTTTTTTCAGAAAAGGGTTGTCAGAAGTTACCACCTCATCGTCCTTATGATTGCCCGGTTAACCTTATTCCCGGCGCAAAATTACCCAAGACCAGGTTATATAATCTTTCGGGTCCAGAGAGACAAGCCATGAAAGATTATATCTCCGAGAGCTTGGCTAAGGGACACATCAGGCCCTCTTCTTCACCCATGGCTGCAGGGTTTTTCTTTGTTAAAAAGAAAGATGGGGGCCTGCGTCCTTGCTTGGATTTTCGCAAATTAAATCGGATAACCATCCGAGACCCATACCCTCTTCCTCTCATTCCTGACCTGTTTAATCAGATTGCGGGTGCTAGGTGGTTCTCCAAACTTGATCTTAGGGGGGCCTACAATCTGATTCGTATTAAGGAGGGGGATGAGTGGAAGACAGCGTTTAACACCCCTGAGGGGCATTATGAAAATCTAGTTATGCCTTTCGGTCTGACCAATGCTCCTGCCGTCTTTCAACATTTCGTTAATGACATTTTTAGTCATCTAATCGGCAGGTTTGTGGTAATATACCTAGATGATATTTAAATTTATTCGTCTGATCTGAAAACACATGAGGTGCATGTCAGACAAGTACTGCAGGTCCTACGGACGAATGAATTATATGCTAAGATTGAAAAATGTGTCTTCGCCGTTCAGGAAATACAATTCCTGGGTTATTTTTTATCTGCTTCAGGTTTCCGTATGGATCCTAGGAAGGTCCAGGCAATTTTAGATTGGGATCTTCCTGAGAACCTCAAAGCACTACAACGGTTCTTGGGCTTCGCGAAATTTCTTTAGGAAATTCATTAAAAATTATTCACTTATTGTAAAACCGCTTACTGACATGACTAGGAAGGGGTCTGATTTTTCTAAATGGTCTGACGCCGCTAAAGTTGCTTTTTCCTCTCTAAAAGAGAGGTTTACCTCAGCACCTGTACTAGTCCAACCTGATGTCTCTCAGCCTTTTATTGTTGAAGTCGATGCGTCAGAGGTGGGAGTGGGGGCGGTGCTGTCTCAGGGTCCGTCTCCTGGCAAATGGCGTCCTTGTGCTTTCTTTTCGAAAAAACTATCTGCAGCAGAAAAGAACTACGATATTGGCAATAGGGAACTATTAGCTATTAAACTTGCGTTTGAGGAGTGGCGTCACTACTTAGAGGGGGCAGTCCACCCAGTCACTGTGATTACGGACCACAAAAATCTCCTGTACCTCGAATCAGCTAAGCGTCTCACCCCTAGACAGGCTAGGTGGTCGCTATTTTTTACCAGGTTTAACTTTGTGATTACCTATCGTCCTGGGGCAAAGAACACCAAGGCTGATGCACTATCTCGTTGTTTCCCTGGAGGGGGTAATGTGAGTGATCCGGTGCCCATTCTACAAAGAGGAGTGGTTGTCTCTGCGGTACACTCTGTTTTGGAGGGGAAGGTGTTAGAGGCCCAGGGGGACGCCCCGGTCTCTTGCCCCTCAGAGAAATTGTTTGTACCGTTGAACCTACGTTTCGAATTATTAAAGGAACATCATAATTCGGCACTTGCTGGGCACCCGGGTAGTAAAGCAACCTTGGAGCTATTGTCTCGTCGTTTTTGGTGGCCAAGGTTGCGTCAGGATGTATTGGATTTTGTGTCTTCTTGTTCTACCTGTGCGCGCGCAAAAGTTTCACATACACGTCCTGCAGGGTCTCTATTACCACTCGTCATTCCCAATAGACCGTGGACACATCTGTCAATGGATTTTATCACTGACTTACATTTGTCTGCAGGTAAAACAGTTATTTTGGTAGTAGTGGACAGGTTTAGCAAAATGGTACACTTCATTGCGTTACCCGCACTACCTAATGCTAAGACTCTTGCTCAGGTATTCGTCAGTGAAATCGTGAAGCTTCACGGGGTCCCCTCCGATGTTGTTTCGGATCGGGGTACCCAGTTTATTTCTAAATTTTGGAAAGCTTTTTGTTCCCGTTTGGGGGTACACTTATCCTTTTTCTCAGCTTTCCATCCTCAGTCGAATGGACAGACTGAGCGTACCAACCAAAACCTTGAGACATAGCTAAGATGTTTTGAGTCTGAAAACCAAGAGTTGTGGTCATCATATTTACCGTTAGCTGAGTTTGCCATAAATAATCGTCGTCAGGAATCCACTGGCAAGTCACCATTTCTTGGGGCATATGGTTTTCATCCCCAATTCTGTACTTTCAAAGAGGGGGGGTCTTCTGGGGTTCCCGAAGTGGAACGTTTTTCGTCATCTCTTTCATCGGTATGGCAGAAGGTGCAAGCTAACTTGAAAAATATGGGAGGTAAATACAAATGCATGGCTGATAAGAGACGGTCGCCAGGTCCGGACCTAGGAGTGAATGACTATGTGTGGTTGTCTACTAGGAATATTAAATTGAAGGTTCTCTCTCGGAAACTGGGTCCTAGGTTTATTGGCCCTTACAAAATTGTAGCCATCATCAACCCCGTGGCTTTTCGCCTGGAGTTACCTCAGACTTTTAAAATTCATAATGTTTTTCATAAGTCGTTACTCAAAAAATATGTTCCACCTCTAGAACCATCACCGCTGCCACCCCCTCCTGTTGTCGTGGATGGTAATCTAGAATTTCAGATATCCAAAATTGTTAATTCTCGTCGGGTCCGCCGTTCTCTTCAATATCTGGTGCATTGGAGAGGTTACGGTCCCGAGGAAAGAATGTGGGTTCCTGCGTCTGAGGTAAACGCCGACAGGTTAGTTCGGGTTTTTCATGCCTCTCATCCTGAGAGACCTGGTCCTGAGTGTCCGGAGGCCCCTCGTAGAGAGGGGGGTACTGTCACGAGGGTATTGAGAACCACGCCTGACTCCGTTATACCTGGGGTCAGGAAGTAGCAGCGGTTGGCTGCACGCTCTATTTAAGATAGGGCTGTTTTCCTTATGGTAGCTTTCTGAGTTTGCTTTGCAAACCCTTTTGGCTCACTCAGGGATCCGTAGCTCCTTCTCCTCAGCTGTTCCTTGTCCAGCACTCCCAAACCTCCTTATATTCCCCTCTCACACTTCTCTGGTTGCCAGAGATAGAGCTTCCTGCCTGGACATCCATCCTGACCCACTGGAGCTGTGTTGCTGCGTTCTCTGACTGTTGATTCAGAACGCTACCCTCCGGATCCCTGTTGGACCTTTGTGGACTGCTGTGGTCGTCCACCTGGGTGTTTGTGTTTGTCTGTATTTGTCTGTCCTCTCCCTGGTGTTTCCCTCTTAGTGCAGTGGTGCGGACTAGCGATCCCACCGGCCCGTTCACTATCTAGGGCTCATTTCAGGGAAAGCCAGGGTTTAGGCACGTGATCGCCGCACGGGTGAGGAACCCGTCTAGGGACGTCAGGGCAGTCAGGTGCCAGCCGCAAGGTGAGTTAGGGGTCACCACCTTTCCCTCTCCCTTGGGCAGGGCTTTCCCCGTTTTCCTCCCTGTGCGTGACACCGGTCATTACAGCAACAGTCCATTGGCATATATTTAGGCCCAGCACCCAGGCAGAGGAGAGAGGTCCCGTAACAGAGGATCTGGCTTCATGTCAGCAGAGAATTAGTCTGCATGTCATAGCAGAGAATCAGGCTTCACATCAGCCACCAATGCAACAGTCCATTGTCAAATATTTAGGCCCAGCACCCAGGCAGAGGAGAGAGGTCCCGTAACAGAGAATCTGGCTTCATGTCAGCAGAGAATTAGTCTGCATGTCATAGCAGAGAATCAGGCTTCACGTCACCCAACATTGGAACAGTTCATTGGCATATATTTAGGCCCCGGCACCCAGACAGAGGAGAGTTTCATTCAACTTTGGGTAGCCTCGCAATATAATGGTAAAATGAAAATAAAAAAAGGATTGAATGAGGAAGTGCCCTGGAGTACAATAATATATGGTTAAGGGGAGGTAATTAATGTGTAATATGGACAAGGGACGGACAGGTCCTGTGGGATCCATGCCTGGTTCATTTTTATGAACGTCAGCTTGTCCACATTGGCTGTAGACAGGCGGCTGCGTTTATCTGTAATGACGCCCCCTGCCGTGCTGAATACACGTTCAGACAAAACCCTGGCCGCCGGGCAGGCCAGCAACTCCAAGGCATAAAAGGCTAGCTCTGGCCACGTGGACAATTTAGAGACCCAGAAGTTGAATGGGGCCGAACCAACAGTCAGTACGTGGAGGGGTGTGCACACGTACTGTTCCACCATGTTAGTGAAATGTTGCCTCCTGCTAACACGTTGCGTATCAGGTGGTGGTACAGTTAGCTGTGGCATGTTGACAAAACTTTTCCACATCTCTGCCATGCTAACCCTGCCCTCAGGGGAGCTGGCCGTAACACAGCTGCCTTGGCGACCTCTTGCTCCTCCTCTGCCTTGGCCTTGGGCTTCCACTTGTTCCTCTGTGACATTTGGGAATGCTCTAAGTAGCGCGTCTACCAACCTGCGCTTGTACTCGCGCATCTTCCTATCACGCTTCAGTGAAGGAAGTAAGGTGGGCACATTGTCTTTGTAGCGTGGATCCAGCAGGGTGGCAACCCAGTAGTCCGCACACGTTAAAATGTGGGCAACTCTGCTGTCGTTGCGCAGGCACTGCAGCATGTAGTCACTCATGTGTGCCAGGCTGCCCAGGGGTAAGGACAAGCTGTCCTCTGTGGGAGGCGTATAGTCATCGTCCTGCCTTTCCCCCCAGCCACGCACCAGTGATGGGCCCGAGCTGCGTTGGGTGCCACCCCGCTGTGACCATGCTTCATCCTCATCCTCCTCCACCTCCTCCTCATCCTCGTCCTCCTCGTCCTCCAGTAGTGGGCCCTGGCTGGCCACATTTGTACCTGGCCTCTGCTGTTGCAAAAAACCTCCCTCTGAGTCACTTCGAAGAGACTGGCCTGAAAGGGATAAAAATGACCCCTCTTCCTCCTCCTCCTCCTCCTGGGCCACCTCCTCTTCCATCATCACCCTAAGTGTTTTCTCAAGGAGACATAGAAGTGGTATTGTAACGCTGATAACGGCGTCATCGCCACTGGCCATGTTGGTGGAGTACTCGAAACAGCGCAACAGGGCACACAGGTCTCGCATGGAGGCCCAGTCATTGGTGGTGAAGTGGTGCTGTTCCGCAGTGCGACTGACCCGTGCGTGCTGCAGCTGAAACTCCACGATGGCCTGCTGCTGCTTGCACAGTCTGTCCAGCATGTGCAAGGTGGAGTTCCACCTGGTGGGCACGTAGCATATGAGGCGGTGAGCGGGAAGGCCGAAGTTACGCTGTAGCGCAGACAGGCGAGCAGCGGCAGGATGTGAACCCGGAAGCGCGAACAGACGGCCCGCACTTTATGCAGCAGCTCTGACATGTCGGGGTAGTTGTGAATGAACTTCTGCACCACCAAATTCATCACATGTGCCAGGCAAGGGATGTGCGTCAACCCGGCTAGTCCCAGAGCTGCAACGAGATTTCGCCCATTATCGCACACCACCAGGCCGGGCTTGAGGCTCACCGGCAGCAACCACTCGTCGGTCTGTTGTTCTATACCCCGCCACAACTCCTGTGCGGTGTGGGGCCTGTCCCCCAAACATATGAGTTTCAGAATGGCCTGCTGACGTTTACCCCGGGCTGTGCTGAAGTTGGTGGTGAAGGTGTGTGGCTGACTGGATGAGCAGGTGGAAGAAGAGGAGGAGGAAGCCGAGAAGGAGGAGGTGGCAACAGGAGGCAAAGAATGTTGCCCTGCGATCCTTGGCGGCGGAAGGACGTGCGCCAAACAGCTCTCCGCCTGGGGCCCAGCTGCCACTACATTTACCCAGTGTGCAGTTAGGGAGATATAGCGTCCCTGGCCGTGCTTACTGGTCCACGTATCTATGGTTAGGTGGACCTTGCTACAGATGGTGTTGCGCAGTGCACACTTGATTTTATCGGATACTTGGTTGTGCAGGGAAGGCACGGCTCTCTTGGAGAAGTAGTGGCGGCTGGGAACAACATACTGTGGGACAGCAAGCGACATGAGCTGTTTGAAGCTGTCTGTGTCCACCAGCCTAAATGACAGCATTTCATAGGCCAGTAGTTTAGAAATGCTGGCATTCAGGGCCAGGAATCGAGAGTGGCTAGGTGGGAATTTACGCTTTCTCTCAAATGTTTGTGAGAGGGAGAGCTGAACGCTGCCGTGTGACATGGTTGAGACGCTTGGTGACGGAGGTGGTGGTGTTGGTGGTACATCCCCTGTTTGCTGGGCGGCAGGTGCCAACGTTCCTCCAGAGGCGGAGGAAGAGGCCGAGGCGGCAGCAGCAGAAGAGGCCGAGGTGGCAGCAGCAGAAGAGGTAGCAGGGGGAGGCTGAGCGACTTCCTTGTTTTTAAGGTGTTTACTCCACTGCAGTTCATGCTTTGCATGCAGGTGCCTGGTCATGCAGGTTGTGCTAAGGTTCAGAACGTTAATGCCTCGCTTCAGGCTCTGATGGCACAGCGTGCAAACCACTCGGGTCTTGTCGTCAGCACATTGTTTGAAGAAGTGCCATGCCAGAGAACTCCTTGAAGCTGCCTTTGGGGTGCTCGGTCCCAGATGGCAGCGGTCAGTAGCAGGCGGAGTCTCTTGGCGGCGGGTGTTCTGCTTTTGCCCACTGCTCCCTCTTTTGCTACGCTGTTGGCTCGGTCTCACCACTGCCTCTTCCTCCGAACTGTGAAAGTCAGTAGCACGACCTTCATTCCATGTGGGGTCTAGGACCTCATCATCCCCTGCATCGTCTTCCACCCAGTCTTGATCCCTGACCTCCTGTTCAGTCTGCACACTGCAGAAAGACGTAGCAGTTGGCACCTGTGTTTTGTCATCAGAGACTTGCTGAGGTGGTATTCCCATGTCCTCATCATCAGGAAACATAAGTGGTTGTGCGTCAGTGCATTCTATGTCTTCCACCGCTGGGGAAGGGCTAGGTGGATGCCCTTGGGAAACCCTGCCAGCAGAGTCTTCAAACAGCATAAGAGACTGCTGCATAACTTGAGGCTCAGACAGTTTCCCTGATATGCATGGGGGTGATGTGACAGACTGATGGGGTTGGTTTTCAGGCGCCATCTGTGCACTTTCTGCAGAAGACTGGGTGGGAGATAATGTGAACGTGCTGGATCCACTGTCGGCCACCCAATTGATTAATGCCTGTACCTGCTCAGGCCTTACCATCCTTAGAACGGCATTGGGCCCCACCATATAATCGCTGTAAATTCTGGCGGCTACTGGGACCTGAGGTAGTTGGTACACTAGGACGTGTGGATGTGGCAGAACGGCCACGTCCTCTCCCAGCACCAGAGGGTCCACTAACACCACCACGACCATATCCACGTCCGCGTCCCTTACTAGATGTTTTCCTCATTGTTATCGTTCACCACAACAACAAAAATATTATTTGGCCCAATGTATTGTATTCAAATTCAGCTGAATATAAATTTGAGGCCTAGTATTTAGGCGCTGGGTGACAGGTATGGGTTTACTGACAGAATTAGACTTGGAAATGCACAGTAGCGTGTGTGTGAAGTTATTCAGAATGACCCTATGTGCACCTTGAATATTATATACCCTTTTAGGGATAGATTTCAAATAGCTCTGATACAGCAGAAACCACTAAATTAGGAAATTGCTAAATTGGGAATTGTATTTCAACCCAGAACAAAAAATGTGCTTTGACGGACACTAAATAACTTAACCAAATCTCTTTTATTGGTTATGTCATGGAAGAGATACAGGCAAATTAGGTAATAGTACATTTGACAAATCACAGCATAAAAGGGTGCAATATGATAAATGCCGATAATGCACGTTACAAATATCATGCGCCACGGTCTGTATCAACAATAATATGCAAGAATGTCATCTCTATCTAAGCATATGGACATACTTAAATTGGATCCAATAGAGATCTAATATAACAATAAAGTAAAGAAAGACAGACAGACAAGGGTAAGGAGGGAAAGGGAGGGGGGAGGGGGGGAAATCGCTCTAACTGTCAGGAAACCTGAATTTCTTCCAGGGAAGCCACACCTTGAGGAACTTCGCACGCGTGTGGTTCTCCCAGTGTGCCAACTCCTCAAACCTATAAAGTTGGTCCACTTTTTTCAACCAACTCGAAATGGTGGGAGGCAGAGTTTGTCTCCACAACAAGGGGACTAGAAGTCTAGCGGCAGTAAGTAATATAGTAGGTAAATCTGATTTGGCTGGGGTAAATGAAGAATTGGGGCACCAGAGTAGAATCAGCTTTTGATCCAAAGCTATAGAAGTGGAGCAGATTCTGTTAGTTAAAATCTCTACTTGGCTCCAGAAGGAACGCATATGCATGCAATCCCACCAAATATGCGAAAGAGAACCGATGCCCGTCCCGCACCTCCAGCAGACCTCAGGGATTTCCGGGTTGAGTTTATGAAGAAACTCAGGAGTCTTGTACCATCTGGTCAGCAGCTTGTACGAGTTCTCCTGAATTTTAATGCAGCGGCTAAAACCATGAGATTGGGCCAGAATAAAAGCTCTCTCCGGTTCTGACAATTTGAGGGATAGTTCCTTCTCCCATGAGCCCAGGAAATGAGGTTCAGAGCAAGTAAAGGATAGTAGCTCCTTATACATCGTGGAAAAGGGTCTGCTAGAGGGCCGGTCCGACATCAGCCTCCGTTCCAACCAAGTGGGGGAGGTCAGATGGGATGTCTGTAGATGCAGGAGTTTTATGTCTCTTAAAGCTATGGAGATGTAAGAAAGCTACTGATTGAACTCTAGGTAATTCAAGGATCTCTTTCCAATCCAGCTTCCCCTCTATTGACATTACATCTTGCAGCGAATGGTTCTTGAGCAGTGCCCAAACCCCTGTGACCCTGAGTATTTCGGGGTGAACATAACGTTGTAATAGATATAATGGGAGCCTAGGGCTCGGGAAATTAAGCGTCTTGGAACTATAAAACGTAGACCAGGTAAATAGCACCCCTCTCCACAGTAAAGGCAATTTAGAAGCCGTGGGGGAACATGGGCGTATACCCCACAGAATTAATTTCTCAGTATCAGTAAGTAACTTTTTTTCCAACTGTGAGCAGATGTTCGCAGGACGTCCTAAGAGAAGGCTCACGCCTCTGCACATAAGGTTAGCTTTATAATACAAGTGGACATCAGGCAACCCAAACCCTCCAAACCTCTTTTCCCTGGTTAGAATGGCGTAGGCCACCCTCGGGGACCGGCCTCTCCAAAGAAAGAGGGACAACATCCGGCGGACTTCCGTGAAATATGACTGCGGGACCCAAATCGGAAGAGTCTGCAAAAGGTACAGGAACCTAGGGAGTATATAGGTTTTTAAATAATTTTTCCTCCCTATCCAGGAGATGAAAGGCATTTTTAGTGAGTGGAGCTGCGTTTTAACAGAATGAAGTAAAGAAAGGTAGTTGGAGGGAAATAATTCCTTAGGGTCAGCAGTTACCTTAATACCTAAAAAAGGTATTTCTTTAGAGGCCCACTTAAAGGGGGTAGAATCTTTTAAATGCTGCTCTATGTGTCCAGGACAGGATACATTAAGAGCCATAGATTTGGAATAATTAATTTTAAAATTGGAAATAAAACCAAAATCTTCAAAAATGGTAAGCAGTTTAGGGAAGGATACCCTAGGATTTGAAGTTATCACCAGTAGATCGTCAGCGAAAGCTGCTGTGATATGCTCTTGAGACCCAATGGTGACTCCCTCAATTTCAGGGGACTGACGAATTTTACTGAGCAGAGTCTCCATCACCAAAACAAAGAGAGTCGGGGAGAGTGGACACCCCTGACGCGTACCATTGGATATGCCAAATGTTGGGGATAAGGTCCCATTGACTTTGACCCTGGCAGAGGGGGCTAGATACAACGAGAAAATGGCAGAAATGAATTGTTCTGGTATACCAAACTGTGACAGTGTCTTAGCCATAAAAGACCAGCTCACCCTGTCAAATGCTTTTTCTGCGTCGGTGCTCAGTAACGCTACCGGCAATCCTTTAGTTCGCGCCCAGGACATCAAGTGCAGCAAACAAATTGTATTCTCACTGCCCCGTCTGCCAGGGACAAAACCAACCTGCTCACCGTATATTATGTCAGGAAGCAGTAGCTGAAGGCGTTGGGACAATATCTTCGCCCACCACTTAACATCTACGTTCAATAGGGAAATGGGACGGTAGCTGCCACATTCAAGAGGGTCTTTATTTTCCTTGTGAAGGATGGTGACATGGGCCATTAAGGATTGTGGAGGCAAGGGCCCTCCGTTTAGTAAATAGTTGGAAAGGGATTTAAAATGTGGGAGCAGTATATCCTTAAAAGTTTTATAATACAAGATATTCAGGCCGTCAGGGCCAGGGCTCTTCCCAGAAGGGATGGAGGACAGAACTTTAAGTATCTCTTCGTCTGTAATTGGAGAGGTAAGTTGGGAAGCCTGCGTGGAGCTTATGGAGGGGAGATTGAGTGTTTTAAGGAATTGATCCGTCGCATCAGCTATAGACTCCGGAGATGCTTGGTTCGGAGATGGTAAGTTATATAGATTAGAATAGAAGGCGCAAAACGCCTTTGCTATCTCGGGCGTAGTCTTGTGCACATTACCCGCCGCATCTTTAATACCCGGGATAAAGGAATTTGCCTGTTGTTGTTTACAGAGCACCGTCATCAGCTTATTTCCCTGATCGCCATGGGCATAGGACCTGAACTTAGACCGAAACAGTAACTTGGCCGAAGTAGCATTCAATAGGTTTTTAAGGTCGTTTCTAGCTTTATATAATTCCTCTGCCACTTGGGAAGCTTGGGACTGTTTGTGGGTGAGCTCAAGAGCTGTGATACAGGACATTAACAGGTTCTGAGCCTGAGATCGCTTTTTCTTTACATAAGAGCCAAGAGCAATCAATTCACCTCTAATCACAGCCTTATGCGTCTCCCAAACAATGGGGATAGATGGGGGAGATAAACTAGATGTATTAATCTTAAAAAACTCAGACAGTGAGGCTGAAAGTTTGGATACGTGGTCAGGGTCTTGAATGAGGGTGTCATTTAATCGCCATGTTCAGTCTTTCCTTGGGAGGCCGGTTAATGAGAGGGTTAGGAAGATTGGGGCATGGTCTGAGAGTACAATGCTTCCTACTCTAGCACTGGAAACTAATGGAGCGTGGGCACTTGAAAGGAAAAGATAGTCTATCCTGTGGTAAGAATTCTTTGCATGAGAATAGAATGAATAATCCCTCCCTGAAGGGTGCAATGTACGCCACATGTCTAATACCCCCAGTCTCTTCAGAGAAACCTTAAGGCGCCTCAAAAGTCTGTGGGTAACAGACGACCTACCTGACGAGGAATCTAAAGAGGGCTCTATAGCTACATTAAAATCCCCGCCTAGTACCAGCAATCCCTCAGTAAAGGAGCTCAACTGTCTAAGGGTCTGAACGAGCCACGGGACCTGACCCCTATTGGGGGCGTATACATTCGCCAGTGTGACAGAGGTGCCAGCAATGAGGCCTTTTACAAACAGAAAGCGCCCCTCGGAATCTGCAGAGGTCGCCTTCTGAGTAAACGGGATGCTTTTGTGTATTGCAATGCTGACCCCTCTGCTGGCTGACGAATGGGTGCTATGGTACCATTGGGAGAATTTTGTGGATGGTAGCTTCGGTATCTTCCCTGTTTTAAAGTGTGTTTCCTGAAAGTAAGCTATAGAAGTTTTATCTTTTTGCAAGAGTGACAATACCTGAGATCTCTTACATGGCTCGTTCAGACCCCGGACATTCAGTGATGACACAACAAAGGAAGTCATGGTGACCTATTACAGAGTGAAGAGAAAAGCAGTAACCACTGGAAGCATACAACCACAATACATATGATAAATCCTGACTGAGCGAGGAGGGAGAACAAAAGGGAAAGGATAGACAGACTTACAAGGTGGGAGAACATTTGGATGAAAATAATTGAGAAAAACACATGCCACAGGTACGTTAGTGCGCATTGGAAAGGTCCCATGGAACACCTGACACGTATTGGATCCTTTCTCTTCACGACATCAAGCCGGGATCCATCAGGGGGGGCTTCCATAGGACAGCTGAGAGCCACTGATAGGCTTTCAGAAGGGGGTCAACTATTGCATGGTAAAGAACCGGTGAGACCCCAAATCTCGACCAAGTAGGGTAGAACAACTATGTAAATAACAAGAACTTTTTCAGAACAGTTCTCGGTGCTTCTCCAAGGTTAAAGAACACTTTTGCATTAACAGCGACTTTGTCCCTTAACAAGAACCCCAATAACTTCAAGGGGTTAAAAGACACATAACGCAGGTAACTCCATCTTCCATATAGCTGAACTTAGAGAGGCAGGCATATAGCCCTGCAACTGAAGGCACAAGAGGAACTGCTGTGCACAGCAAAGGAGGGAGTTCCTAATTAGACTGCTCAAAAGGTGAGGAAGCAGCTTCAGGTGACGCGTCGATCTCGTCTGGTCTTCCCAGTCTTCCCAGGGGACACATCCGTCCAGGCCTCCATTATAGGCGGAATAGGCAAAGGGTCACCCTGATCCGCAGGCATCCAGGAGGGTATATCTATGGGATCCAGACCCAGCGGACCCCAAATGGATTTTAAGTCATCTGGCTTGCGGACTGTAAGCTGCCTGCCATTTTTCATTATGGCCAGGCCGAAGGGGTATAACCACCTGAACTGGGTGGCAGATGATCTCAGGGCATCCAGTAACGGACGCAGGGTACGCCGCTTCATCAGCGTGGTGGGGGCCAGATCCTGGAAAAACATGAGGGGAGCGTCTTCATACCTGAGGTTTTCGGCTTCTCTGCTGTGTTTCAGGATGTCAGCTGTATCTATGAAGCTGAGAAGTCTGCATATCACGTCTCGTGGCGGTTCTGTAGGTTTCGGCCTAGGACGCAGTGCACGATGGATGCGTTCCACCACCACTGTAGCTGCTCTGTCTGGGCCTAGCAGTTGCTGGAAGATTTCAGCCGCCACTGTACGGAGGGCCTCTGCCGCGATGGATTCAGGCAAGCCTCTAATCCGCAAGTTCCTGCGCCTGCTCCTGTTCTCCTGGTCTTCTATGCGCAGGTGGGCCTCATTTATTAGATCGCGGTGCATCTGCAGGGCTAAGCATGTTTTGCCCTCATGTTGCAAGATGGCGTCTTGGCCGTTTCGAGCGCCATTACCCTGTGCCCTAGGCCGCGGAGATCGTCCTTTATCTCTTCTAAATCCCTTTTCAGGGGGGCTAAAGCGGCGTCCAAGAGCTCTTTAAGCACCTCTTTCGATAAATTCATGCGCCGCCGCGGGAGTCGGCATTCCGATGCCTCCGATGCACTGCCCGCTTCAGATGGCTCCTCTGCGTCTGATGGCTGAGGCGCTCGCGGCGCCATTTTGGGAATATCGCTGGCGTGCAGCTTCGCCTGCTTTTTAAGAAATTTCTCCATGTCTGGCTGCTTTGAACGAGCAGGAGTCGATTCCAGGTGATCCCTGCTATGATCTTTGCCAAGTTTCCCCATTCGGTGTGCGGTATTATAGCTGCTAAAGGGGTTAATTCACCGGTACTTGAGAGGAGCTCAGGAAGCTGCTGCCATTCAGCTTCACAGTCAAGCTCCGCCCCCCGGACACTAAATAACTTGCCCAGCCACAACAGTACAGCAGTAACGACAGATTTAGCGGGCTATAAATTTGAGTCCTAGTATTTAGGCACTGGGTGACAGGTATAGATTTACTGACAGAATTAGACTTGGAAATGCACAGTAGCGTGTGTGTGAAGTTATTCTGAATGATCCTATCAGCACTTTGATTCTGATATACCCTTTTAGGGATGTATTTAAAGTAGGCCTGATACAGCAGAAACCACTAAATTAGGAAATTGCTAAATTGGGAATTGTATTTCAACCCAGAATAAAAATTGTTTAAGAAATGAGAAACAACTCATTGCACCAGTTGGGGTTAAATAACTTATTGCCAGCTGAAAGATAATCGCCCATGCAGTAATTATCCAATAGGAGGTTCATAACTATTTGCTTTGTTAAATCCAGGTGGATCCTTTTTTTTTTTTTTTTTAACAGTCAGTGTATTATCATACTTCTGATATATATGAATGCATAATATGGTTTAGTGTTTGGCGATTTTATAGCGCTTTTTGAAAGGCTTCAGAGCAGCCAAACAAGTGTTTAACTGTGTGACCTTAGAAGCCATCACAGCCATGCCTACTAATGGAATGGCTGTGATTGGCCAGTGCAGCATGTGATCCAGCCTCTATATAAGCTGGAGTCATGTAGCGCTGCACGTCACTCTGCTGTGCTTAGTGTAGGGAGAGGAGGATGCTGCTGTGAGGGAGAAAATAGGATAGAATCTGTTATCAGAACTCCAATTGAACTCAGCGATCTACATAGATTTAGTTGTGTGGGTGCAGTGCACAATCTTTTTACTCTGCCCTGAGCCCAGTGCCAGAGAAAAATAACTTTTATCCGTTTGTTAGTTAGGTGGGCGGCAGCGTACATTTTATGCAAGCTCAGTGAACCAGCACTGCTTATGTGCATTTATGACATTCAAATCCAAGCTTGAAATACTGCAATAATAATCTGGCTTTGAAAAAACACCCATTTTTGGCAATATCCAACATCTGGTGCCTCTGCAGAATTAGTCAGTGTGCAATTTAGGCTAGAAAAATAGCTATAATTTTCTGGGTTTTTAGAAAACACCCTTTTTGGGCAAAATACACTATTTTACAGCCCTTGCTGCATCTGCACGTGTGAAATTCAAGCGTTATATACAGCTTTCATATTCTGTTATTAAAAAATATATTTTTTTTTTGCAAAATACTTAATATTGCAGCTCTTGCTGCCTCAGTGATTGTTAAAAACTATTTTTAAAAACTTTAATAATTTTCTGGCTTTGAAAAATTTTTGGGAAAAAAAAAAACATTTTTGGTAATATCCAACATCTGGTATCTTTGCAGGATTAGTTAGATACACACTTTAGATACTGTTGTTCTATTCTGTTATTTGAAAAACAGCCATTTTGGGCAAAAAACTTTAATTGTGGCCTAGTCTGGATCTGTACGTGTGAGATACACACTTTAGATACTGTGGTTATATTCTTCTATTAATAAAACACCCTTTTTGGGCAAAATACTTGCCCAATACATACCCTTGCTGCATCAGCACGTGTGAAATTCAAAGGTTATACAGTGTTGTCATATTCTGTCATTAAACAAACACCCATTTTGGGCAAAAAACTAAATTTTGCAGCCTTTGCTGCATATGTTATTGTGAGATACACACTTTAGATTATGTGGTTCTATTCAGTTATTTGAAAAACACCCATTTTGGGCAAAAAACCTTTAATTGCGGCCCAATCTGCATCTGTACGTGTGAGATACAACCTTTACATAATGTCGTTCTATTCTGCTATTAATTAAACACCCATTTAGGGTAAGATCCTAACTTTGAGAAATTTGAGGAGAGCATCAAATAAGGGACGTGGACCAGGTCGTGGTGCTGCTAGTGGAGCTCCTGTTGAAGAAGGAGGAGGTGGTTGATCTATAGAGATGTCGCAAACATAAAATTTTCCGTTCGCAAACGGCGAACACGAATTTCTACAAATGTTCGTGAACGGGCGAACCGCCATTGACTTCAATAGGCAGGCAAATTTTAAAACTCCCAGGGACTCTTTCTAGCCACAGTAGTGATGGAAAAGTTGTTTCAAGAGGACTATCACCTGGACTGTGGCATGCCGGAGGGGGATCAATGGCAAAACTCCCATGGAAAATTACATAGTTGACGCAGAGTTGGATTTTTTTAACAACGTGGTTTAAAACATCCAGTGTGTGTATACAATCAGGTATGATGTTGTATCGATCAGGTAGTGTAAGGGTTACACCCGCGTCACAGACATTGACAGACCAAACTCCCCTTTTAATGCACCGCAAACAACCGCAAACAGTCCATTTGCCCAACCGCAAACTTCCCATTTGCACAAGGTTGGATACCAAGCTAGCCAAGCTTGATGTCATTAAAGGTTTCTTCCTCTACCCAGCCACGTACAACACCAAGGGTCCCCGAAAGGTGAATTGAATTGATTTTTCAAAGGGGGAGATGGTTAAAAAAACGCTGGCTCCCTCCCCTTTGTTTGAATCCACGCCACGGTCACTGCGCCTGCGCCGTGCAATTTACTGTCACACCCGATATGAGTGGTATTTTCTGTAGTACTATTCTCATCAGTTTAATCCCTGTTACGTCCCCTATCCGGGGACGTGTGTTGAATTGATTAATCATTGTCAAATTAACGACATCCTGAAATAATTTTGTTCTGAGCTCTGTACTTGCTTTGTATTGGAATTGATGGGGATTTTTTAAATTGTCTGCATTATTTCTAATAAACTATTAAGAGACTTTATTATGATTTTTTTTATTTTATGTATTAAAAACCCATACAACTTTAAAAAATAAATAAAAAAAATAATAATGTTTTTTCTATGAAAAATTATCCAGCCAATCGCTTTTAGTCTGATCATAATTAAGCAACGGCCTTATCTGGGGTGTGGCAACATTGCCAACACACTCATAGAGGTGATGATCGCTTTATTGTGATACGCAAGCCCCTTCACCACAACAAGGTACCGATCACGAAGGGGAATTGACACATGTATGTGCCTTTTTTTTGTTTTGTTTTTGCAGCCACAGTGCAGCACTAGAGACCAGAAAAATTAGGCATGTACAGGTGCCTGAAAAATAAGGTATTGTAGCAGCGGCCGGAAAAATTGATGTTTTCCAGGCAGAAAGGTGACTAAAACATTGCGGCTTGAACCCTAGTTGGTGGCGGAGAATTCACGAAAGTCATCCGGTATGCAGACATTAAATACAGCATCGTGGGGACCATTTTGAGGCCAAGGCATGTCATCAGGCCTTTTGTTAGTCAAACGTATCCCCCACTGTCAATCCCTTCGGGATACTTGCCTCATTCATCTTAATGAAGGTGAGGTAATCAACACTTTTTGACCGAGGCGACTTCTTTTGTCAGTGACAATGCCTCCTGCTGCACTGAAGGTCCTTTCTGACAGGACACTTGAAGCGGGGCAGGCCAGAAGTTCTATCGCAAACTGGGATAGTTCAGGCCACAGGTCAAGCCTGCACACCCAGTAGTCAAGGGGTTCATCTCTCCTCAGAGTGTCGATATCTGCAGTTAAGGCAAGGTAGTCTGCTACCTGTCGGTCGAGTCATTCTCTAACGCTGGATCCCGAAGGGCTGTGCCGATGTGTAGGACTGAAAAAACTCTGCATGTCCTCCATCAACAACACATCTGTAAAGCGTCCTGTCCTTGCCGCCGTGGTCGTGGTAGGGGGAGGATTACTTTCACCTCTTCCCCTGTTAGATTCCTGTTGTGCTGTGACATCCACCTTATAAGCTGTGTAAAGCATATTTTTTAGTTTGGTTTTGAACTGCTGCATCCTATCTGACTTCCGGTAATTTTGGAACATTTCCGCCACTTTCTGCTTATACCGGGGGTCTAGTAGCGTGGCCACCCAGTACAGGTCGTTCTCCTTCATCCTTTTTATACGAGGGTCCTTCAACAGACATGACAGCATGAAAGACCCCATTTGCACAAGGTTGGATGCCGAGCTACTCATTTCCCGTTCCTCCTCCTCACTGATGTCATTGACGGTCTGTTCTTCCCCCCAGCCACGTACAAGACCACGGGTCCCAAATAGGTGACAACAACGAGCACCCTGGGATGCCTGCTGTGGTTGGTCTTCCTCCTCCTCAAAGCCACATTCCTCCTCTGACTCCTCTTCCTCATACTCCTCTTCCAGCATTGCCACAGGTCCGGCAAGCGATGATGACAAGGCTGTTTCTGGTGGTGATGGTGACCACAACTCTTCCTCTTCACGCTCATCTACAGCCTGATCCAGCACTCTTCGCAGGGCATGCTCCAGGAAGAAAACAAATGGGATGAGGTCGCTGATGGTGCCTTCGGTGCAACTGACTAGGTTTGTCACCTTCTCAAAAGGACATATGAGCCTACAGGCATTGCGCATGAGCGTCCAGTAACGTGGCAAAAAAACAATCCCAGCTCTGCAGAGGCTGTCCTAGCACCCCGGTCATACAAATACTCGTTGACGGCTTTTTTCTTGTTGGAGCAGGCGGTCGAACATTAGGAGTGTTGAATTCCAACGTGTTGGGCTGTCGCAAATCAAGTGCCTCATTGGCATGTTGTTTCGGCTGAAACGTGTGCCATGGCCGTGTAGGAACGCCTGAAATGGCCACACACCTTCCTGGCCTGCTTGAGGACGTCCTGTAAGCCTGGGTACTTAGATACAAAGCGTTGTACGATGAGATTCAGCACATGTGCCATACACGGCACATGTGACAACTTCCCCAAATTCAATGCCGCCAACAAATTGCTTCCATTGTCACACACCACTTTGCCGATCTCCAGTTGGTGCGGGGGCAGCCACTGATCCACCTGTGCGTTCAGGGCGGACAGGAGTGCTGATCCGGTGTGGCTCTCTGCTTTTAGGCAAGTCAACCCCAAGACAGCGTGACACTGTCGTATCCGGGATGTGGAATAGCCCCTGGGGAGCTGGGGGATTCAGTTGATGTGCAGCCAGACGCCGCAGCAGAAAAGGATGGTTATGGAAGAGGATGGAGTAGGAGGAGTAGAGAAGGTAGCAGTAGGCCTGCCTGCAAGTCGTGGTGGTGTCACCAACTCTGCTGCAGAGCCACGCATTCCATGCTTGGCAACCGTCAGCAGGTTGACCCAATGCGCAGTGTAGGTGATATACCTGCCCTGACCGTGCTTTGCAGACCAGGTATCAGTGGTCAGATGGACCCTTGCCCCAACACTGTATGCCAGAGATGCCATGACTTCCTTTTCAATCACTGAGTAAAGGTTTGGGATTGCCTTATTTGAAAAAAAAATAAAAAATCGTCCAGGTACCTTCCACTGTGGTGTCCCAATAGCGACAAATTTTTTGAAGGCCTCAGACTCCACCAGCTGGTATGGTAAAAGCTGACGGGCTAAGAGTTCCGTCAAGCCAGCTGTCAGACGCCGGGCAAGGGGGTGACTCTGTGACATTGGCTTCTTACGCTCCTTTATAGACACCTGACTGTGGGCAGATGAAATGGAACTGCTGAAGGTGAGAGGCGGAGTGGCAGGTGGTTGAGAGGGGGCAAGGAGGACAGCAGTGGTTGACGTGGCTGAAGATGCTGGACCAGGAGGAGGATGGTGGCTTTGAGCTTGTGGTCTGCTTCTACTCATCATCGTGTGTTGATCCCATAGGCGTTTGTGATGTGCGATCATGTGCCTTCGCAAAGCAGTTGTACCTAGGTGGGTGTTGGATTTCCCCCTGAGTTTCTTTTGGCACAGGTTGCAAATGGCATCGCTGTTGTCAGAGTCAGACACACACAAAAAATGCCACACTGCTGAGCTTTGCAATGATGGCATTCTGGTGGTGGCAACAGCATGCATTGATTAGCGTGCTTTCTGACTGACCCCGGGTGCCGATACATGCTGTCTGACTGTGCCACTAGCTCCTTGCGACGACCTCCCCCTGCTTCCAACTCGTCTCCTCCTTCTCTCTGTCTCCCCTTCTGAACTTGCCCTCTCTTCTTCTTCTCTTCGAGCAGGCACCCACGTGGCATCCACGGACACATTGTCATCATCAACGACTTCACTTGTATCTGATACCTCAGCAAAGGAAGCAGCAGCAGGTACAACATCATCATCACACTGTACGTCCATGTGTGTAATGTTGCCTGACTGAAACATATCCCTGTTATCTACATCCCCTGGCAATAATGGTTGTGCATCACTAATTTCATCCAACTGATGTGTAAATAACTCCTCTGATGGATCAAGTGAAGCGGCTGTGGTGGTAGTGGTGGTGGTGTAACGGTATGAGTGGAGGCCTAGCCATTGGCCACAATACAGTCTGTGTGGGCCTGACACACACACTGGCTTGCAAATGTGATTATATCACAGAACAATTTTAAATATAATTTTTTTAAATCTGCAAGGTATTTGTGTGAATGAAACCCTGTAACGGTATGAGTGGAGGCCTAGCCACTAGCCAGTGGCCACAATACAGTCTGTGAGGGCCTGACACACACGGGCTTGCAATTTGCAAATGTGATTATATCACAGAAAAATTTGAAATAGATTTTATCTGCAAGGTATTTGAGTGAATGACACCCTGTAACGGTATGAGTGGAGGCCTAGCCACTAGCTAGTGGCCACAATACAGTCTGTGTGGGCCTGACACACATGGGCTTGCAATTTGCAAATGTGATTATATCACAGAAACATTTTAAATATAATTTTTTTATCTGCAAGGTATTTGAGTGAATGACACCATATAACGGTATGAGTGGAGGCCTAGCCACTAGCCAGTGGCCACAATACAGTCTGTGAGGGCCTGACACACACGGGCTTGCAATTTGCAAATGTGATTATATCACAGAAAAATTTGAAATAGAGTTTTTTATCTGCAAGGTATTTGAGTGAATGACACCCTGTAACGGTATGAGTGGAGGCCTAGCCACTAGCCAGTGGCCACAATACAGTCTGTGTGGGCCTGACACACATGGGCTTGCAATTTGCAAATGTGATTATATCACAGAAACATTTTAAATAGATTATTTTTTTATCTGCAAGGTATTTGAGTGAATGACACCCTGTAACGGTATGAGTGGAGGCCTAGCTACTAGCCAGTGGCCACAATACAGTCTGTGTGGGCCTGACACACACGGGCTTGCAAATGTGATTATGTCATAGAAGAATATTAAATATATATATTTTTTATTTGCAAGGTATTTTCTGTCACACCCTGTATGAATGGTGTGCACGTGCTGTCTGTGACTGAGCCTGCAGCCTCTCACACATGGGCAGCCAGGCAACTGCAATATACACTACGTGCAGAATTATTAGGCAAATGAGTATTTTGACCACATCATCCTCTTTATGCATGTTGTCTTACTCCAAGCTGTATAGGCTCGAAAGCCTACTACCAATTAAGCATATTAGGTGATGTGAATCTCTGTAATGAGAAGGGGTGTGGTCTAATGACATCAACACCCTATATCAGGTGTGCATAATTATTAGGCAACTTCCTTTCCTTTGGCAAAATGGGTCAAAAGAAGGACTTGACAGTCTCAGAAAAGTCAAAAATAGTGAGATATCTTGCAGAGGGATGCAGCACTCTTAAAATTGCAAAGCTTCTGAAGCGTGATCATCGAACAATCAAGCGTTTCATTCAAAATAGTCAACAGGGTCGCAAGAAGCGTGTGGAAAAACCAAGGCGCAAAATAACTGCCCATGAACTGAGAAAAGTCAAGCGTGCAGCTGCCAAGATGCCACTTGCCACCAGTTTGGCCATATTTCAGAGCTGCAACATCACTGGAGTGCCCAAAAGCACAAGGTGTGCAATACTCAGACATGACCAAGGTAAGAAAGGCTGAAAGACGACCACCACTGAACAAGACACACAAGCTGAAACGTCAAGACTGGGCCAAGAAATATCTCAATGCACAGACAACAATTATGGTAGACATTCCTGCAGTCAGCATGCCAATTGCACACTCCCTCGAACATTGCGACATCTGTGGCATAGTGCTGTGTGATCAAACTGCACATTTCAGAGTGTCCTTTTATTGTGGACAGTCTAAGGCACACCTGTGCAATATTCATGCTGTCTAATCAGCACCTTGATATGCCACACCTGTGAGGTGGGATGGATTATCTTGGCAAAGGAGAAGTGCTCACTAACACAAATTTAGACAGAGTTGTGAACAATATTTGAGAGTAATGGGTCTTTTGTGCATGTAGAAAATATTTCAGGTCTTTGAGTTCAGCTCATGCAAAATGGGAGCAAAGCCGAAAGTGTTGTGTTTATATTTTTGATATATATATATATATATATATATATATATATATATATATATATATATATGTAGATAAATTGATGAGCAGCACACAAATCCAAGGGTGGTGCAATTCCTTGAGATGGATCACGGATTTGATCCAGCTGGATATATGTAAGAAAAATCCAAGGCAGCACACAGATATCCGTGAAAAAAAAAGGGGGTATTTTATTCACCCATGTGTAGACAGCAATGTTTCAGCTCACTCCATGGAGCCTTTGTAACTTATTTAAAAAAATAATAATGAGACTTCTACTGAATATATTGTGAACTGTTACGCCTTCCTGCGGGGTTGTTTTGGGCCGAAACAGGTACACTGACACCTTTGTAGCTTGTGCGTCAGACTGTTGCTAGTTTATTTTTGCAAGTTGCTCAAATTAACAAACAAAACCAAAAACAACAATAGCCGTCTGGCTCCTGCCTATCTCACTCGGCAGCCCTAGCTAAACTCATAACACAAAACACAAAGAGCATTTTCAAGGGGAAAACAGAGCAACTTACAGTTCAGTAGTTAAGTGGAGAAACTAACCGTTCTCAGAGCTCCTGGGCTTGCAGCTTCTCAAACAGACTGCCAGAGAGAGAGCTCCTGGGTCAGGGCTGCTGACTTAATTAGTACATCTGTGTGAGCAGTCCCCCAGGGAGGTAAAACCCGGACTGGCTCTGGGTGGTCAGGGAACCCACCCAACTCTTCCCTGACCGGCTCCAGGACCCTAAACTGGTTTTCCTTTTCCCAGAAAGCTTCTGGATACAAGGAAAACCAAACCTTCCTGGAGCCTTTTAACACATGAAGTGCTGGAAACTTGGTGCAATGTACACACCATCCAGCACTTTCTCTGCAAAACATTGTGACACCCTGTCACATACCCCCTCCCTCTGTTCGAACCCATGGGTACGGACACTTTCCGAGAACATACAATGAGTTCGGGAGAGAGCGTCAGCATTGGCCTGCAGCTTTCCTGCTCTGTGCTCCACTGAGAAATTATAGTCCTGTAGTGACAGGAACCAGCGGGTCACCCTTGCATTATGATCTTTGGCCCGTGACATCCAGGTAAGAGGGGAGTGATCTGTCACTAACTGAAATTGACGGCTGAGCAGATAGTATCGCAGAGTCTCTAAAGCCCACTTGATGGCCAAACACTCGCGCTCCACAATACTATAGTTTTTCTCAGCTGGGGTTAGCTTCCTACTCAAATATATCACTGGGTGTTCTTCTTCATGCAGCAACTGTGACAACACGGCCCCTAGGCCCACATTGGAAGCATCTGTTTGAACAACAAACTTTTTTTTGAAATCAGGAGCGATCAAAACTGGCCTACTGCATAACACCTCCTTGAGTTTACAGAACGCAACCTCAGCATCTTTGTTCCAAGAAATTCCCCCTGAGCTTTTGCCCTTGATTAGGTCCGTAAGCGGAGCAGCTATGGTGGCAAAATCTGGAATAAACCTCTGGTAATACCCTACCATGCCCAGAAACGTCCTCACCTGTTTTTTTGTGCAAGGTTGAGGCCAGTCCTTAATTGCCTGTACCTTTTGAGCCTGAGGCTTGATGAGGCCTTTACCAATAATGTACCCTAGGTATCGTGCCTCTTCAAGGCCCAGGGCACATTTCTTGGGATTGGCCGTCAGACCAGCCTGCCGAATTGAGTCTACCACCGCTTGGACCTTGGGAAGATGACTTTCCCAATCCGAGCTGAATATTACCACGTCGTCAAGGTAGGCCGACGCGAAGCGCCGGTGTGGCCTAAGGACTTCATCCATCAACCTCTGAAAGGTGGCAGGGGCCCCATGAAGCCCAAACGGCATTCTGACATACTGGAATAGGCCCTGAGGAGTAGAAAATGCTGTCTTTTCCCTAGCCGTTGAAGTAAGTGGAATCTGCCAATAACCTCTGGTTAGATCCAGGGTGGTAATGTACCTGGCTGGACCTAACCTTTCTATCAACTCATCCACCCGTGGCATGGGATAAGCGTCAAACTTTGAGATATCGTTTAATTTGTGAAAGTCGTTGCAAAACCGCCAGGACCCATCCGGTTTTGGTACCAACACCACAGGGCTAGACCAATCACTATGGGACGGCTCAATAACACCTAGCTCCAACATTCTCTGGATCTCACCGGCTACTGTCTGTCTGCGAGCTTCAGGAATGCGATATGGCTTCAAGCGAACCCGAGCTTGTGGATCTGTAACAATATCATGCTTAATTACATGAGTGCAACCTGGCCACTCTGAAAACACATCAGCATTCCTAAGGAGGAATTCCTTTACCTCTTGGGCTTGTGCCCTTGACAAAGTCTCCGAGACCGTCACCTCAGTAACTTCCCCCTGAAGTGTAGGGCTGAGAGGCTCAGCTGCCATAGAAACTAACGGTTCCTTCCAGGCCTTTATTAAATTGACATGATAAATTTGCATTTTTTTCCGTTTGTCAGGTTGGTGGACTTTATAATTCACCTCCCCTATCTTCTCTACAACCTCATAGGGCCCTTGCCATTTCGCTAGGAATTTGCTTTTGACGGTGGGAACCAGAACCAGGACCCGGTCACCCGGCTGAAAAACCCTGAGTCTGGCTCCCCGATTGTATATGCGACTTTGGGCCTCTTGAGCCTGTCTCATATGTTCTTGTACTATGGGCATTACAGCTGTGATGCGATCCTGCATCTGTAGAACATGTTCCACCAGGGAGCGGTGGGGAGAGGGCTCCTCTTCCCATGACTCCTTTGCAATATCCAAAAGCCCCCGGGGTTGTCGCCCATACAAAAGCTCAAACGGGGAAAACCCAGTAGACGACTGAGGCACCTCACGAACAGCAAACATCAAGTAGGGGAGCAGGCAATCCCAATCTCTCCCGTCTGCCTCAACGACCCTTTTTAACATTCTCTTGAGGGTTTTGTTGAAGCGCTCAACCAACCCATCAGTTTGAGGGTGATAGACAGATGTCCTTAACTGTTTTATACCCAGCAGCTTACACAAACCTTTCATTACGTTTGACATAAAAGGCGTTCCTTGATCCGTCAGGATCTCTTTTGGAATGCCTGTTCTAGCAAACATATGAAACAGCTCCCGGGCAATTGTTTTAGCTGACGTGTTCCGCAGAGGAACCGCCTCGGGATACCTAGTGGCATAGTCTAAAACCACAAGAATGTATTGATGTCCCTTTGCAGATTTCACCAGGGGCCCCACCAAATCCATTGCAATCCGGTGAAAAGGTACCTCAATGATGGGTAACGGTACCAAGGGTCCCCGGTAATGAGGCGCAGGGGACGTCAACTGACATTCTGGGCAAGACGAACAGAATCGTTTGATTTCTTCAAATATGCCAGGCCCAAAAAACCTCTGGAGTACCCGTTGCTGCGTTTTCTCGGCCGCCAGGTGTCCTCCCATGGGGTTTTTATGAGCCAGGTCAAGTACCACTTTCCTATGCGATTTGGGAACAACTAGTTGCTCTACGACTTCACCCCTTATATTATCAACACGATAGAGAAGATCATGGTTGACAGCAAAGTGAGGGTACACCTTCTCCAAGCCCGTACTGTGGGCAACCTCATTAACCACAGCCACATTTTCCCAAGCATGAGCTAACGTTGGGTCCCTCAGTTGGGATGTGCCAAAGTTATCTTGAGAGCAGTTTATTTCTGGCATAGGTAACTCTTCCATAGACTCTTATGGTCTCTCGGATTCCCCCACTAGCACAGAGAAGGGGAACTGGTCAGGCTCAACTGGGGTCAGTCCACCGGCTGGTGCTTCAGAACCAGAATCCCCAAAGTTAGGCAGGCTAGCCAGAGTTTCATCTCTCACACTTAGGGAAACTTGAGGTGGAAAGTCGACCGCCCACAGGTCCCAGAACAAAGGAAAGTCCCGCCCTAGTATGGCACTATGCATCAGGGATTTAGACACTCCAACCTCATGGGATGTCACACCAAACTGAGTCTCAATGGGGACCACCGCCGTACCATAACTTTTTGCATCACCATGTATGCACACAACACCCATGCACTGGTTTTTCAGCTGGTCTGGAGCTACCAGGTCTGAGTGTACAAGCGTAACGAGGCTTCCAGAATCCAGCAAGGCCTGGACACTCCTTCCATCCACTTTGACTTGTGCCATGTGAGCCAGCGCAGATGTCAGACACGCTGGATGAGCAAAGAAGGAAAGGCGCCGAGCGGCTCCACACTCCATAGGTACTGGGACGTCAGGACATTTAGCAGCCACATGCCGCCGGGCTTTGCACCTCCAGCACTGGACACCGGAGCCTGGTAGGGTCTCTTTCAGCAGCCTAGTATCCATGTTGGTCTTCACCCACGTTTTCAAACCAGGATCAGCACTTAAGGTTGAGGCGCCTCTCCCCGCCACTGCGGGCAGACGCCACTTTACAGGCAAGTTCTCGGGGTCAGACCCCCCTGCCAAAAACCCCTCTGCTGCGAGGTAGCGTTCAACCATCTCAACTAACTCATTGGCAGACTTTGGATCAGCGTGACTGACCCATTTTCTTAATTCATACGGCAGTGCCGTCAGGAAGCGATCCATTGTGACCCTTTCGACAATCTGGGGTGCCGTGAGTATCTCAGGTTGCAACCACTTTCATACCAGATAAATTAGGTCATGCATCTGTGACCTGGGAGACTTATTAGGTTGGTAATTCCAGCGGTGCACGCGTTGGGCCCGCACAGCAGGAGTGACACCCAAACGGCGGAGAATTTCAAGCTTTAGCTTCTCGTAGTCCTGGGCATCCTCGGCAGACAAATCAAAATACGCTTTCTGAGAGTCACCAGTTAGAAACGGAGCAACCAACCCCGCCCACTGAGGCTTAGGCCACGCCTCCCGATCTGCGGTACGTTCAAAAGTATTCAGAAACGCTTCCACGTCATCGTGTGGGGTCATTTTCTGAAGAAAATGGCTTGCTTTGATCAACCCACTATTGCTAGGTCGATCCGGACGCGTATTCGCCAGCTGCTGCAGAACCTCTGTAAGAGTTTCTCTGTCTTTCCGAGCGGCTTCAGCTTGCATTTGCCTGTCTCTTTCCGCAGCCTCAGCTAGTGCAGCCAAAGCCTTTTCATATCTGGCATTAGTCTCTCGCTGGACTGCATTTGCGTCTTGCTGGGTTGCACAGGCTTGTGCCAACCTCAACACCAGGTCTTCCATCGTACTGGATGATAAGATGAAATGCAATTCAAGTTGCTAGATGGGTGGTATCTGGCAGGGATCCGTCTGCCCGCATCCGACACCAATTTGTGAACTGTTACGCCTTCCTGCGGGGTTGTTCTGGGCCGAAACAGGTACACTGACACCTTTGTAGCTTGTGCGTCAGACTGTTGCTAGTTTATTTTTGCAAGTTGCTCAAATTAACAAACAAAACCAAAAACAACAATAGCCGTCTGGCTCCTGCCTATCTCACTCGGCAGCCCTAGCTAAACTCATAACACAAAACACAAAGAGCATTTTCAAGGGGAAAACAGAGCAACTTACAGTTCAGTAGTTAGGTGGAGAAACTAACCGTTCTCAGAGCTCCTGGGCTTGCAGCTTCTCAAACAGACTGCCAGAGAGAGAGCTCCTGGGTCAGGGCTGCTGACTTAATTAGTACATCTGTGTGAGCAGTCCCCCAGGGAGGTAAAACCCGGACTGGCTCCGGGTGGTCAGGGAACCCACCCAACTCTTCCCTGACCGGCTCCAGGACCCTAAACTGGTTTTCCTTTTCCCAGAAAGCTTCTGGATACAAGGAAAACCAAACCTTCCTGGAGCCTTTTAACACATGAAGTGCTGGAAACTTGGTGCAATGTACACACCATCCAGCACTTTCTCTGCAAAACATTGTGACACCCTGTCACAATATATATAAATATATATATATATATATATATATATATATATACTGTATATACATTCTCATTATTTTTTTATATTTTTTTAAGTAACCAGCAATGTGGCTATTATAGCTGAGTGGTTAAGTGCCTTGCCTCTATAGCAGAAGGTTGTGAATTTGAATCCCAGCAGAAACCTTTCTGAAATATAGGCTAAATTTGATTTAAAGGGTTTCTGTCGCCCCAATTTTCGCTATTAAACAGACTGACATTATAGATGTGAAAATGTCACCTGAATTTAACTCTGCGTTTATTTTATTTAAGTAAGCCCCCATTTGCATTTAATTTTAACTTTTATTGTATGCAAATGAGCCTCTAGGAGCATGGGGGGGCGTTGCACTTGCTCCTAGAGGCTCTGTTCGCCCACCTCATTTCCTTGCCCTTCTGCCTTGATTGACAGGGCCAGGCTAGCTTTAGTTCTCATGCTGGCCCGTCTGCCATGGCGCCGTCCCATTCAGTATTCAGCGCAGGCGCAGTGAGAAAACGGGGGCTTACTTAAAAGAAATGCAGAGTTAAATTCAGTTGACATTTTCACATCTATAATGTCAGCCTGTTTAACATGGACATAGCTATATATGGAGTCAGAGCAAGGACTCCTAAGCCGCGGAGTCACACTGAGGGATTACCTCACTGTACAGCGATCTTCTGCATAGAAATAGAGGCTAAATTAGATTTAAATACACTGACTCGAGCATAGCCTTTAATTCATTTAACAGTATATCTCTACTTTTGCTGGCTGTTTCCCTTACTCCAAATCAGAACAGAGGTCAGCCTCCGTCTGCTCTGTCTTCTAGAGCCGTCTTCAATATTCTATCTAGAATGTCTGAGCAAGCTTAGTAGAGTCTTTCAAACTACTTGTTTTTTATTATCCCTTGAACAAATATAACCAGACAGGTAGATAATAGTGAAAACAACTAAACTTAAACTTTATGCATAGTACAGCATCATATAAGTAACACAGAGGCTAAAATAACTACAGACGCATATCCAAGCTATGCTTACCGACCTTACATGCATTAGATACAAGAATAATAAGAGGCATTTGAATGAAGTTTTAATAGTATTAATCTGAAGGTTAACACCTTGCATTTCATTGCAGTGGTTATGAAAGTGAATAGTTAATCTTAAAAACATAGGAAAAATAGTAATACAGGAAATGAATGATGGAAGTTTTATCAATTGTCAAGCTCTCTGCTACCATGAATAGAAAGCATGAGCAATTTACTGAGTCCTCAACACAAAAGCTTGTACTATTTGTACAATTGGCAAGCTATGATAGCTATTATTTTACTTATTCCCTCCCCATGTCTTCTCAGTCTGTGCTTTTCTTTTATGTTTTTTTTTTTTTATCTGTCGTCTCCTATTTTTTTTGTAAAGATACAAAATCAATATAGATCTCCTGCCTCTAATGGCTATTGAGCAATTTCCATGTAGAAATGACGCCCCATTCGCTTGTAAAATCAGTACAATTATGGCACAACTGTCCATTGTAAGGTTATGATTATAAAAAATAAAAAGGAGTGTGGAATTAACATCAAACACACTTCAAACACAACTATCTCCTTCATTTCAGAAAAACACCTACATTTTTTATATACACAATATTGTTTTTACTTGATCATTAAACAATGAATGGGAGTGCTGACCGAAGATTAGTTAAAGGGGTTGGCTACTCTCTGGTTACTATTAACCCATGTTTATGTAAGACTATATGGCTCTTACTATTATAGTGTTTGTTGATGTTTAGTGTTGGGCGAGCATGCTCGGCCGAACACTAGTTTGGATCGATCATCGTGATGCTTGGCACTTCACGGTGTTCGGCCAAATACCGAGTGTGCTCGAGCGCGATGCTCGAGTCTCCTCCATGCACGTTTGTTGGCTGCCAATACGCAGCCAATAAACATTCAGTTAAGTACTGCCATTCACTGTAATGTCGTAGCCATGTTGGCTGCTGGCATTACAGTGATTGGCTGGTCGGAATAGCACCCATTGACACATGTTCGGCTCAGTATTAGTCAGGGAGAGCTGGAGAACAGAAGGGAGAGATAGTGTAGGGATTGAAATTGCAATATTTATAATGTTTTTATACTTGTTATAGACCCAAAAGCACTTTTAAAGACTATTGTGAGTGGCAACAATATATATTTTTAGCGCAACCTGTGCTAAACTGCTAAAACTTGTTAGAGACCCAAAAGTCCTTTTAAGGACTATAGTTGTATCAGACAGCAATATATATTTTTAGCGCAATGTGCGCTAAATAGCTTGCAATTGTTTGGCCGCTGCAGACAGCAACATTATCTGCACTACATCTCCTGTCTAATGTGTGCGCAGACTAAAAATATCTGTGACATCCAGCGTACTTTTTTTTCTGTAGACAGTGTCTGCTGCGGACAGTTACATAGCTTGTGCTACATCTCCTGTATAACGTTTGCATATCCGAAATATCAGTGGCATTCAGTCTAATTTCTTTGCTGCTGGTGGCAGAGACATTACCTGCGCTATATCTCAAGTATAACGTTAGCGCATCCGAAATATCAGTGACATTTAGTGTAATTTTTTTCAAGGCTGGTGACAGTGACATTACCTGTGCTACATCTCCTGTTTAACGTGTGCGCAGCATAAAAATATCTTTGAGATCCAGTGTACATTTTCTGTAGACGGTTTCTGCTGCGGACAGTTACATTACCTGTGCTACATCTCCTGTATAAAGTTTGCTTATCCAAAATATCAGTGACATTTAGTCTAATATTTTGGCTGCTGGTGGCAGCGACATTACCTGTGCTACATCTCCTGTGTAATGTTTGCCTATCTTAAATATCAGTGACATTAATTCAGTGTCATTTTTTATTAGCCGGTGGTGACAGTGACATTGCTTGCCCTATACCTCCTGTTTAACGTGTGTGCACCCTAAAAATATCTGTGACATTCTGTGTACTTTATTTACGCATGCACTTACGAAACCTCCACTACTGTACGTGTGACATACTTGCAAGCATATATACCATTCGATATGTGCAAGGTGAGCAGTATGGACGGGGAAGTGGCCGTGCTGCTGATGGTGCACACAGAGGCCATGGCCCTGGGCGCGATGAAACTGTGCCTGCTGCCAGAGCACAAGAAACACACTCATCCACAATACCTAGCTTCATGTCCCAGTTTGCAGGGCAGTGCAGGATGCTACTCTCGTAGTCAACCCAGTGCGACCAGGTGGTCGGTTGGATTGCAGCAGATCATACTTCCAGTCGGTTAAGCACCACCTTGTATTTCACAAAGTCCAGTCTCAGTAGCCTAGAGTCTGGTCAACATAATTCTCACCCTGATACTCCTTCCACCCATCATGGAGAGTGTTGGCAAACAAGTGATCCCACACTCGCATATTCCTGAGGAGCTGTTTTCATCGCCATTCCTTAATTTGGCCCTCTCGCCAAGCCCGTTGGAAGAGGAACATGAGGAAATCTTGTGCCCTGATTCTCAAACTCTGGATCATCCACAGTCAGAAGAAGATGACAATGGGGAACGGCAATTAGTGATGGACGAACATCACTCGGGACATTGTGAACGCGAACGCGCGTTCATGAACCGTGTGCTCGCGGCGGGCCCCATTCACTTTAATGGCAGGCGAATCTGAAAAACCTTCAGGCCATATTTTTAGCCACCAAATACTTACTAGAAGTGCACAAATAGTCCCACAACATGGACATACCAGAGGCGGATCAATGGCAAAAACTTCCACAAAAAATATGTATTTTAATCAGGGGCCATTTTTATGCGTCTTAAAGGGAAACTCTCATAAATGCGGCCTGCTGGAGCCTAGAAAAAGTTTATTGTAGGCCACGAGAGTACGGGCCCCAAAAACTAGGCATTCACCTGACAGAAAATAACAAGTGATTATGTGGATGTAGTTTTATTAGACAGTCAGAGGAGAACAATTTTACTGTAGGCTAGTACAGGCTCCAAAATTAGTAATTCACCTGACAGAAAAAAAACAAGTGATTATGTGGCTGGAAGTACATTAGGCGGTCACTGAATAACAATTTTACTGCAGACGAGTACAGGCCCCAAAAATTAGGCATTCACCTGACAGAAAAGGCCTTTTATGTCACTGTATAGACATAAGACAAAGATTATTCTTTCTTCTCCGTGGCGGCGGATATGTGTGGGCTGGCATGAGGAAATTAAATTACAAGTGGTTGTCACAGGTGTTGAATTCCTCCGAGATCCAAGTCCTTTTTCATTTTTATAAATGTAAGGTAGTCCACACTGTCGTGAGCTAGGCGAGTGCCCTTATCGGTCACGATCTCCCCTGCGCTCAACGTCCTTTCAGATAGGACACTCGACGAGGGCCAAGCCAAGAGTTCCATGGCAAATTGTGCCAGCTCTGGCCACAGGTCAAGCCTGCACAGTGGTTCAGGGGTTCCTGGCTTCTCAGAGCATCCACATTGGCCGTTAACCAGATGTAGTCATACACCTGTCGGTCTACGTGTTCCCTAAGGCTGGATCCGGAGGGAAGCTGTCAATGGGTTGGCTGCAAGAATGATCTTATATCCGAAGTGACCAACACATTTTCAAACCGCACTCTTCTTGCAGGCGTGGTAGGATTGGTACCCGCACCTGTTTTGCTGTTGGTGGAAATTCCTCTGCCAGCGCCCGCAACAGCAGAATGTAGCATTTCTCGCAGCAAGGCCTGGAAATGCTGCATTATGCCAGCCCTCTGTGATGCTGGTAACATGTCCGCCATTTTGTGTTTGTACCGGGGGTCTAAGTACATTGTCACCCAGTACTGGTCCTTGCCCTTTATGCTTTTTATACAGGGATCCCTCTTCAAACACTGGAGCATGAAGGCCCCCATTTGCACTAAATTGGAAGTGGTGGAGTGCCCTGGCTCCTGCTCATCGCCCAGGACAATGTCGTCCTCAGTCTCCTCCCCCCAGCCACGGACAGTACTAGGGATCCCTGAAAAGTTTAAAGATCCCCTCAAAACCTGCTCTTCTTGCTCCTCCTCATCCTCCCCCAAGCCACCATTCTCCTCTGACTCTTCTTCACACTCCTGCTGAATTATCTCAGATGGAGTAGCCCCCCTGTGAATTAATTCAGCATTGCAACTTCCTCATCTTCCAGCTCCTGCTCCTTGATGGTTTGATCAATGACACGACGCAATGCACGCTCTAGAAAGAAGGCATAAGCTACGATGTCACTGATGGTGCCCTGGCTGCGACTGGCCAGTTTGGTGATATTATCAAATGGCCACAGAAGTCTGCATGCGTACCGCATGAGCAGCCACTGGCACGTTGGAAAAAAACCAGGCTCCCCAGAACCTGTCCTGCTACAGAGTTCGTACAGGTAGTCTTTAATGGCACGTTGCTGCTGGAGCAGCCAATCAAGCATACACAAGATGGAGTTCCAGCGCTTTGGGCTGTCACAAATAAGAGGTCTGATGGGCAGGTGGTTTCGCCACTGAATGTCAGCAAGGCAAGGCATGGCCATGTAAGATCTTCTAAAATAGCCAGAGATTTTCCTGGCCTGCCGCAAGACATCCTGGACCCCGGGGTATTTAGCAATGAATCGCTGCACGACTAAGTTCAGAACATGTGCCATGCACGGAACGTGTGTCCTTTTTCCTTGCTTCAGTGCACTCAGCAGATTGGCACCGTTGCCGCACACCACTTTACCAACTGTCAAATTGAGCAGGGTTGGCCACTGATCGGCCTGTAAACTCAGAGCTGAAAGCAGTGCAGACCCGTGTGGCTCTTGGCTTCCAGGCACAACAGCCACAGCACAGCATGGCAACATCTCACCTGGCGCGTCAAATAGCTTCTGGCGAGCTTGTGGGGTGCAGTGGAAGAGGCAGGAGCAATGGAAAAGTAGGAGTCAGCTGAGGAGGATACGGAGGATGGAGTAGGAGCAGGAGAAGAAGAGGCAGGGCTGCATGCAATCCGTGGTGGTAACACCAAATCCACATGGGTGCCACGGGTTACACACCATAAGATTCACCCAATGGGCAGTAAAAGTTATGTACCTTCCCTGCACGTGTTTTCTAGACCACGTGTCTGTAGTCAGATGTATCTTGGCACCGAAACTGTGTGCAAGAGATTTATTCACTTGCCACTGAACATGGCCATATAGCTCCAGGATGCCCTTCTGGGAGAAATATTTCCTTCCAAGAATTTTATATTGTGGTGTGCCAAAGGCCTCCACCAGTTTATATGGCAGTAGTTGGTGGACTAGCAGTTCCGACAAGCCAGCGGTCAGCCGTTGGGCAAGAGGCTTATCCAGCATCATTATCTTTTTACGCTCAAACATTTGGGCCACGGAAGCCTGCCTTCTGCCAGATGAACGTGACAATGGCACGGTGGAAGGTGGAGTGAAGTACAAATGGGAAGAGAGAGGACTAGGAGTAGAGGCAGGACGTGGAGCCCCGGGAGACAGTGTTGCTCCCACTAGGCTCGGTGCTTTCTTAAGTCCCTAGGTGAGTATTGGGCTTACCACGACTTATGTGTTGACAGCACAGACTGCAGATGGCAACAGTATTGTCAGCAGCTGCCCACACTGCGGAGCCATGTGCCTGCGTCCTGGGATCGCCAGAGGTGACGTGCATGATGGATGGCTCGCTCCAGATACATTTGCAGTCTTCTTTTTGCCTCCTGCGCCCTGTGAGCACTGCCTGCTTCTCCTACTTTTCCTCCATATCTGCTGGTCCATATCTCCCTCTGAAATCCCCTCTTCTTCCTCTTTTGTGGGCACACATGTGACGTCTATCGACATGTCATCATTGTCACGTTCACCACCACTGACATTAGACAGTAGAGATCTCGGAGTAGGCAGCAACAACAGGGACCACCCTCCTTGGGCTGATCTGAGTACTATGGTTAGACCGCTACGTAGCGGCCGTTACTACCTCCTCTTCCTCAACCGATGCCAAGAATGGCTGCATATCGGTAAGGTCTGGCAATGAATGGGAAAAAAATACCTCTGACTTGAATGGAGGGGGTTATGGTGGTGGTGGTGTCTTTGGAGGTGCACACAGCAGAGAGTGAGGAGGGTGCAGATACAGATCCTTTGACATAATTGCATGCACCTTCTGCAACTTCCCACTTAGGCTCTGGCCTGGTGCACCTGCCCAACCCCTACCACCCCTACGGAACAGCCAGCCTCTTCCTCTGCTTGTAATTAAAAAAATGTGCCAAAGTCACTAGAGAAGAGCAGTATTTATGGAAGTAGTTATATAGCTGGACTCAATCAGTATTTGGTGGAAGCAGGTATATCAATCCCCTTAATCAGTATTTTGTGGAAGCAGGAGTATTGCAGGCTCAATTAATATTTGGTGAAAGCAGGTATATCAATCCCTATAACTTGAATTTTGTTGCAGCAGGTGTATCGCAGGCCTCAATCAATATTTGGTGAAAGCAGGTATATCAATCCCCTTAATCAATATTTTGGGGAAGCAGGAGTATCGCAGGCCTCAATCAATATTTGGTGGAAGAAGGTATATCAATCCCCATAATCAGAATTTTTGGGAAACAGGTATATCGCAATCAGTATTTAGTGGAAGCTGGTATATCAAAATTCTTAATCAGTATTTTGTGGAAGCAGGTATATAGCAGTCCTCAATCAAAATTTAGTCGAAGCAGGTATATCAATTCCATTAATCAGTATTTTGTGGCAGCAGGTGTATCGCAGGCCTCAATCAATATTTTGAGGAAGCAGGTATATCAATCCCCTTAATCAGTATTTTGTGGAAGCAGACGTATCGCAGGCCTCAATAAATATTTGGTGGAATCAGTTATATCAATACCCATAATCAGAATGTTGCGTAAACAGATATATCACACCCCTCAATCAGTATTTTGTGGAAACAGATATATAGAACCCCATAATCAATATTTGGTAGAAGCAGGTATATCACACCCCTCAATCAGAATTTTGTGGAAGAAGGTGTATCACAGGCTTCAATCAATATTTGGTGGAAGCAAGAATATTGCCCCCCTCAATTTTGGTAGAAGCAAGAATATTGCCCTACTCAATTAGTATTTTGCGGAAGCAGGTATATAGAACACTTTAATCAATATTTGGTGGAAGCAGGTATATCGCACCCCTTAATATATATTTTGTGAAAGCAGGTATATCAAACCCCTTAATCATTTTTTTGCGGAGGCAGATATATTGCACCCCTCAATCAGTATTTTATGGAAGCATGTGTATCGCAGGCCTCAATCAGTATTTTGAGGAAGCAGGTGTATCGCAGGCCTCAATCAATATTTGGTGGAAGCAGGTATATCAATCTGCTTAATCATTATCTTGTGAAAGCAACTATATTGCACCCCTCATTCAGAAATTTGTGGAAGCAGGTATATAGAACCCCTAAATTAATATTTGGTGGAAGCAGGTATATTGCACTCCTCAATCTATATTTTGTGGAAGTAGGTATTTCAAACCCCTTATTCCATATTTTGTGGAAGCAGAAATATCAAACCCTTTTTTCTGTATTTTGTGGAAGCAGGCATATCACACCTCTCAATCAATATTTTGTGGAAGCAGGTATGCAGAACCCCTTAATTAATATTTGGTAGAAGCAGGTATATCAAACCCCTTAATTAATATTTTGTGGAAGCAGGTGTATTGCAGGCCTCAATAACTATTTGGTGGAAGAAGGTATATCAATCCCCTTAATAAATATTTTGTGGAAGCTGGTATATCAATTCCCTTAAACAGTATTTTATGAAAACAGGTATATAGAACCCCTTAATCGATATTTTGTGGATGCAGGTATATGTCACACCTCAATCAGTATTTTGTGGAAGCAGGTATATAAAAAACCCTTAATCAATATATTGTGGAAGCAAGTATATTGCATCTTTCATTGCATCATTCATATTTTGTCTAAGCTGGTATATCAAACCTATTAATCAGTATTTTGCGGAAGCAAGTATATCGCACCCCTCAATCAGTATTTTCTGGAAGCAGGTGTATTGCAGTCCTCAATCAATATTTTTTGGGTGTAGGTATATCAATCCCCTGAATCAGTATTTTGTGGAAGCAGGTATATCAATCCCCTTAATTATTATCTTGTGGAAGCAGCTATATCGCACCCCTCAGGCTACTTTCACACTAGCGTTCGATCGGATCCGTTCTGAACGGATCCGATCATAATAATGCAGACGGAGGCTCCGTTCAGAACGGATCCGTCTGCATTATATTTGCAAAAAAAAAGCTAAGTGTGAAATTAGCCTGAGCGGATCCGTCCAGACTTTTACATTGAAAGTCAATGGGGGACGGATCCGCTTGAAGATTGAGCCATATTGTGGCATCTTCAAACGGATCCGTCCCCATTGACTTAATTGTAAGTCTGGACGGATCCGCACGCCTCCGCACGGCCAGGCGGACACCCGAACGCTGCAAGCAGCGTTCAGGTGTCCGCCTGCTGAGCGGAGCGGAGGCTGAACGCCGCCAGACTGATGCAGTCTGAGCGGATCCGCATCCATTCAGACTGCATCAGGGCTGGACGGAAGCGTTTGGGTCCGCTCGTGAGCCCCTTCAAACGGAGCTCACGAGCGGACAGCCGAACGCTAGTGTGAAAGTAGCCTAAATCAGTAATTTTTGGAAGCAAGTATATAGAACCCCTTAATCAATATTTGGTGGAAGCAGGTATATTGCACATCTCAATCTGTATTTTGTGGAAGCAAGTATATCAAACCCCTCAATCAGTATTTTGTGGAAGCAGCTATATAGATCCCCTTAATCAATATTTGGTGGAATTAGGTATATCAAACCCCTTTATCAATATTTTGTGGAAGCAGGTGTATCGCAGGCGTCAATACATATTTGATGGAAGCAGGTATATCAATCCCCTTAATCAATATTTTGTGGAAGTCGATATAACACATCCCTTAATCAGTATTTTGTGGAAGCTGGTATATACAACCCATTAAACAATATTTAGTGGAAGCAGGTATATTGCACCCCTCAATCGGTATTTTGTGGAAGCAGACATATCAAACCACTTAGTCAGTATTTTGTGGAAGCAGTTACATCAATCCCCTTAATCAGTATTTTGTGGAAGTAGATATAATGTACTTCTCATTCAGTATTTTGTGAAAGCAGTTATTTTGTACCCCTTAATTAGTATTTTGTGGAAGCAGATATATCGTACCCCTTAATCAATAATTGGTGGAAGCATTTATATCTCAACCCCTCAATCAATATTTTGTGGAAGCAGGTAAATAGAACCCCTTAATCAATATTTGGTAAAAGCAAAAATATTGCCCCCCTTAATTAGTATTTTGTGGAAGCAGGTATATAGAACACCTTAATCAATATTTGGTGGAAGCAGGTATATTGCACTTCTCAATCTGTATTTTGTGGAAGTAGGTTTATCAAACCCCTTATTCCGTATTTTGTGGAAGCAGGTATATCAAACCCCTTTTTCCGTATTTTGCGGGAGCAGGTATAGCGCACCCCTCAATCAGTATTTTGTGGAAGCAGGTATATTGTGCTCCTCAGAAGCAAGTATATTGCATCTTTCATTCAGTATTTTGTCTAAGAAGGTATATCAAACCTCTTAATCAATATTTTACGGAGGCAGGTATATCGCACCCCTCAATCAGTATTTTGTGGAAGCAGGTATATTGTGCTCCTCAATCAGTAAATTGTGGAAGAGGGTATATCGCACCCCATAATCAGTTTTTTTGTGGAAGCAGTTATACAGGTTATAAAGGTTATACAAATTTGGTGGAAGCTGTTATGTTAAAACCCCTTAATCAGTATTTTGTGGAAGCCGGTGTATCGTAGACCTCAATCAATATTTGGTTGAAGCAGCTATATCAATCCCCTTAATCAGTATTTTGTGAAAGCAGGTATATCAATCCCCTTAATCAATATTTTGTGGAAGCAGGTATACAGAACCCCTTAATCAATATTTGGTGGAAGCAGGTATATATCAACCCTTAATCAATATTTTGTGGAAACAGGTATATCAAACCCCTTTTTCTGTATTTTGTGGAAGCAGGTATATCACACCTCTCAATCAGTATTTTGTGGAAGCAGGTATATCACACCTCTCAATCAGTATTTTGTGGAAGCAGGTATATAGAACCCCTTAATCAATATTTGGTGGAATCAGGTATATCAAACCCCTTAATTAATATTTGGTGGAAGCAGGTATATAGAACCTATTAATCAATATTTGGTGGAAGCAGGTATATCAATCTCCTTAATCATTTTGTCTAAGCAGGTATATCTAACCTCTTAATCAGTATTTTGCAGAGGCAGGTATATCGCACCCCTCAATCAGTATTTTGTGGAAGCAGGTATATTGTGCTCCTCAATCAGTAAATTGTGGAAGAGGGTATATCGCACCCCTCAATTTGCATTTTGTGGAAGCAGTTATACAGGACCCCCTAATTAAAATTTGGTAGACCTCAATCAATATTTGGTTGAAGCAGCTATATCAATCCCCTTAATCAGTATTTTGTGAAAGCAGGTATATCAATCCCCTTAATCAATATTTTGTGGAAGCAGATATACAGAACCCCTTAATCAATATTTGGTGGAAGCAGGTATAGCAAACCCCTTAATTAATATTTTGTGGAAGCAGGTGTATTGCAGGCCTCAATAACTATTTGGTGGAAGAAGGTATATCAATCCCCTTAACCCCTTAAGGACACAGCCCTATTTCACCTTAAGGACCAGGCCATTTTTTGCAATTCTGACCAGTGTCACTTTAAGTGCTGATAACTTTAAAACACTTTGACTTACCCAGGCCGTTCTGAGATTGTTTTTTCGTCACATATAGTACTTCATGACACTGCTAAAATTGAGTCAAAAAAGTAATTTCTTGCATAAAAAAATACCATATTTACCAAAAATTTGAAAAAATTAGCAAATATCAAAGTTTCAGTTTCTCTACTTCTGTAATACATAGTAATACCCCCAAAAATTGTGATGACTTTACATTCCCCATATGTCTACTTCATGTTTATAGCATTTTGGGAATGATATTTTATTTTTTGGGGATGTTACAAGGCTTAGAAGTTTAGAAGCAAATTTTGAAATTTTTCAGAAATCTTCAAAATCCCACTTTTTATGGACCAGTTCAGGTTTGAAGTCACTTTGTGAGGCTTAGATAATAGAAACCTCCCAAAAATATTCAAAACTGTTTTTACAAACTTTTTTAACCCTTTAGGTCTTCCACAAGACTTCATGGCAAAAAGACATACATTTTAAGAATTTTGATTTTTGGGAAAATTTTCCAATATAATCAATTTTTTCCTGGAAAAAAACAAGGGTTAACTGCCAAACAAAACTCAAAATGGGTTGCCCTGCTTCTGTAGTTTGCAGAAACACCCCATATGTGGTCGTAAACTACTGTTTGGCCAAACGGGAGGACATAGAAGGAGGGGAACACCATATGGGTTTTGCAAGGCAGATTTTGCAGAACTGGTTTTGTTTATACCATGTTCCATTTCAAGCCCCCCCCCCTTGTACCCCTAGAATAGAAATTGCAAAAAAGTGACTCCATCTAAGAAAGTACACCCCTAAAGGTATTCAAAACTGGGTTTACAAACTTTGTTAACCCTGTAGGTGTTCCACAAGAGTTAATGGCAGATGGAGAAACAATTTAGAAATTTCTATTTTTTGGAAAATTTTCAATTTTAACCCATTTTTTCCAGCAATAAAGTAAGGGTTAACAGACAAACAAAACTCAATATGGGTTGCCCTGATTCTGTAGTTTGCAGAAACACCCCACATGTGGCCGTAAACTACTGTGCGGACACACAGTAGGGCGTAGAAGGAAAGGTGTGCCGTGTTGTTTTTGGAAAGCAGATTTTGCTGGACTAATTTATTTACACCATGTCCCATTTGAAGCCCCCCTGATGCACCCCTAGAGTAGAAACTCCATAAAAGTGACCCCATCTAAGAAACTACACCCCTCAAGGCATTCAAAACTGGTTTTACAAACTTTGTTATCCCTTTAGGTGTTCCACAAGAGTTATTGGCAAATGGAGATGAAATTTGAGAATTAACATTTTTTGCCAAATTTATTATTTGCTCCATTTTTTCCAGTAACAAAGCAAGGGTTAACAGCCAAACAAAAGTCTATATTTATTGCCCAGATTCTGTAGTTTGCAGAAACACCCCATATGTGGCCGTAAACTACTGTACGGGCACACGGTAGGGCGTAGAGGGAAAGGTGCGGCATGTGGCTTTTAGAAGGCAGATTTTGATGGACTGGTTTATTTACACCATGTCCCATTTGAAGCCCCCCTAGAGTAGAAACTCCATAACAGTGACCCCATCTAAGAAACTAAACCCCTCAAGGTATTCAAAACTGGTTTTACAAACTTTGTTAACCCTTTAGGTGTTCCACAAGAGTTATTGGCAAATGGAGATGAAATTCGAGAATTTTATTTTATTTTTTTAAATTTTTTATTTACTCCATTTTTTCCAGTAACAAAGCAAGGGTTAACAGCCAAACAAAAGTCTATATTTATTGCCCAGATTCTGTCGTTTGCAGAAACACCCCATATGTGGCCGTAAACTACTGTACGGGCACACGGTAGGGCGTAGAGGGAAAGGTGCGGCGTGTGGCTTTTAGAAGGCAGATTTTGCTGGACTGGTTTATTTACACTATGTCCCATTTGAAGCCCCCCTGATGCACCCCTAGAGTAGAAACTCCCAAAAAGTGACCCAATTTTAGAAACTACGGGATAGGGTGGCAGTTTTGTTGGTACTATTTTAGGGTACATATGATTTTTGGTTGCTCTATATTACACTTTTTGTGAGGCAAAGTAACAAAAAATTGCTGTGTTGGCACCATTTTTATTTTTTGTTATTTACAACATTCATCTGACAGGTTAGATCATGTGGTACTTTTATAGAGCAGGTTGTCACGGACGCGACAATACCAAATATGACAATACCAAATACTTTTTTTGGTTGTTTGTTTCAGTTTTACATAACAAAGCATTTGAAAAAAATAATGATTCTTTAGTGTCTCCACATTCTGAAAGCCATAGTTTTATTTATTTTTTGGGCGACTGTCTTGTGTAGGGGCTCATTTTTTTCGGGATGAGATGACTGTTTGATTGGCGCTATTTTGGGGTGCGTATGACTTTTTGATCGCTTGCTATTACACTTTTTGTGATCTAAGGTGACAAAAAAATGGCTTTTTTTACACCGTTTTTATTTTTTATATTTTACGGTATTCACCTGAGGGGTTAGATCATGTGATATTTTTATAGAGCAGGTTATTACGGACGCAGTGATACCTAATATATATACTTTTTTTTTATTTATGTCAGTTTTACACAATGATTTCATTTTTGAAACAAAAAAAATCATGTTTTAGTGTCTCCATAGACTGAGAGCCATTGTTTTTTCAGTTTTTGGGCGATTATCTTAGGTAGGGTCTCATTTTTTGCGGGATGAGATGGCGGTTTGATTGGCACTATTTTGGGGTGCGTATGACTTTTTGATCGCTTGCTATTACACTTTTTGTGATCTAAGGTGACAAAAAATGGCTTTTTTTACACAGTTTTTATTTTTTTATTTTTTACGGTATTCACCTGAGGGGTTAGATCATGTGATATTTTTATAGAGAAGGTTATTACGGACGCAGTGATACCTAATATATATACTTTTTTTTATTTATGTCAGTTTTACACAATGATTTCATTTTTGAAACAAAAAAAATCATGTTTTAGTGTCTCCATAGTCTGAGAGCCATAGTTTTTTCAGTTTTTGGGCGATTATCTTGGGTAGGGTATGATTTTTGCGGGATGAGATGGCGGTTTGATTGGCACTATTTTGGGGTGCGTATGACTTTTTGATCGCTTGCTATTACACTTTTTGTGATGTAAGATGACAAAAAATTGCTTTTTTTTACACCGTTTTTTATTTTTTATTTTTACGGTATTCACCTGAGGGATTAGGTCATGTGATATTTTTATAGAGAAGGTTAATACGGACGCGTCAATACCCAATATATAAATATTTTTTTAATTTATTTAAGTTTTACACAATGATTTCATTTTTGAAACAAAAAAAATCATGTTTTAGTGTCTCCATAGACTGAGAGCCATTGTTTTTTCAGTTTTTGGGCGATTATCTTAGGTAGGGTCTCATTTTTTGCGGGATGAGATGGCGGTTTGATTGGCACTATTTTGGGGTGCGTATGACTTTTTGATCGCTTGCTATTACACTTTTTGTGATCTAAGGTGACAAAAAATGGCTTTTTTTACACAGTTTTTATTTTTTATTTTTTACGGTATTCACCTGAGGGGTTAGATCATGTGATATTTTTATAGAGAAGGTTATTACAGACGCAGTGATACCTAATATATATACTTTTTTTTTTTTATGTCAGTTTTACACAATGATTTCATTTTTGAAACAAAAAAAATCATGTTTTAGTGTCTCCATAGTCTGAGAGCCATAGTTTTTTCAGTTTTTGGGCGATTATCTTGGGTAGGGTATGATTTTTGCGGGATGAGATGGCAGTTTGATTTGCACTATTTTGGGGTGCGTATGACTTTTTGATCGCTTGCTATTACACTTTTTGTGATGTAAGATGACAAAAAATGGCTTTTTTTACACCGTTTTTTATTTTTTATTTTTACGGTATTCATCTGAGGGATTAGGTCATGTGATATTTTTATAGAGAAGGTTCATACGGACGCGTCAATACCCAATAAAAAATATTTTTTTAATTTATTTAAGTTTTACACAATGATTTCATTTTTGAAACAAAAAAATAATGTTTTAGTGTCTTCATAGTCTGAGAGCCATAGTTTTTTCAGTTTTTGGGCGATTGTACTATGTAGGGGCTCATTTTTTGTGGGATGAGGTGACGGTTAGATTGGTACTATTTTGGGGGGCATACGCCGTTTTGATCGCTTGGTGTTGCACTTTTAGTGATGTAAGTTGACAAAAATGGATTTTTATACACAGTTTTAATTTTTTATGGTGCCTATCGGATGGGGTGGATCATGTAATATATTTATAGAGCCGTTCGTTACGGATGCAGCGATACCTAATATGTGTGTTTTTTCTTTTTTTTTCAATTTTTTATTAGAAAATCAGGGGAATGGGGCGTTTTTTTTTTTTTTTTACTTGAAACTTTATTTTTTAATTCCAAACTTTTTTTTTAAAACTTTATTTCTATCCCACTCTGATCCCCTCTGCAATGCATATTACAATACATCTGTATTGTAATGCATTGCCTGTTAGTGTATGACACTGAGTCATACACTAACTGGTTGCCTAGGAGACCCAGCCTGAGGCTGGATCTCCTCGGCACCAGTAGAGGGCAGTTCCCGATGCCGTGCAGGGCATTGGGCAGCCTCTGCACGGCATCGGGCTGCCTTGTCACGCATCGGGTCCCCGCCACAGCAGCGCGGGGACTCGATGCGATCACTCACCCGCCGCAAACAACTTCTATGTCGCGGACCGCGGCATAGAAAGGGTTAATCCGCCGGCATCGCTGTAAACAGCGATGCCGGCAGATACAGCAGGGGCCCGGCTACCAGGGACTGCCGGACCCCTGCAGTGATCGGGTGCGCACCGCTCCGGTGCCCGCCCGATCATCCTGCCGTACATGTAAGGCGGAATGCATTCTGGCAATGCATCCCCCGCCGTACATGTACGGCGTTCTGCGCTAAGGGGTTAATCAATATTTTGTGGAAGCATTTATATCAATTCCCTTAATCAGTATTTTATGGAAGCAGGTATATAGAACCCCTTAATCAATATTTTGTGGAAGCAGGTATATGTCACACCTCAATCAGTATTTTGTGGAAGCAGGTATATAAAAAACCCTTAATCAATATTTTGTGGAAGCAAGTATATTGCATCTTTCATTCAGTATTTTGTCTAAGCTGGTATATCAAACCTCTAAATCAGTATTTTGTGGAGCCAGGTATATCACAGCCCTCAATCCGTATTTTGTGGAAGCAGGTGTATTGCAGGCCTCAATCAATATTTTTTGGGTGCAGGTAAATCAATCTCCGGAATCAGTATTTTGTGGAAGCAGGTGTATCGTAGGCCTCAATCAATATTTTGTGGAAGCATGTATATCAATCCCCTTAATTATTATCTTGTGGAAGCAGCTATATTGCACCCCTTAATTAGTAATTTTTGAAAACAGGTATATAGAACCCCTTAATCAATATTTGGTGGAAGCAGGTATATCGCACATCTCAATCTGTATTTTGTGGAAGCAAGTATATCAAACCCCTCAATCAGTATATTGTGGAAGCAGCTATATAGATCCCCTTAATCAATATTTTGTGGAAGCAGATGTATCGCAGGCGTCAATTAATATTTTGTGGAAGTTGGTATAACACATCCCTTAATCAGTATTTTGTGGAAGCTGGAATATATACAACCCATTAAACAATATTTGGTAGAAGCAGGTATATTGCACCCCTCAATCGGTATTTTGTGGAAGCAGAAATATCAAACCACTTAGTCAGTGTTTTGTGGAAGCAGTTATATCAATCCCCTTAATCAGTATTTTGTGGAAGTATATATATTGTACTTCTCAGTCAGTATTTTGTGAAAGCAGGTATATTGTACCCCTTAATCAATATTTGGTGGAAGCAGGTATATCACACCCCTCAATCAGTATTTTGTGGCAGCAGGCAAATAGAACCTCTTAATCAATATTTGATGAAAGCAAGAATATTGCCCCCCTCAATTAGTATTTTGTGGAAGCAGGTATATAGAACACCTTAATCAATATTTGGTGAAAGCAGGTATATTGCACTCCTCCAATCTGTATTTTGTAGAAGTAGGTATATCAAAGCCCTTATTCCGTATTTTGTGGAAGCAGGTATATCACACCTCTCAATCAGTATTTTGTGGAAGCAGGAATATAGAAACATTTTATCAGTATTTTGTAATAGCAGGTATATCAATCCCCTTAATCAGTATTTTGTGGAAGCAGGTTTATACAACCCATTAATCAATATTTGGTGGAAGCAGGTATATCACACCCCTCCATCAGTATATTGTGGAAGCAGGTATATAGAACCCATTAATCAATATTTGGTGGAAGCAGGTATATCAATCCCCTTAATAAGTTTTTTTGTGGAAGTAGGTATATCAATCCCCTTAATCAGTAATTTTGTGAAAACAGGTATATCACACCTCTCAATCAGTATTTTGTGGAAGCAGGTACATAAAACCTATTAATCAATATTTTTTGGAAGCAGGTATATCTCACCCCTCAATCAGTATTTTGTGGAAGCAGGTATATAAAAACCCCTTAATCAGTATTTTGTAGAAGAAGGTATATCAATCCCCTTAATTAATATTTTGTGGAAGCAGGTATACAGAACCCCTTAATCAATACTTGGTGGAAGCAGGTATATAGCAACCCTTAATCAATATTTTGTGGAAACAGGTATATCAAACCACTTATTCAGTATATTGCGGAGGCAGGCACATTGCACCCCTCAATCAGTATATTGTGGAAGCAGGTTTTATCGCAGGCCTCATTCAATATTTGCGGGAAGCAGGTATATCAATCTTCTTAATCATTATTTTGTGGAAGCAGCTATATTGCACCCCTCAATCAGTAATTTGTGGAAGCAGTATATAGAACCCCTTAATCAATATTTGGTGGAAGAAGGTATATCACACCTCTCAATCAGTATTTTGTAGAAGCAGGAATATAGAACCCCTTAATCATTATTTTCTGGAAGCAGTCCGCTTAATCAGTATTTTGTGGAAGCAGGTATATAGAACCCCTTAATTAATATTTGTGGAAGCAGGTATATCAAACTCCTTAATTAATATTTTGTGGACGCAGGTGTATCGCAGGCTTCAATCAATATTTGGTGGGAGCAGATATATCAATCCCCTTAATTATTATTTTGTGGAAGCAGCTATATTGCACACCTCAATCAGTAATTTTTGGAAGCAGGTGTATAGATCCCCTTAATCAATATTTGGTGGAAGCAGGTATATTGCATTACTCAATCTGTATTTTGTGGAAGCAGGTATATCAAACCCCTTATTCCATATTTTGTGGAAGCAGGTATATTACACATCTCAATCCGTTTTTTGTAGAAGCAGACATATAGAACCCCCTTAATCACTATTTTGTGGAAGCAGAGATATCAATCCCCTTAATAAGTATTTTGTGGAAGCAGGTGTAAAGAACCCCTTAGTAACATAGTACATAATGCCAAAAAAAGACATTTGTCCATCCAGTTTGGTCTGTCATCCTGCAAGTTGATCCAGAGGAAGGCAAAAAAGCCTGTGAGGTAGAAGCCAATTTTCCTCACTTTAGGGGAATAAAAAATTCCTTCCCGACTCCAATCAATCAATCAGAATAACTCCCTGGATCAACGATCCTTCTCTAGTGGCTATATCCTGTTAATATTATTACACTCCAGAAATACATCCAGGCCCCTCTTGAATTCCTTTATTGTATTCACCATCACCACCTCCTCAGGCAGAGAGTTCCGTAGTCTCACTACTCTTACGGTAAAGAATCCTCTTCTATGTTTGTGTACAAACCTTCTTTCCTCTATATGCAGAGAATGTCCCCTCGTCATTGTCACAGTCCTGGGGATAAACAGATGATGGGCTAGATCTCTGTACTGATCTCTGATATATTTATAAATAGTAATTAGATATCCCATCAGTCGTCTTTTTTCTAAAGTGAATAACCCTAATTTTGATAATCTTTCAGGGTACTGTAGTTGCCCCATTCCAGTTATTACTTTAGTTGCTCTCCTCTGGACCCTCTCCAGCTCTGCTATGTCTGCCTTGTTCACTGGAGCCCAGAACTGTACACAGTACTCCATGTGTGGTCTGACTAATGATTTGTAAAGTGGTAGGACTATGTTCTCATCACGGGCATCTATGCCCCTTTTGATGCACCCCATTATCTTATTGGCCTTGGCAGCAGCTGCCTGACACTGGTTTTTGCAGCTTAGTTTGCTGTTTATTAAAATTCCTAGATCCTTTTCCATGCCAGTGTTACCGAGTGTTTTACCATTTAGTATGTACGGGTGACTTGCATTATTCCTTCCCATGTGCATAACTTTACATTTGTCAGTGTTAAACCTCATCTGCCACTTATCTGCCCAAGCCTGCAATCTATCCAGATCCCTCTGTAGTAGTATAATGTCCTCTTCAGTGTAAATTACTTTACACAGTTTAGTGTCATCTGCAAAAATTGATATTTTACTATGCAAGCCTTCTACAAGATCATTAATAAATATATTGAAGACACTTTCCTGTCAAGGAAGCCATCTTGTCCGGTGCCAGGCAAGCAGATCCCCTGAGATGGGAGAACAACCCTATCACAGTTTTTCAGGACCTATCGCAGACCACCTTGAAGAAGCGTCAATCCCTGAAGCCACTAACGGAATGGCTCCGTCAGCATAACATCATGTACAGATGGACTTTCCCGTTCGGTCTGTCTTTTGCATATGAAGGACGGCGTGTCAACATCTCCTCCTATGGGGACTTAGAAAAAGTCTACACCCACTTGAAAATTCCTCCTCTGGACATAGAAAACTGGGAGATGGTCCAGAGCCTTCCACCATTAACATCCCTACCTGCGATATCATCCTGGGAGACCCTGCGCACCCCAAGATCGCAGAAGACCAAGAAAAGTTACCTCGCCTCTACCCCTAAAAGACTCTCTCTACCAGATAAATGATTACCTGCTTTTTCCCTATTATCTGGCTCTCCAGTAGTATTGGCCCTTTAAGGGTATTATCTACAAAATTACAAGACGTTCAGTCTAATTCCCCCCTGACGTCAATGTCATTGTTAAAGTTATTGTATATTGCTCCATCATTCTTTAACAGTAACCTCGGGTTTGAGCTTGATCTCAAGCTCTTGTTTCGTTTTTTTGTTATTTGTTCTTATTGTTTTTTATTGTGACAGGTACTCCTTCTTCAACTACAAGATAACCCAGTGCTGCCCTATAGACGCAAGATGTCAGGGTACTTTTACATGCTCACGGTCTCCTTCCCTTCACAAACAGGTCTTTTTGTTTTACTTGCTTGTCCTTTATCTCTCGCCCTGGCAGACAGCGCATGCATTGGGGGGAATCAAGTCGGCGTCATCTAATCTCTCCCCTACCACACCTTATGTAAGATGATGACTGACATCCACCTAATTTCCTATAATGTTAAGGGGCTGAGATCTCCCGCTAAGAGGTGTAGAATATTCTCTCTATTGAAAAAAGCTAAGGGCTCTATAGTTTTCCTCCAAGAGACCCATTTTAAACATGGCCACTATCCCAATCTCTCTTACGTCAAATATCCCACTTGGTTCCACTGTGGGACCAGCGGTGCTGCCTCAAGGGGTGTGAGCATAGGATTCGGCAAAAACTTCCCTTTCACCCTCCTTTCACAAACCTTAGACCCAGAAGGCAGATACCTTATTCTGAAGGGCACAATTGGCCAGCAAACCTTCACCCTAGTGAATGTCTACGCCCCAAACTCAGGTCAAGTGGATTGGCTCCTTTCCCTCCTTAACTTATTAGAGGCCCACGTAGAAGGCTCCCTAATCCTAGGAGGGGACCTTAACCTCACCCTAAATCCGCTTCTGGATTCCTCCTCAAAAAAGTCCTCAATCTCTCATAAAAACCTCAGATCCCTCCAAGTTAAATTATTTAATTTGGGCCTGGTAGACGTTTGGAGGTGTTTACACCCAGACGAGTTAAATTTCTCCTTTTACTCTGCAGCAAATGACAAGTATACCAGGATTGATTATATTTTCTTACCTAAAGAAAAAATACAATTATGCAAATTAGCCAAGATTGGTGATATTACACTATCAGATCACACCCCAATCTCCTGCGAACTGCACCTTCTATCCTCCCCCCCTTGAACCCCAAACTGGCGATTCAATGAATCACTACTAAATAACACCGCCCACAAAAAACAGATAGCCTCTCACCTTGAGGAGTATTTCTGTATTAATAATACCCCAGATATATCCCCCCAAACGCTATGGGATGCTCACAAGCCCTATATCTGGGGCAAGCTTATAAGTCTCTGCTCATTCCTCAAAAAGGAAGCAGAGAAAAAACGGAATCTTCTTTTGCCACAGATCCACGCTATAGAGAAGAAGCACAAACAATCCCACCTAGCCTTGCACCTGTCGGAACTCCTTTCTCTAAGGACTGAACTTAAGAACCTCCTGAATGAGCGTTCTGCTAAGTACTTTTTATCTTCTCAACAGAAGTTTTACGCTCATGGCGACAAAGCTTCTAAATACATGATGAGGAGGATTAAACAGAGAAGGGAGTCCCGATTTGTCCAATGCATTAAAAAAAAACAGGGCTCGTCCCTGTTTAAATCTGAGGAAATCGCTGCCCAATTTAGACTCTTCTATGAGTCCCTATATAATCTTCCCTCCCAAGAGCTAAAATACTCCCCTGAAGAGAAAATATCCCGTATCAATCTCTTTCTGGAATCCCTCACTCTCCCAACACTGACCCCCTCCCAGAAAGAATCTCTCACCAGGCCTTTCTTGACCCAAGAATTAGAGTCAGCCATAAAATCTACCGCAAGTGGGAAATGCCCAGGTCCGGATGGCCTCCCGATTCCATATTACTCTGCTTTTCAAAGCATTCTGACCCCCTACTTTCTCCCAATCTACAATTCCTCTTTGGAGGGAAAGCCAATTTCTCCCGACATGACTAGGGCCACCATTACTATAATCCCTAAAGGTGGGAAGGATCCCTCCTCCTGTTCCAACTACCGTCCCATTTCTCTACTCAATGTAAATTTAAAGCTCTTGGCCAAAATGCTCGCCCTTCGGTTGAATAAGTTCCTTCCTTTACTGATCCACCCGGACCAGGTGGGTTTTGTTAAGGGCCGAGAGGGAAAGGATAATACTGCCAAAGTCTTGAACTCCCTTTTTTATGCCTCTTACAAATCCTCACCCTTAATCTTGATTGGCACAGACGCCGAGAAGGCTTTTGATAGGGTAGACTGGTCTTATATCCGTCTCACACTGCAAAAATTTCAACTACCAGACTCTTTTATCAACTCAGTCTTCTCGATGTATACTCACTCCTCGGCGTCTGTGTCGGTCAACGGAATCCATTCATCTAACTTTCCAATTAGTAACGGGACTAGACAGGGATGCCCTCTTTCCCCTCTTATCTTTGTCCTTATTATGGAGACTCTTTTGCAGGCTTTGAGGCAGGAGAGAGACATCCGAGGCCTTCATGTAGGGGGACTGGAATTTAAGTTAGCTGCCTTTGCAGACGACCTTCTGATTATTACAACTAACCCCCTGAAGTCCATGCCCATAATTCTCTCACTTCTGAGCAGATTTGGGTCTATATCCAACTTTAAAGTCAACCCCACTAAGTCCCAGGTGATGCACATGGGTTTGTCCCGAGCGGCTCTCTCCTCCCTCAGAGCCTCCACCCCCTTTAACTGGGATACCCAGCAATTAACATACTTAGGTGTCAAACTTACCCCCTCTTTAAATGACTTTTATGCTTTAAACTTTAAACCCTTATTATCATCCATTACTGCCCAACTAGACTCAATTGATTTTCTATTCCTATCCTGGTTTGGGAGAAAAAAAACTTTTTATGTCCCTCATTATGCCTAGGCTTAGATATTTAATGCAGACTCTCCCCATAGAATTACCCAAGACTTTCTTTACTCTCTAGAACAGACATATATACGTAAATTTATATGGCAAGGCAAGGCCCCTCGTATCGCTTTCTCCACTCTTTCTAAACAAAAAAAAAAACTGGAGGGATAGGATTACCTGACCCTGAAATATACCTGAGATCTATTCTCCTGTCTAGGATTATAGACTGGATTAGATCCCCCCCCCCCTCCAAACCATGGGTTATGTTGGAAAATTAATTTTTAAACGCTCCTTTAAGGGCCCTTTTGTTATCAGGAAAACCTCTCCCTAGTCTACGCTCTATCCCTATTACGGTGATTAGGAATACTTTAAAGACTTGCAACTGGTTTGTAGCTAATAAAGGCTCCATATCCCTCCCCTCCCCTCTGCTACTAATTAAGGATATAATTTCCCTGGCTCCGAAAGAGCTTAGAGATAGCTTTCCCCCCTCCCTGCACACCTCTGACTCCCCTGTAGAGACACTGGTAGACACAGAGGGGACCTTGCTACCCGACCAAAAGCTATGCAACCTTTTTAAAATCAAACCTGATAACCCTATCACATTAGGTTTTCTGAAAAAAAGAAGCTCTTTCTTTACTCAAAAGCACCCCGACTCATACTGAACTCTCCTGGTTTGAAAAACTCTTAAAAACTAAGCTATACCCCTCCAAGACTATCTCCACAACATATAGGAACCTAAAAAGCTCTGACCCCAAACCGGCTATGGTGGCCCTATGGGAAAGAGATCTACAACGCTCCCTATCAGAGGCTGAGATTTCTTCCATACTGATTTCCCCACATAAAATCTCTAGATGCACCCGAGTGCAAGAAAATAGTTATAAGATTCTATCCCGCTGGTATAAAACCCCGGACAAAACCTGCCTGTACAGCAGAGACGCTTCAGATCTCTGTTGAAGATGTCAAACAGAGAAGGGTTCTTATTTTCACATATGGTGGACTTGTAGTGTGGTGGATGGTGGGAGGAGATACTGAAGACCATCAACAGAATATGCCAGACTAATATCTCCTGTATCCCGGAACTAACCCTTCTCTCCCTAGGAGTTCAGAAAATCCCTAAATACACTGCTTCTCTCTTCTTACTTATGCTAAGCGCAGCTAGACTACTTCTCCCGAAGCTATGGCTTACTCGGGATACTCCCAGCCTCGAGTGCTGGTATAGTAAGATAGACCAAATATATAGAATGGAGGAAATCTCCCACTGGGAACTGAGAACAAGATCAGTTTTTCTTAAAATCTGGAACCCGTGGAAAGAATTCAGGCATTTCTCATGATGTCTTCCATTTGAACATATGTACATCATGACAGGGAATTACCTACCCCCGACCCCATGTCTGCTTTCCTTACCTTCCCTCTCCCCCCCCCTCTTGATTACTAAGTTACCTGATTCATATGTGTTGAGATGTATCCTCAATATCTGGCCTAACAGCACTTCTGGTGTAATATGCTGACAATAACGTCCTTACTTCAAAAATCTTTAAAAATATTTTGTACACTTTAAAAATATTTTGTACAATGAGATATATATACCTGTACTGTTACATGTTACATGTCACGTGTTTTTTATACATGTGTGTTTTTTATGAAAATAAAAACCATTAATTGAAAAAAATATATATATATATATTGAAGAGAATAGGGCCCAATACTGATGCCTGAGGTACTCCACTAGTGACAGTGACCCAATCTGAGTATGTACCGTTAATAACCACCCTCTGTTTTCTATCATTGAGCCAGTTACTTACCCACTTACAGACATTTTCTCCCAGTCCGAGCATTCTCATTTTATATACTAACCTTTTATGTGGTACAGTGTCAAATGCTTTGTAGAAGTTCAGATGCACGACATCCATTGATTCGCCGCTGTCAAGTCTAGAACTTACCTCCCCGATCTCTAACAAAGCCATGCTGACATGGCATTATTTGCTTATTTCCGTTAAGATGCTCTAACATAGCATCTCTCAGAAAACCTTCAAACAGTTTACCCACAACAGATGTTAAACTTACCGGCCTATAGTTTCCAGGCTCTGTTTCTGGACCCTTTTTGAATATTGGCACCACATTTGCCATGTGCCAATCCTGTGGGACATTCCCTGTCAGTATAGAATCTGCAAATATCAGAAATAAGGGTCTGGCCTTGACATTACTTAATTCCCTTAGGATATGGGGGTGTATGCCATCCGGTCTTGGCGATTTGTCTATTTTAATATTTTTAAGTCGTTGTTGTACTTCTTCCTGGGTCAGACAGAACACCTTTAATGGGGAATTTATTTCAACATTCAGCATTTCATCTGACAGTTTATTTTCCTCAGTGGATACATTGGAGAAAAAAATATTTAACAGCTTTGCTTTCTCCTCATCGCTCCTCATGATTAAGGGTTGATATATATCATCACTCTCTGCGACTCCCCCCAAGGGCCGACACCTTCAGATTTATACTTTTTAACATTTATGTAATTGAAGAACATTTTGGGGTTAGTTTTACTCTCTTTGGCAATTAATCTCTCGGTCTCTAGTTTGGCCGCTTTTATTTGTTTTTTACATGTTCTATTTTTTTCATGTTCTATATAGTTTTTCAGTGCTTCCGTGCTACCCTCCTGTTTTAGTGTTTTATATGCTTTCTTTTTGTCATTTATTGCTTTCTTTACAGTTGTGTTTATCCACATTGGTTTCTTTTTGTTCCTTAACCTTTTATTCCCATACGGTATGTACCTCTTACAATGAGATTTTAGGATGCTTTTAAAGATATCCCATTTTGTGGCTGTATTTTTATTTGTGAGGACTTTATCCCATTTAGTTAGGCCTATGGCCTCTCTTAGTTGGCAAAATTTAGCTTTTTTGAAGTTTGGCATTTTTGTTCCTCCCTGTAGAAACGCTCTTTTGGATGATAATTGGAAGGTTATTACTTTATGGTCACTATTTCCCAGGTGTCCCCCAACCTGGACGTCTGTTGTTCTGTCAGGCCTATTGGTTAATACTAAGTCCAGTATGGCCGTACCTTTAGTCGGGTCCTGAACCAGTTGGGAGAGGTAATTGTCTTTGGTTATTGCCAAGAACATGTTTCCTTTAAGAGATATACAAATAGTAGTTTCCCAGTCTATATCTGGGTAGTTGAAGTCCCCCATAATAACCACCTCATTATGATTTGCCGCCTTGTCTATCTCATTTAGTAGTAGATTTTCTGTGGACTCTGGTATATTAGGTGGATTATAGTAAACTCCTATTAGTAATTTATTATTGTTTTTAGCCCCATGTATCTCTACCCACAGTGACTCCACATGTTCATGTCCCTCACTTATATCTTCACAGAGTGTGGGCTTTAGACAGGACTTTACATGAAGGCAAACCCCTCCCCCAGTCCATTTTTGACGATCCTTTCTAAACAGACTGTAACCCTGTACATTAACTGCCCAGTCATAGCTATCATCCAGCCATGTCTCAGTTATTCCCACTATGTCATAGTCCTCCTCACACATCACTAATTCCAGTTCACCAGTTTTATTAGTCAGGCTTCTGGCATTAGTATACATACATTTGAGAGGTTTATATATATTTTTTACCCTACACCTTTCCTTCTGAACTGTTCTAGTCCCTCCGTCCATTCCTCCCCCAGTCCCACTACCTTGCCCCCGGTTTCTATCTGCACTATCTTCCCATCCTATAACATAATTACCCTCCCCCCAGTCCCTAGTTTAAACACTCCTCCAACCTTCTAGCCATCTTCTTCCCCAACACAGCTGCCCCTTCCCCCATTGAGGTGCAGCCTGTCCCTACGATAGAGCCTGTAGCCGATAGAGAAGTCGGCCCAGTTCTCCAGGAACCCAAACCCCTCCTTCCTACACCAGTTCTTGAGCCACTTGTTAATCTCTCTAATCTCCCGCTGCCTTTCTTGTGTGACCCGTGGTACAGGTAGTATTTCGGAAAATACTACCTTTGAGGTCCTTGCCCTAAGCTTTTGACCTAAATCCCTGAAATCATTTTTAAGGACTCTCCACCTACCCCTAACTTTGTCATTGGTTCCGATATGGACCATGACCGCTGGATCTTCTCCAGCCTCTCCCAGTAATCTGTCAACCGATCCGTGATGTGTCGAACTCTAGCGCCAGGAAGACAGCACACTGTTCGGCGATCACGGTCTTTATGATAGATTTCCCTATTTGTTCCCCTAATAATTGTATCTCCCACTACCAGCACCTGTCTGGCCTGTCCTGCTCTCCTGGTCCCCTGCTTACCGGAGCTGACATTCCCCTGACTGGCAGAGGAGGTGTCCGGCTGCGGCAGTGCTGTCCCTGGACTGACATCCCCCTCATCTGCCAAACGTGCAAACTTGTTGGGGTGTGTCAGATCAGGGCTAGCCTCCCTGGCACTCTTCTACCCCGCTTTCTAACTGTTACCCAGCTAGCTACCTCACTTTCCTTAGCCTCCTCTCTGTCACCCTCCCCCTCATCTACCCCAAAGAGTGCTTGCTCGGTGAGAAGCAAACTCTTTTGAAAATTGTCAATGCCTCTCAGTGTTGCAACTTGCCCATTTAGAGACTCGATTTGCAATTCCAAATGGGTAATTTGCTCACATCTTGAACAAAGATATACACCCTTGAACGGCTGTTCCAGGACTGCATACATCATGCAAGATGTGCACTGGACTGCGTTGTCAATTGTGCAACACATACTAAATGGGGATTTAGTACTAAGAAACTGGCTAATTGCAGTCCCCCACTGAAGTCCCTGAATCTAAAGTCACTTAATCTTAAGTCACACACTTACGCAACCAGACTTAATCAACCATGCGTCGCGGTCAAACTTGCGTTATATATCTCCTTATATAAATATAAATGCAGCTCACTACACCAGCCTAGTTTGTTTTCCCTCTGGATTCAAAAAGGCTGTCCCTTAATCAGTATTTTGTGGAAGCAGGTATATCAAACCCTTTAATCATTATTTTGTGGAAGCAGGTATATTGCAACCCTCAATCAGTTTTTTGGGGGATAACAGGTATGTCACACCTGCTGCAAATAGTTGTTCAAATAGTGCTAGTCCCTCTCTATACCTGCGGTATCGCAGCAGAACCGAACACAACTGCTGCCCAATATAAATGCACTATATCTTTCTATGTTAGAAAGTATATTTTAGGTATTTCCCACCCCTCAATCATTTTTTGGAGGGGAAACAGGTATATCTACTAGTTGCAATTAGTTATTCCAATAGTATTTGTCCCTTTATATAGCTGTGGTATTACAGCAGAACCACACACAACTGCTGCACAATACAAATGCACTATAATATACTTTCTATTTTAGAAAGTATAATATAAGTATATTACACCCCTCAGTATATCACACCTATCGATAGCACCCCTATACCAGTCCTTAAAAGGACTTTTGTCTCCCTATTAGTTTGCATTTGGCGTCCCTAACAGTTTCTCCCTGCTCCACAACACAACCTCTACCTACACTGGCAAAACACAAACTGTAAAATGACTGCCAGATCAGGTTTTGTTATAGGGTGGGGGTGTGTCCATGTGCTGAAATGTCTCAATTGGCTGTCCTGTCCCACCCTATGGATATGTCATGGGTCTAAGTTTGTCGCAATTCAAAAGAATATGGCGCATGCGAACATCGCCATATGTTCGCATGTTCAGGGAATTGTGAACAAGCATGTAACGGTCGAGTATACACACAGGGGGGAATGAAAGTGATCTCTGCAGTAAAAACACACTTTACGTCTGTCGCAGATCCCTTTGGGTCATGCCGACCTGCATGGGTTCTTCGGAAGAGACCTCTGCTTCGTTCCTGGGACAGACCTTAGGCTGGACCACCACCTGAGAAGAGATCTGTCGTTCCTGTCGCCTTTCTCTAACCCGTTGGTCGAGTCGAACAACTAGGGTCATCATCTCCTCTAGAGTCTCTTGAAGCTGATAACTCACTAAAAGGTCTTTCAGGTTATCAGACAGACCTGACCTGAACTGACTCTTAAGAGCTGGTTCATTCCACCCGGAGGGAACACACCACCTTCTAAATTGGGTGCAATACTCCTCCGCAGATTGATTGCCTTAAGAGCGGTCTCAGCTACCAGGACCCTGTCCGGTTCATCATACAGGGTACCTAGGGCCAGAATAAAAAACTCTACTGATGCTAAACAACTGGCGCCAGCTGGTAAAGAGAACGCCCACTCCTGGGGATCGCTGTGTAATCAGGAAATTACAATGCCCACACTTTGACTCTCAGAGCCGGAGGACAAGGGGCGCAAACGGAAATAAAGTTTACAATTCTCCTTAAAAGAAAAAGACTTCCTCCGGTTTCAGAGAAGGCTTCAGGAAGCCTAATCTGTGGCTCCATATGTGGACTTGAGGCCTGAGGAATGGAAGAGCCTTGACCTAACTCAAAAGAACAGAGTTTTTACCCTAGCTCCTGCACCATCTGCATCAGGTTAGAAACGTGATCTGTCAGGGTCACCAGAGGATTCATGATACAGTTTGGAAGGGCCTGTTATTCTGTAATGGTCCCTTACACACACACACAGGGGGGAGGAAAGTGACCACTGCTCTCCACCCTCACTCTGGCCCTGCCTACTTGCCTCACAAGTCCTAATGACAGGGGACAACTGGACGGCAATCCCTAGCTTGGAATAAATGCTGGGAGGACAGACCAGACAGACAACAGAATGTGAACGGACCGAGTCAATACCAGGAGAGCAACAAAGTACAAATGGAGCAAGCAGAGAATAGTCAGGAAAAGCCGGGGTCATAAATACCAGGAGTGTCGTGAAGTACCAAAGGAGTCTGCAGAGGATCGTCAGGAGGAAGACGGGGTCAGAATACCAGGAGAGCAGCAAAGTACACAAGGAGCAGGCAGAGGATCGTCAGGGAATAAGCAGAAGGCAAGTACGCCAGAAAATGAGAAATCACAGAAGGAACCTAACTAACAGGCCATCTGTTGCCATCAGGTTGTCTGTTTAAATACTGAGTAACAGGGGTCATGTGACGTGGCCAGCATCACATAATTGGCCCTGCTGTAAATGGCTGAGCACCGAGTGCCCAGCTCGGTGCTCAGGCTTCATCTGGTTGCTGGGGGAACAGAGGACGCCGGCCATGCTGAGGAAACGTGCTTGGCCGGGTCGATCCCACCCCCCATCACCTAGGAGACGAGGACGCTGCACACATACTCTCTCCTGTACAGAGGCGGGGCACCATCAGTGCTGCGGAGAATCAGCATATCGGTCGCGCCCCGTGACAGAGCAAAGATCACCGCGAAACAACCACCAGGCGGTATGCAAGGCCATCTCTAACGGCAATTAGTGTTTCACTAGGTGGATGATGATGATGAGACACAGTTGCCAATAAGTGAATGGAAATTAGTGTTTCAAGAGGTTCATGATGAGGATGAGACACAGTTGTAAATAACTGAGGATGTTGTTAGGTCAACAAGTCAGGAGGATGACCAGAGTGAGAAAGTGGAAGAGGAGGTGCTGGACGATGAAGTCACTGACCCAAACTGGGAAGGTGACAAGCTGAGAGAGGACAGAAGTATAGAGCGGAAAGGATCCGTAGCACCACAACAGGCTGTAATAGGCAGTGGGGTGGCAAAAGGGAGAAGGCAGGCCATACCAAATAGGCACACAACTGTTCCCCGGAGCACCCCCTTGAGGCAATCTCCCTTGTCAAGGGGGAGGTGTTCCGCAGTCTGGCGTTTTTTTTTTTTATTTAAAGTTTTTTATTAGTTTTGTAAAGAGACAATAACTGAGACAATGAGAGAGATTGTATAAGCAGGGTAGCAAATCCGCAGTATAACAAATCCAAGGGCGGTACAGAATGTGGCATACGATAGGCAAGCTACATATAAGGTAATATTGACAATTATCAAAGAGACATGGTATCAATATCCTAGTTTATAGTGTATTATATGAATCCTTACAAGGGGAGGGAAAGGTCCCAAGGTAGAGGGTTCTTATGGATAAGAAGCAACTGTTCTGGAAGTATTATGTCAGTAAAGGTGAACATTATAGTGTTAGACTGGAAAAAGCCACGAGGTTGCGGCAGAGTGTGGGTTGTTAGAGAAGGACATACTAGGCCTGAGAGTTTAGACTTAACCCAAGTGGGGGAGTGTGAACCTATGGACAAGCCACAGGTACCATTTTTTCGTGAATTGCGGGTGAGAACCAGGCTCCCATGCAGAAATGTCCTCAAAACGGTATATCTGGTCAACTTTCTGCTTCCATTGTAATATAGAGGGAAGAGCAGTTTGCAACCAGAATTTTGGTATAAGGAGCCTTGCGGCAATCAATAGTTGTTTAAAGAGGAATGTACTGGGGGATTGGATATCTTCATTGAAACAAGCAAGTAAGGGTTTACTAGGAGAGGCCTTCACAGCTGAGACATATTTCATTACTGGTATCAAATATGATTCTCCACCATTCGTGTATTTTGGGGCAGTCCCACCAGATGTGGAAGAAGGAGTCTCTGTCACCTCGACACCTCCAGCAAACATCTGAGGAACCATCAGAGAAGAGACAGGATTTCACTGGGGTTATGTACCATCTATAGATTAATTTGTAGCTATTCTCCTGGATCCTTACACATCTAGATGGCTTAAAGGCAGATAGAAAGAGTTTGGGGAGCATGGAAAGGGGGAGGTCTCTGTTGAGATCTTTTTCCCAGTGTCGGATGAAGGCAGGTTTGACTATTAAGGGGGTTGATCTCAGCCTATTGTATATTTGCGAAATGAGCTTTTTAGGCGGTTTCGGAACGGAAATCAAGGATTCAAGCTAGACCAAAGGGTGAAAGAGTTTGCCCTCACCTGTATTGCAGATTTTGGCCTCCCAAAAGTAGAGACCGCAGGGGTCTGCCCATTAAGTGTTGTTCTAGTGGGACCCATGATTTTTCAGGACTATTTCTTAGCCACTCAATTGCTCTAGAAAGGAGTATAGCATTGCCATAAACCTCAGGGTCCGGGAGACCAATTCCTCCCGCTGATACTGGTTTTGAGAGTTGGGAGTATGAGAGTCTTGGTTTCCTTCCATTCCAAATAAAGGATCTGGATTTTTTCCTAATGAACTCAAAGTATGTTTTAGGTATAGGGATAGGTAGAACTTGTTGGAGGTAAGTGAGACGAGGTATGATCAGTGACGACAAGAAATTATTACGCCCAAACACGGATAAGTATGGGATACGGAGATTAAGGTTGTCTATGGCTTTAAACATAGATTGGAGCAAGGGGGTATAATTAAGTGCAAAGAGATCAGGGATGGATGGACTTATCTTTACACCTAGGTAGGTTAAGAAAGGGGATGACCAATCAAAGGGTGAATTGATTCTTAAGGTCTGTTTGACATGTGAGGGGAGTCCGAAACGCAACAGAGTTTCTCTCAAATAAGTCCAATTGATCCTATCAAACGCTTTTTCTGTGTCAGTACTTAAAAGTGTAAAGGTTTTGAGGATGCTGAGGCATGGCATAGTACATTTATGACTCTGGAAGTATTGTCTCTGCCTTCCCTATTGCGAACAAAACCCACCTGGTCTCTATGTATCAAGAGGGGGAGGAAATTGGCCAAGCAGTATGCCAATATTTTAGCCAAAAGCTTTAGATCTCAATTGAGTAAGGAAATTGGCCTGTAATTAGCACATTGTTTTGGATCCTTCCCCTCTTTAGCTATTAAAGTGATGTGTGCTACCGTGATTTCCCTGGAGAGAAGGCTACCCTTTAGGGTGAGATTGCAAACATACAGAAGATGGGTTAAAAGTTGGCCCTGAAAAGTTTTATAATATGAGGCGGGAAGACCATCTGGGCCAGGGCATTTGCCCACTGGTAACTGATGAAGAGCAGCGGACAGTTCATCTAAGGTAAAGGGGGGGACTAAAACCCGTTTTTGTGAATCTATCAGAGATGGGAGGGTCACTGAGTCTAGGAAGGAAGAAATGAGAGACTTATGGGCTTCTGGATCATTGGAGGGGGGGGGGATAAGTGAGTCTGGTGCTTTTTTAAGGAAAGTGCGGATGATAAAATTGTTATTTGCAACCTGTGCTGTACCAAAATTAGCAGGGGTGTGAACACTAGCAACCTCACCAACACCAGCATGAACCGCCACATGGCATCAAAGCACCCTAATAGGTGGGCCCATCACCTGGGTCCACAACCAATGTCTGCGGGTCAGACCACTGCCTCCTCTTCCCCTGTGTTACATGCTGGCTAATCCTCTGTCCTAGACGCAGGCCCGGGTGCCTCCCACCATGCACCTGGATCTTCGCAAGCACCATCAGCTAGGACATCCACTTCTGTGTCCCAGCGCAACATGCAGATGTCTATAGTCCAGTCTATACGCCAGGCCTTTGAACGAAAGCTCAAATACCCACCCCCCCACCCACAGATCATAGCACTAAATGCTCACCTTTCCAAAATGCTGGCCCTGGAAATGTTGCCATTTTGGCTTGTGGACACTGAGGCATTCCGCAGCCTGATGGTGGTGGCTGTCACGTGGTACTCTGTCCCCAGCCGCCAATATTTTTCATGGTGCTCAGTCCCAGCCTTACATAAGCATGTGTACCATAACATCACCCGTGCACTGACCAATGCAATTAATGGGAAGGTCCACTTAACAACTGACACATGGACAAGTGCTTTTGGCCAGGGATGCAACATTTCCATGACGGCACACTGGGTGAACGTTGTGGAGGCCGGGAGCGAGTAGTACCCTGGGATGGGACAGGTGCTACCGACGCCAAGGATTGCGGGCCCTACTTTCATCAGGGTTTCCGACCTACGTTAGCCCACGTGTTCAAACTAGTGGTTCAGCGGTTCAGCGGTTGTTTAAAACCTACCCCAATTTGCCTGAGCTACAGGTGAAGGTGCGCCGCGTGTGTGCCCATTTCCGCAAGTCATTGCCAGCTTCCGCCAGTCTCGCAACGCTGCAGGAGCTCTTGCAATTTCCAGTTCACCGACTGTTGTGCGACGTGAGCATTCGCTGGAACTCGACGTTCCACATGTTGGACAGGCTTTGTGAGCAGCAAAGGGCAGTGTTGGAATACCAGCTGCAACATGGTCATCACCATTCCAGCCAGCTTCCTCTCTTCACAAGCGACTAGTGGGCATTGATGTCTGACCTCTGTTAGGTTTCACGCAACTTTCAGGAATCAACACATATGGTGAGCCGCGATAATGCTATTATCAGCGTAACCATCCCAAACGCTCTCTGCTCACAATTAAGGCGGAGGCTTTGCATGTGGAAGAGGTGGAAAGGGTGTAAGAAAGTTTATCAGGTGAGAGCCAGCCCACCCTCAGTTTGTCTCCTCAGCTCAAATTGGATGATGAGGGGGAGGAGGAGCAGGAGACGGTTGCCTCTGCTACAGAGGGTACTACCCATGGAAGTTTTATTCCATCTGTTTAGTGTAGATGGGTAGAAGAGGAGGAAGATGATGGGGAGATTGATATTCATCCTACTGATGAGGACAGCAAAGTCTTCTCTGTTGGGACTGTGGCAAACATGGATGACTTTATGTTAGGCTGCCTTTCTCTTGACCCTTGTGTTTTACGCATTTTGGCCAACACCGATTACTGGTTGTTCACCCTTCTCGACCCCCGCTACAAAGAGAACTTCTCATCTCTCATTCCTGTGGTGGAGAAAATGAGAAAAATGGTGCAATACCAGAAGGTCCTTGTGAAAAAACTGCTTAAAAAAATTCCAGCTGACAACTCTGGCTTCAGAGTACCTAGTTTCTTGGAGAACTGTGGAGGGGAGGGGAGGGGAACACACAACAGTTCCAACAGAGGCAGGGCAACACTATCCAAAGCCTGTGACACTTTTATCACACTCCGCTGGCACCCTCAACCTGATGCGCAGTCTAGTGTCACTAGGAGGGCAAATTTTTGGAATATGGTGAAGGAGTACGTAGCAGACCGTGTAAGTGTTCTTAGTGAGCCCTGTGTGCCTTACAACTATTGGGTGTCCAAGCTGGACATGTGGCACAAACTGGCGCTCTATGCCTTGGAGGTGCTGGCCTGCCCCGCCGCCAGCAATTTGTCAGAGCGTGTATTTAGTGCTGCTAGGGGCATAATAACTGATAAGCGCATCCGCCTGTCAACTGTAAATGCTGACCGGTTTACTCTTATAAAAGTGAACAAGGCCTGGATTGCCCCTGACTTCTCTACTCCACCAGAGGAAAGCGGCTGAGCATAAAGGCACTCTAAATGTGGCTTTTATGGTGTATTAAATACACTGTATTCCCATGCACCACTTCAACCACTAAAAAGGGTATATGGTTCAATCTCCCTTTTCTCATCCTCCTTCATCATATCAACATGCTTATTAGGCTGCCCTCGCTCCTAATGTTTTAGAGGGTCAGCTCAGCAGCAGGCTCTCGCCCACAATTTTTTTTAAATGGTCAGCTCGGCAGTAGGCCCTTGGCCACAAAATTGTTTACATGGTCAGCTCGGCAGCAGGCCCTTGGCCACACATTTTTTTAGATGGTGAGCATGGCAGCAGGCCCTCGCCCACAATTTTTTTTAGATGGTCAGCTCACTAGCAGCAGGCCCTCACCCCTAATTTTTCAGATGGTCAGATCAGCAGCAGGCCCTCGCCCCTAATGTTTTAGACGGTCACCAGCAGGCCATCAATCATAATTTTTCAAGGGTGTGTATGATGCCCTCCTTTATGTGTAATATAGGGTGTATTTGGTGCTGGTTCCTTGTAATTTTTGGCAGCCCTTTCACTTAGTGCATAGGCTTTATGAGTGTAGGAGTCCCACTACATGAACAATTGTACCACAATGTGAATGAGGCCCTCCTTTATGTGATATAAAGGTTGTATCAGAGTGCCTCTTCCTTGTAATTTTTGGCAGCACTTGCACTTTATATACAAGTAAATATACAGGAAAGAATGTTTCCTAACAATTTATCCTGTAAAATCGATTTTATCTTCAGTTTTGTGCGTATTATTGTCAGTCTGTAAAAGTGGCATACTACTCGGACAACATCGTTCCCAGCAGTGACCTGGGAGTAAAGATGCATGCAGACATCCTCCCCATGCTGTTCCTGAACAATTTCAGTGGTGTTTCCATTAATTTTTTACCTTTTCCTGTGAACCAAACACCCTCCCCTTTTCAGAGCAGGATTCCTGGTTTAGTGCTCTGGTTCGCCTATTGACTTCCATTGTGCATCCCGAGATGTTCTACTCAAGCACCCAAGCACCTGAGCACTTTGGTGCTCGACCAACACGATTGATCTTTTGTGCCATTTGTTATATTTCATAATCCATGTTCTCTTATTGGGCAAATCTATGATGTCTACCTAGTGGTCTTGTCAATAAGATGGCTGTTGATGGAGGGTCATGTGACCAGACACATGACTCATCTTCCTCCATTCTAACATGCTGCATTTACACTAAGTCGCAACAGTGCAAGTGCAAATGGCAGGCACAGTGTATATGAATGGAGCATGGCGTTATTTTCCTAGTCTAATGACCCTTCACCAGCAGCCATTTATGAACAGGAACTCTGTGTGGAGAGCCCAAAAGACTTGGCTGACAAGGGGATATACCTTATGAAATATAGAAAATGGCACAGAATATCAACAAAGACTATATTTATAAGGGCCATAAAACCATCCTACCAGTACATTGGTCAGCAGCTAGAAAGGTGAACAGAAAGTTTTCTGAGATCTGGAACAATTGGCTAAAGGGGAAATGCCATAAAAAAACAAAAGAACAATTGCCCGATAAACCCTCCCCAGCTTCAGTGCCAGTCTTTATTTGCTGTAAGTGATGATATGCCAGTCTACCCAAGTGACCTCTGCAGCTATGCCATGCATGGGTAGATGGGCAAGTTATGGCTGCAGCAAATTCAACAAAGACCAACAGAATGCAGGAAGTGGTGCTGAGCAGTGGGGAATTTATCTGATGAATAATGGTTCCTTTGTAATTTTATGGTATTTCCATTTAAGACAATTTTTTCGTGATTTTGGAGAGAAAGTAACAAACTTGTTCATCTGGACACAGCTGTGCGATAGAACAGGTATAGCTGTTTTTTGCTAAAAACTCTTTGCATGTAAAAGAATCAGTTTTTCTATATAATGTATAGTGTATACTGTCTATATGGGCAAAATTCCTTGTTTCTTCAATTTCAGTATTACAGTATCTTTTCTCTTGAGATTTTCAATCTGAAAAGTTTTGTCAATACGAATCAACTTGCAGGATGACAGGCCGAACTGGATGGACAAATGTCTTTTTTCGGCCTCATAAGTACTATGTTACTTATGTACTAATACAGTACTTCAGACACTGTTTGGAAATTTGATGTAGGTAAAAATACCTTTACCAGAATGTAAAGCAGTGCTGGAGGTTTCATTGTTTATGATCAGGTATATAAGGTTGTGTTCTGGGCCGGCTCCAGTTTGTGGATTTATGTGGGCCCTTGGGCAATAAAGTCTGAGTGGGCCCCCTTGTGGCATTTTGCATGACGCTTGCAGCAATAAAACTGCATGTATTATATATGTTGCCAAATACCTTAAACAGAGCGGATATACAATATGTTAATCAGTCCTTATGTGCCTACTTTTTTTTTCTACCCAGTGTTTCAGTTTCAGGTCTACTCACAATATTCCGTTTTTAACGGTACACCTTCTAAAGAGATACTATAGACATTGAATATACTGAAAACTGGGAGACGGGTGCTGAGCTGGAGCAACTTTGACCCACAAACACACTGCCTCACATGATTATGATGCTTTCTCTGACTGTCTGCATGCACTCCTCACTGGCACGTAACCTGTTGGGCTTTCCTGTGGCTTCATTAGAGATCACAGAGCTGCCAGCTACTATTGGCTGGGAGCTATGGCCAGATATGTGCTTCTTCACAATAGATATGCCAAGATATGTGCCCCCTTATGGTGGATATGCCAAGATATGTGCCCCCTCCCAATACACAGTAGATATGCCAATATATATGCCCCCTCACAGTATATATGCCCAGATATGTGCCATCTTCACAGTAGTTATGCCCAATATAGTGCCTCCTTCATAGTGGTTATGCCCAGATTTTCCCCCTTCACAGGACGTGGAAAAAAAAACTATAAATACATTTGGCTCCTCCCATGATCAGCACTCCCCATCAGCAGCAGGATACTGTCTGTGACATGTGGCTCTGCTGTGTAGGATGAGCAGAGGCTGATTCCCAGCTTGCCCCACTCCTCCTCCTACACAGATCAGCAGGACAATGTGTGAGGGTGCTGCTGCTGTGGAGTGCTGGCGGCTCATTGGTGGAACAGGGAGTAAATGGTTCCCTGCTTCACAATTACAATCAGCTATGCGGTGGGCTATCCAGGAGCAGTGGGTGCTGACACTGGCCCTGGATGTGTTTTTCAAAAGCTGTATACTTTGTTTAATAGCATAAATTCAAGTGCTACGTTTAGCTATAATGAAGGTTGATCAGAACAGGATAGGAGTTACAATTGATTATAAAGTTGATGAACTTTTTAAGTAAAGTACAAATGTACACATCGTTACCTTAGCTCATATTTGGTTAAGAGCTGCAGCTCCTCATTAAACAAATTCAACAAACTATTGCAACATTTTGCAAAACTTTTGACAGTCTACAATTCACAAAACAACCACTGGGTGGGCACAAATAAACACATATAGGATAGACCTCTCATGACAAAGCATCACAACATTATTTTGTGCTTTTTATTTTAAGTTGGTAATTTCGTGTCATTTCAGGACATGTTGAGCAAAGAGGATAGATAACAAACATTTATATCATGTACTGTACATCTGAGCAAGTAAACCTTTTCTGCTTCAAAATTATTATTTTACCACTAGAAATAATCATAGAATGCTAGTGCTATCAACTAATTTGATTGCCTAAAGCTGCTACAGCATTCAGCAGCGTCTATAAGGCCTTATTCACAGGTCCTAGTTTGTTCAGGGTTTTTGTTCAAATCGTTTCAGCTGTGAAGGTACTGTTTTTGATCCATGTACCATTTTGCTTGCCCTTTGTTTGTGGTCATGGATCATCAGGAAACCGTGAATCCCACGGGTGACTACGTGACCTGCCTAACTAATAGGACTAAGCGGCTTGAGTTGTGCCATAACCATTGTGTCGTAGGTGTACCTGAAAAAGAGGGAATCCCTAGAGGAATGAAACTGAATGAGGGAGGGTAGGGATGGTATGCCGAATCCACACAGGACGAGGTGGCATGGGCATGCCTAGCTATATGAAGACGTGGGGGAGGGGAGGAGCGCCCCTCCCACAAATACAGGCCAATAAATCGGCCTTAATACTTGTGGTCGTGGCTCATCAGGAAACCGTGAATCCTACAGGTGACTACGTACCTGCCAAACTAATAGGACTAAGCGGCTCAAGTTGTGCCATAACCGCTGTGTCGTAGGGGTACCTGAAAAAGAGGGCAAAATACCAGAAATGCAAAATTAGGAACTTATTACATACAATTCTTACATCACCAAGTGCTGAAATGCAAGCAACATTTCCTGCTTAGGTTGGGAAATGTATATATTAAAGCAGGAGGTCCGTCAGCGCCTAATTTGCGAATAATATGAGCCGGGACCTTGTTACTGGACGCAGTGGATGCAGTACCAATCCGGATTGAGTGACCGGACACAGTGGCAGGATTCAACCCTAGATTTGAAACTAAAACACGGATATGCTCAATGATTTGTGAGGTGGTTAATGGCTGAGTGGGAAACGTCAACAGCGGCCCCTGAGGATCATGACTTGCTAGGGTGGTTAGCAAGTGTTGCAGGAACATGACGGGACACCAGGCATGTTCCATCGGGAAAAAGTTCACCTCTGTAGGGGGACCAGTCTTGGACATCTTGGTAACCGGTAAGGACAAAACCAGACCATCAGGACTACTGATCAGCTGATTGATTCTGGCGAACCTGCTGTTGGAGTTCTCTACTGTGGCAGTGTTATCGAAAATGAAGACAACAGTGGAATGGGACCACACGTGACCTCAGGCATGAGCAGCTGCTACAACAGGGTAAAGTTCGAAGAGAGCTGACGTCTGCATGAACCCAGGAATCTTACTGACTTCATCTGGCCAAGTCCTGGCCAACCAGTGGGTGCCAAAAAAGCGGCAAACCTTGTAGTGGCTGATGCATCCGAAAAGACCATAGGGGAAGTATTACTGGTGGCTGGAATAAAGAGGGAGACTGAATTTCAATGACACAGGAAATGATCCCACATGACTAAGTCTGCCATGGCTTGCGCATCTAATTGAACTGGACAGTCTTGGTTGGCTGCATCAGGGAGGAGGGCTAGTAACCAAGATATGAATGACCTGCCCTGAGGAATGTTTTGCATGGCATAGTTCAGTATGCCCAAGAGTGACTGCAGATCCGCCTTGGTTGTGACCCTGCCTATCGTGAACCTGTGAATGACGTCTCTAATCCTGACTAATTTCTCTTCTGGCAACTTAGCTACCATGTTGTCGGAGTCCAACGCAATCCCTAAAAAGGTGATGACAGTGGAAGGGCCTTCGGTTTTCTTAGGTGACACAGGAACCCCAAGCTTGGAAAAGACTGCCAACAAGGTGTCAATGGCCTGCGGAGGTCTGTCAGGGGATTCAATCAATAAGAAGTCATCGAGATAATGAATGACGTGATCGCAGCGGAATTCTGTTTCTAATATCCAGTGAAGGCTCTGCACGAACTGGTCAAAAGCCAGGGGCTACTCTTGGAACAAAAAGTGAGCTTGGTGGAGAAATAGTAAAGGCCCCGCCACTTAATGCCATGCCATAGCGAAGGCATGATAGGGAGGAGTTTAAAAGCTTTGGATATGTCAGCTTCAGACAAGTAGGTGCGGGCCCCACACTGCATTATGGTGGCTATAGCATGGTCAATGGTTTAGTATTTCATGCTCACTTTTTCGGAAGGGATTAGGGAATTGAGGCTGAGAATATGGGAACCGTGAGGGGCAGATAGGTTGTAAATTAATCTTTCTTTATTGCTGAACTTGCCCGTCACTACCCCTACCGGACTGACCCTCCAGCGATCGAATGGTGAGGTCGCGAGAGCCCCTATAAGAAAACCTTTTCCGAGCTTGGTTTGAATCAATGTGTCTATGGCATTGGGTGCTTTATTGGCCGACTGTAGTGTAAATAATCAGTGTCCACTACGCTCAGGTAGGATTTATCTGGTTTTAAAGTACACATCAACTTGGGGTGAGCCCGGAAACAATTGGTGCACATGTGCAGAAGGCGACATTTACCATAGTTACAGGCTGAGAAATTGTAATTATGACATATTTGGGATCTACCTAGAAAATTGACTGTACGACCCAATTTGTCAACCTTGCCAAAGCCCTTTTTGGTCTCTGACGGGCCGGCAACAGAGGTACTGGATGTTATGTCCATACCTCCAGCTGCCAGGTGACACCAGTCGACAGTGTACAAAATAGATTGACACCGAACACAAGAGGGGGCTTTGAGGCCGGCAAAATGTCTACATAAGAGGTCGGTGTCAATATTGGCCCAGTTAGTGTAGAACTGGAACTGACTAAGGGCTGCAGCGGCTTTTGCAGAAAAAGAGCAATGGTAATCATAAAATGCGGTACCCCCGTACTTATGCCCCAAGTCAATCACTATGTAAAGATATACAGGGTGGGCCATTTATATGGATACACCTTAATAAAATGGGAATGGTTGGTGATATTAACTTCCTGTTTGTGGCACATTAGTATATGTGAGGGGGGAAACTTTTCAAGATGGGTGGTGACCATGGCGACCATTTTGAAGTTGGCCATTTTGAAGTAACTTTATTCTTTGTGCTGCCCATTGTGTTGGATTGTCAATGCAACCCTCTTCTCCCACTCTTCACACACTGATAGCAACACCGCAGGAGAAATGCTTGCACAGGCTTCCAGTATCCGTAGCTTTAGGTGCTGCACATCTCGTATCTTCACAGCATATGCCCATCACATGACCCTCTTCCTATTGAAAAAACAAAAGTTGGATTCAAAATGGCCAACTTCAAAATGGCCACCATGGTCACCACCCATCTTGAAAAGTTCCCCCCTCACATATACTAATGTGCCACAAACAGGAAGTTAATATTACCAATCATTCCCATTTTATTAAAGAGGACCTTTCACCAGAATAAAACTTCTAAAGTAACTATACAGGCATGTAGAGCACCGCCCAGGGACCCCCCTGCACTTACTGTTGTACCTGGGCGCCGCTCCATTCTCCCGGTATAGCCTCCGGTATCTTCACAGTTAGGCTCCACCCAGGGGAACCTGCCGGCGCCTCCTTCTCACATGCTGCAGCGCTGGCCAATAACAGCACTCAGCTCATAGCCTGAGAGGCTTTTTTCTCTCTCAGGCTATGAGCTGAGATTGGCCAGCGCTACAGCATGGGAGAATGAGCCGACGGCAGGTTCCCCTGGGTGGAGCCTAACTGTGAAGATACCGGAGGCAATAACGGGAGAACGGAGCGGCGCCCAGGTATAAAAGTAAGTGTAGGGGGTCCCTGGGCGCCGCTCTACATGCCTGTATAGTTACTTTAGAAGTGTTATTCTGGTGAAAGGTCCTCTTTAAGGTGTATCCATATAAATGGCCCACCCTGTAGATCTAGCTCTTCTCTTCTATCTGAGCGTACTGAGCAAATGATACTGGTGGTACTGGCAACCAGTAAGCGGTACAGTTCTACCTTTCTAGCCAAAGGCGAGAAGGGGATACCCCTCTTCAACAACTCAGAAGTAAGCCTAGGAACAGTCCAACTCCGGAGTGACGGAATACTGCCCGCTTCAGAGATCCTGGTGACATTCTCATCTATCAAACCCTCCATGACATCAGACGCATGCAACATTGCTGACTGTGGACAAACATCAGTATTTTAGAACGGTACAGCGTTAAGGTGCGCCGTCACATGAGTGAATAACCATGTGTGCCATCGTGAGTGCGCCCGGGCGGATGCAATTTGTAGAACCGTGACGTGAATCCACGCCACTGACACAAGAACCACCTATATGACACAGAACTCGTGACAAGGTGAACACCGTGAAGCCAAGACCAAGGAAAGCATGGGAGAAGAAACTGACAGCAACCATGCCAACGTTGGTCATGGCGTGGACTTACCGAGACGTCTGAAAAAAACAGCATAAATAAAATAACAAAGAACTTATAATGAACATGATAACAGCAAAATGTAAGTAATAACGACCCCTGCACCAGCACATGCATATATATATATATATATATATATATATATATATCCTATTATTATTATTATTTTTCTACCTGATCCAACGGAAAAGGTGAAGCTGCAACTTAAAAGAAGATGATTGGCAATTACCTTGTATTAGATTTTTCTTTTCTCAAACTGCCCCTTTTTTTTTTTTCAACCCAAACTCCCCTCTTTTTTTTTTCTTACAACCCAAGCTCCCACTTTTTTTTTTTTAACTACTATTACCTGCTGCCTGGAGGCTCCAGCAGACCAGATGAATCAAGAGCCTACCAGAAGCAAAACAGCCTTGCATGCACCCCTGCCTCACTGCGAGCACGGCAGCCTGTGCTATACATTACAATGTGCCGAGAGCAGAGTCGCGCTGACTCCTGCAACCTGAGAGTCTGCCGCGTGGGGAGCCAATGCTGCCAGCCAGAAACGTTCCGGTGCAGTGGTGCTCCTTCTTACCTAAAGGAGCCGAAAATCCGCCGGCCTGACTGAGAGGACAAAAGACCGCAGTAAGTCACATACCCAACCCGGAAGCCGAGAGTCAAGAAGAAACATGTGAAGCAGAGCAGGTGAGCCTCCTCAAGCAGGACACACGTAGCACTCACTAGGACGCCGAGTCCACACAGGATAAGGTGGCGTGGGCGGGCCTAGCTATATGAAGGCATGGGGGATGGGAGGAGCGCCCCTCCCACAAATACAGGCCAATAAATCGGCCTTAATACGTGTCACCCATTTTGTACATTCACTTGTACAGTCGTGGCCAAAAGTTTTGAGAATGACACAAATATTAGTTTTCGCAAAGTTTGCTGCTAAACTGCTTTTAGATCTTTGTTTCAGTTGTTTCTGTGATGTAGAGAAATATAATTACACGCACTTCATATGTTCCAAAGGCTTTTATCGACAATTACATGACATTTATGAAAAGAGTCAGTATTTTCAGTGTTGGCCCTTCTTTTTCAGGACCTCTGCAATTCGACTGGGCATGCTCTCAATCAACTTCTGGGCCAATTCCTGACTGATAGCAACCCATTCTTTCATAATCACTTCTTGGAGTTTGTCAGAATTAGTGGGTTTTTGTTTGTCCACCCGCCTCTTGAGGATTGACCACAAGTTCTCAATGGGATTAAGATCTGGGGAGTTTCCAGGCCATTGACACAAAATGTCAACGTTTTGGTTCCCGAACCACTTAGTTATCACTTTTGCCTTATGGCACGGTGCTCCTTCGTGCTGGAAAATGCATTGTTCTTCACCAAACTGTTGTTGGATTGTTGGGAGAAGTTGCTGTTGGAGGGTGTTTTGGTACCGTTCTTTATTCATGGCTGTGTTTTTGGGCAAAATTGTGAGTGAGCCCACTCCCTTGGATGAGAAGCAACCCCACACACGAATGGTCTCCGGATGCTTTACTCTTGGCATGACACAGGACTGATGGTAGCACTCACTTTTTCTTCTCCGGACAAGCCTTTTTCCTGATGCCCCAAACAATCGGAAAGAGGCTTCATCTGAGAATATGACTTTGCCCCAGTCCTCAGCAGTCCATTCACCATATTTTCTGCAGAAGATCAATCTGTCCCTGATGGGTTTTATTTTGGAGAGAAGTGGCTTCTTTGCTGCCCTTCTTGACACCAGGCCATCTTCCAAAAGTCTTTGCCTCACTGTGCGCTCACACCTGCCTGCTGCCATTACTGAGCAAGCTCTGCACTGGTGGCACTCCGATCCCGCAGCTGAATCCTCTTTAGGAGACGATCCTGGCGCTTGCTGGACTGAAGCCTTCTTAACACGAATTAAACCTCTTTCCTTGAAGTTCTTGATGATCCTATAAATTGTTGATTTAGGTGCAATCTTAGTAGCCACAATATCCTTGCCTGTGAAGCCATTTTTATGCAACGCAATGATAGCTGCACGCGTTTCTTTGCAGGTCACTATGGTTAACAATGGAAGAACAATGATTTCAAGCCTCATCCTCCTTTTAACAGGTCAAGTATGCCATTTTAACCCAATCAGCCTGACTTAATGATCTCCAGCCTTGTGCTCGTCAACATTCTCACCTGAGTTAACAAGACGATTACTGAAATGATCTCAGCAGGTCCTTTAATGACAGCAATGAAATGCAGTGGAAAGTTTTTTTGGGGAATTAAGTAAATTTTCATGGCAAAGAAGGACTATGCAATTCATCTGATCACTCTTCATAACATTCTGTAGTATATGCAAATTGCTATTATAAAAACTTAAGCAGCAACTTTTCCAATTTCCAATATTTATGTAATTCTCAAAACTTTTGGCCATGACTGTTGACTGAAAAAGCGATTTCTACAGCTTCTTCTACCAATGGTCCATAGCAAATTGACTAAACAGAGAGATAATCTGAGTTTGGGCAGTGGATTTCAAGGACCCATAGACTTGAATGGACATTTTTGCTTCTTTTGTTTTTCACTGACCCACGGCCAGTGGAAAAATAAGGATGTTTGAAAAAAAACATACTATAATCAGGAGATATGGGTATTGTTTGTAAACAACATGCCCATGATTCAATATTAATGTTTTGCTATGGTTATGCCTTCATCTGAACTCCAGAGAAATGAAAACCAAATAGCTTCACAACATATGAAAGAAGAAAAAATATTACACTACATACAGCAGTACGATCAACTCAAATAGTGTGCAAAATGCCTCCATTTTATACTTTGCATGTTTTCATGTAAGATCAATAAAACATTGAGTTAGTAATGAAGCTTGTATCTTTTGAGTTTCAACATTTAATATGTTGTTAAATGGAACTGCTGACTGCAAAGCATCTACTCTGAACAGGTTAATCTCATTATTCCCAATTATTTTCTAGGAGTCCCCAGAGAGCAGCCATCCAGTATTAGAATGCATAATCCTGTATCACAGCTGGAGATCTTCACTAGGCTCCATTAGAGAAAATGTTCCACTAATACAATCTCTGAATTATTCATTTTTCTATAACTGCCACAGGGCATTTTCCTGCATGTAAACAGCATACGAAAATGTCTGTTAATGACATCAGCTGCAATGAGCCAATCCTGATGGCTTTTTTAGGTTCTCCTCTGTAACCTATGATGCGAACTGTCTAAAGTAACTGCATTTCAACAGATGTAGTCTTGAAGGGCTCACCTGCAGACATCTGTGCTACCGGTAAGGGGTAACTGTTATTTTATTTGTAAATTGCAGTTTCTACAGCCGTAGTTGAAGTAAAAGCAAAGCCTTTTTCAGCCTAGTAAAAATCTCATTTTATATTTAAAGAAAAAGCAAAGTCTTTTTCATGGTGGCATGGTGAACGTGCCATGAGAGTAGGATCTGAACTCTGCCGGAGAAAGACATGGAACACAGAAGAGGAATTGATGGTTGCTTAGCTGAGGTTTAAATATTCATACAACTTTGAAGTTTTAGAATTTGAGAACTTGCTGAAAGTCAGAGCTACCTTGTGCTAAAAATGAGGCAAAATAGCAATTAAATTTTACTGATGAGTTATACAGAAAGGATATTTTGTTCTCGAGCTATGCAAATTGCCATCAGAAAATTTCATTAAATTAGGAAAAAAGAAAAAATCCTTCACCTATAATCAGCTTGGCAGGCTTGATAGAGTCAAAGGGAAACACACAGTAGTACTGCTGCTTTTTTCGAACTGCCGTAGAGGTGCTATCACTTATTAAACATATTCATGTTCAGGCTCTTTCTTTCTGTGTTAATGAAGCATTACAAATGTTAGAAATTTGCATTATATCCAAATGTGTCAGTAAATCATCAATGCAGACTTTGAACATTTTATTTATAGATTGTATTAAAAGAGATCTGCATGACAATAGTTTCTTCCACTTGTGGCTGAATGCAATAAAAAAAAAAAAATATCTATTAGAAGAGCATATTAGAAGCATTACCATCATATGGGCCACTGGCATGGAAGAAAAGGTAGGGGCAAGGGAGAGTATTTTCCATGATTAATCCCTGACATCTGGCTTTATAAGTACATCCAGCGGGCAGTAGCTTCCTGTTGACTCAACTAAAGCACTGAAGTTGGTAACAAAGACTGATGTGTATACTATGTACTGTAAATTGCACATAGCTAATAGTTCACAATGCAGAGAAGAGGCCCATTTATCTAACTTTGCAGTGGCAGGCCCAGGTTAGACCAGCTCAAAGAGTATAACAAGTAACTATTGGGAGGGGTGGTGGTCTGGTTCAGTACAGGTTTTCCATTGTTGGTCTGTATTGTTTATTCTTTACTTCATTGGCTTTAAATTCTAATCTCCAGCTATTATGTTGCTATGCTAATTTCCTTGTTACCCTTGCATGACACTATAGATTAACTTATTTCTACAATCATGTTGCTGTTTTAAATTTATATCCATACCCTACATGAGCTTTATTATTCACAATCGAGTCATACTTATTCCAACCAGTATTTCATTTATTATTCCACTAGCACTTTTTATACTCTATCCTATCTCCTGACCACCACCTTAGTGATGTTTTTAATTGCCTTTTAAAATTTGCATTGTGCTACAAGAGAGGAGAATAGGAGTGATAGTAGCAAGAATGGTGGTTATAGTACTCATTGTCACTCCCCTGGGCAGTGCAGTGTTAGTAAGGGCTCACCTGTTCTTCCCTTCTGGACACTCTCTAGTTTTGGAGCTCTCCCACCTGGTGTCAGTTGAGGTGTCCTTGATGTTGACGGGCGAGGTGAGGTGAAAGGCAGTATCCCGTATTGCAGCTGTGGATGTCAGGCCGTTTAGTGGTACAGGGAATAACAAAGCCAGGTTAACAGCAGAACAGTTCTTCACTGAAGAATTCAAATGCAAACAGATCAGGACAGTTCTCAGCATTCCTGGACTGACAGTACTGAAATGCACTGTGCATGGATGTAACGGCTGCACAGATAATTAATAGGCCAAGGTGTTTCTTTAAAGTGATTCTCCTTACAATGTACTTCTTTAGCTGAATCTAGGCATGGAGTATACTACTTTTCTTTAAGCAAGCCAACTACAAGGAAATTTCTAATCATCAGACTATGCCCTGCACCTTTTTTAAACAGGTTCCCCCAAAGATACAAGTCCATAATTTCCATGGCAAAATGTGGATATCTTACTCAAGTAGATGACGAGCTTCCTTGGTGTAAAACTCCTGAACACATGGCAATGGAGACTAAATGGATCTTTCATGACAGAAATTCTCCAAAGACTTAAGTTTTACACTGCTTTTCCTTCCTGGCCCAGCACTAGCTGGCCCTTTTTCTAGGCTAGCTCCACATTCAGCTCCTACTTAAAATATGCTTACTCCACTCACACTCAGAAAGACTGAGTAACTGCTGCGACTTAGTAGAATGTTCTCACTCATTTCTATATAGAGAGGCTGACACCAGTCTCATCTAGTGGAGACTGAATACATGGCGTATTAATACCTAGTGCCTGAATTTAACACAGCAAATACATATTTACATGAAAGTACAATTTTAACTTTCTTTGCAGTTTTTACAGTGTGCCACTGCTCTGCTTCCACCTTTTCACAATCAAACTAATATTGGCAATCATTAACATTGGAATGTGAACCAACACTAGAGTAGGGACACATTTTTTCTTATTACAACTATGGTACTTCCTCTAAATTGTGTATGTCTTCTGTTACAGACACTGATGATGCTCTAATACCTGCACTGTTTTAGATATGTTATTCTGCAGAAAAGCCATATTAAATGTATTTAATCAATGCCTGCCTCCTTTTCTACTCTACTTGTTGGTAGTCCAAAAATAGACATGGTTTCAAAAATTGGTTGGCTGTTAAAGGGCATCTGTCATCAGATTTGTACCTATGAAACTGGCTGACCTGCTGCATGTGTGATTGGCAGTCGAAGGCATCTATATTGGTCCCATGTTCATATATGCCCTCATTGCTAAGAAAAATGATGTTTATTATATGCAAACAAACTTCTAGGAGCAATGAGGGCATTGCCGCTAGACCTAGAATCTCACTGGAACTGCCAAACCCTCTGCACTTTGATTGACAGGGCCAGGCAGAAAGAGAGAGGCAGGGTGTATGCTCAACCATTGCTCCATTCAAACTGCTCTTCCTCCTACAACACATTATTATATGCTTTCTAGTCAAACCATAAAGTTCAATGTCAAATGCCTCCATAAACTAAATGGTTTAACTTTCATAGATTCTAGATAGTTTAACTTTCAGATTATGACATTCTCAAAATTATCACCATAAGTATTAACAATTTTACAATATGTCTTATAAAAAGTAAATTAACAGACCCCTGGTTATACACTGAAATAGTAATCTTGATGTGAAATTGCCAATTGTAGGCAATAATGGTAGAAATTGATGCATTGAGCATAAAAGTGGAATCTAATTATTCAGAATCCTATGACAATTCATAAAGCAATATACACATTGTGTGTAGTGATAGCAATACTCTAGAGCAGGGATGGCCAACCTGAGGCTCTCCAGCTGTTGCAAAACTCCAACTCCCAGCATGCCCACACTGCCTACAGCTATCAGACTACAGCAGGGCATGGTGGGAGTTGTAGTTTTACAACAGCAGGAGAGCCTCAGGATGGCCATCCCTGCTCTAGAGCATTACTCAAATTCTGTTGGACAAATACTGTACAATGAGACGCCTCACTTTTAGGACAGCACAATATTGCATGACACAGATGCAAGTAACTATTACTAGTTTCCTGTTTTTTTCTACAATGCCAGAGACATTTCATGTCCAAAACAGCTTTTATAATGTTGCAGGAAATGAGCGCTAGTTTGTTTCAATAGTCTTTAATAAATTCCAGGTAAGTAGATTACAGTCTAAAATGTTTTTCAATCATGCTGAATATAGTTAATTTATCTTCTCTTCTTTAAATTATTCTACCTTTTTTATTCCTCTAATTACCAGCACTGTAATTGTCTGTTCCTCTCTGAAGTATGTTTTTCAGCTCTCTCTAATCTCCTCCTAATTTCAACCGCATCACAAGCAATAGTCCTTTTTTAGTTACAGCCCTGGCAACTGTGATGTTTCTAACTCTGCCCGTTACAAGGGAGCTGGCAATCTGCTAGCTACTGCTCTATATAGTATATATTTTCCAGTGGCCATGCATCAATTGGTGATTATCCCAAGTAAACATGGACAGCAGGAACCAGCCCCTCTCACACAGCGACATGCTATAGTACTAACTGGTATGTCATAACTATTCCGACTCATTTTACAGTATTACAGTTTTATATAGGCAAACATATATAATGACAGGAATTCATTTATATTTAATGCTATATTTACATTTTATTTATATAACAAATAAATGTTTCAATTTCTTCTTCATGCTGAAAGCTTTGTTGTAAAGATAAGATTTATAAAATCAATCTATACTGGTTATTTGTACATTGTAATTGTAATAATGTTGTCACATAAAATTACCCCAAAATGCTCACCATTCAGCTACTTAGAATAAGTAAGTGTTCACTTTTAAAGGGGATCAGTCAGCAGATTTGTACTTATGAAACTGGCTGAACTGTTACATGTGCACTTAGTAGCTGAGGGCATCTGTGTTGGTCCCATGTTCATTTGTGGTCGTATTGCTGAAAAAAATGATGTTTTAATACATGCATATGAGCCTCTAGGGGCAAGGGGAATTTTGCTGTTACTCTTAGAGGCTCTGCTCTCTCTGCAACTACTGCGCTTCTGCACTTTCATTGACTTTAGGAAAAGTCAAGGTGAGGCTCGATTACATTTACACTACTTGGCCTTGTCAATCAAATTGCAAAGGAAACAGCAGTTGCAGAGAGATCTGAGCCTCTAGGAGCAATGTCAACACACCTATTGCTCCAATAATCTAATTTACTTATATTAAAACATCATTTTTATCAGGAAAGTGGGCACATATGAACATGGGACCAACATAGATGCCTTCAGCTGCCAAAGACACAAGCAACAGGTCAGCCAGTTTCATAGGTACAAATCTGTTGACAGATGCCCTTTAGCTATATTGTTTATGCTGTTTACATTACTCACATAGCCATTTGAATCAGTAAACATGTACGATTAGCTAAAAGTTAATAAACACCACTAGTGAATGCCTCGCAAGTGGGCTTGTCCTGCACTAAAACTTATGGTCCTACTGCGTTCAAACCTTCAAATTCTATCACAAAACTGACCCACTCCAGGATCCTTTGGTGTAATGGGTCAGTGCTAGAGATTAGCAAATTTATTGTATATGAAACTCTGTGGTGTATTTGTCACGGTTCCTCCTGTGACAGAGGTTAGAAGATCTGAGACACTGGCTGAACGTTAGGTTATCTGACAGTCTATCTGTTTTCACTTGTTGCAGTGCTGTTGTTGGTAATGACCACACCTCTTGTCTCAGGTGTAGCTTGTGATCATTATTACTGCTTTTCTATTTAGTCTGGACTCACAGCTCATATCATGCGGTTGAGATTAACTGCCTGGAGTTGGAAGAGCTGGTGTGAGTTCCTCATCTGTGTTCCTGCTCATCCATGTTCTATTGAAGATAAGTGTACTTCTCTTTGTATTTTGTTGTTCCCATTTGCTTGTTGCTTACGAGGCCTCAGGGAGACGCTGTTTTGTTCATCTGGGAAGGAACCAGTGGTCTCAGACCCAGTCATTACTCCCTAGGGCCTAGGTTTTGCATGTATGAATATTCCCAACTTCAGGGTCTATTCATACTGATAGGAGTCAGGGCTAGGTTTAGGGTTTCCTAGGTGGTGATCTATTCCCTTTCCCTAGCCGTGAGGCCTAGTTTCTGGTCATTTTCCTTCTGTTGTCATTCTGGTGTTCCTCCCCTCCGTCCACTTTGTGACAGTATTAGGACTCATATTTGTTCTCCCTTGTCTTTCTCTGCTTCCTTTTCTTTAATTATTTAGAATTTGTTGTATCTATCCAGTCAACCCCACAAATAATAGCAAATAAATAGAAGATAATGCCACAGTGACGCTATGGATAAATTCACAGTTGACGGTGTCAGCAAACAACCTGATTAAAAACAGACTGCACTATTTAATTTGTTCCAAAATGTGTCCTTTATTAGGGCAGATAGTATTATGCCTTAAAAAGGGCCTGTCACCCAAAAATGCACTGCAATCTGACATCAGCATGTTGTATAGCAGGAGAAGCCAAGCAGATTGATATATATTTTTGTGGGAAAATTTATACCTATGATTTATACATTTATATTTTAGCTTTTTCTACCTTCTGCGAACAGCTATTGGTACAGGAGGGAGGGGTTATCAGTGATTGATGCTCTGTGTGCATAAGTGTCCATGCAGAGATAGCTGTCAGTCACTGATAACACCTCCTTCCTGTACCAATGGATATTCACAAGGCAGCTGTAAATGTAAAAATTACAAGTTTTACTGAATCTTCACCCACAAAAGTATATATATATCTATCTGCCCAGAAGTCCATGGCATCAGGGACACATTCCAGTAGGACTAAACTTGGTTGTTCAGGTGATATGTCTCAGTTTACCGACTTGCATCTTGGGTGGCACATAAAAAAACGACTCCATCATGTTAATGACACTGAACTGGCTGCAGCTGTGGCTTCTGCTACTTGTGGTAGCAGAGATGGTGGAAGAGCAGTGACTTTGCAGGGGGCCGAGAGAGACTTCATTGTCAGACATGCGGGTAGCAGGCACCTTCTAATCAAAAGCTGCAGCAAGCTGTGTACACAGTATACCCTGGTAACAAATCAATTTGACCTCCCTTTAGGCAGCAGGAAAACAATCTCCCAATTTTCTTTAATAGTGAGTTTCTTTTTTTTTTTTTTTTTTTTTTTTTTTTTTTTATTGGGAAAACTACAAAACATTTACAATAAAAAAAGAATTTTTTTACAATCTCTCAATTCTTAGTGACCCAAATAGTTATATATAAATATATTCCGCTCATCTTTTCATAGTATTTATAGAAAAGAAAAAAAAAAAAAAACCCTCCCCTCCCTCCCTCCCAATTTGTGGTGCGTCAAAGTAGGACCCCTATATATGAAACAACCTGATCTCAGCTAACCAAACCTCCAACCACCCCATATCCTACTCCATTGGTATTCGTTTTCCCTCCGTCTATATAGAATTTTTTCATAGTTCTTTACTTTATCAATTAAATTTATCCATGTGTTTATGTCTGGAGTGGATCGGGCAAACCAGGTCCGGCTGATCAAAACTCTAGCCAGCATCAATATTCTGCTCAAAAAAATCTTTTGATGGTTATGATTTTTTAGTTTGGAGAGATCATTAAGAACAAATACTTGTGGTTCAAAAGGAATTCGAATTTTTAGTTTACACATAATACAGTTATTGATACCATTCCAGTAGTTTATAAGTTCTGGACAGGTCCATATCATATGGAGGAAATCTGCTCCAACAGTATCACATTTGGGACAGTTGGACGTGTCTCTTAACCCACATTTGTTCATCCACAATGGAGTAATATATAATCTGTGGCAGATATAAAATTGTATTAGAACATGGTTAAAGTTCTGGGATAGTGAAGTTAAATTCCCAAAAATATTCTCCCACCCTTCTATTTGTAAATTCGGACAATCCACCTCCCACAATTTTTGTCCTGGTGAGTGTATATCACTAAACCGTACCTTAAGTAATAACTTATATATATTTGAAATTTTTATTCTAGAAAGTGTACCCCCTACCCAATCATTCAAAAAGGATAAATTATCTATATCCAACATCCGCTTATCATCCAAACTTGATAATACAGAACGCAATTGGAAATACCTAAACCATGAAAATTTTTTTATATTTTGTGTCATTTCTGTATAGGGTTTAATTTCTCTATCTTTAACTACCTGTGAAATATATAAAATTTTATTTTTCTGCCAAAATGTGTCGGCTGCAATTTCATCCAGCCTTTGTAAATACAAATTATGCCAAAGAGGCGTAAATGTGAGTGAACCCTTAACCTTCAACCATGTCCTAGTTGTAGCCCACACCTTAAGGAGTAGTTTTATAGTCTCTCTATAGCCTTGCTCATAACTCTTCAATAGCCCAGATTCCAACAAGGAAAAAATATTATTATGAGCGTGGCTAGTTACCAACTTCCCCAGAAGTGCGCTATGCTCTGATTCGTAGCATCTCAGTAGCTGGGCTGCAATAAAGTACCCCTTAAAATAGGGGAGATTTAAACCCCCGCACTCCACTGATCTATACAGGTACTCCAGCTTAATTCGAACTCGCTTTCTTCCCCATATTAGATCATTAATTAGTCTCTCCATAAGTTTAAAATGTTTATCTTGTATCCAAATAGGTGTATTCCTGAGCACATAAAGAAATTGTGGTAGTATCACCATTTTAACTAGTGAAACTCGATCAGCTCTAGATAAGGGAAGTTTCAACCAGATTCCTATTTTAGCTCTGATCTTTACCATTATGGGGATCAGATTGAGTTCTACAAAATTTTCGACCCGAGGCGATATAGTCAAACCCAAATATTGAAAAGTATCAACAATATCCAACCGTGTAGCAGGAACCTCTTTCTGTGGCAGGGGGTCTATTGGGAGCAAGCTGGTCTTAGCCCAGTTTATAAGAAGACCAGACACCTCACCAAATAATTTAACCATTTGAATAATCCTAGGGAGAGTGGTTTCCGTATGATCTATAAAAAACAGAATATCATCTGCATATAATGAGATACGGTCTTGTGTTCCTAACGTACCAAATCCTTTGACCTTATCGTCCTGCCTGATGGCCATCGCAAGGGGTTCGATATATATATCAAATAATAAGGGAGATAATGGGCAACCCTGACGGGTGCCTCTGTTTAGCTCGATACTACCACTCAAGATTCCATTAAGACTCAGTTTAGCCCTTGGAGATCCATACAACAACCTAAGAGTGCGTATAAACCTCTCTCCAAAGCCCATCCTAACAAGAACCTTCCAGAGAAAACGCCACTCCACCCTGTCAAAGGCCTTAGAGGCATCCAATGACAGGATGGAGCGGGCGGTCCCCCCAGGGGCCTGGATATTAGAAAATAGCCGATGTAAATTATGATGTGTACCCTTGTTTTTAATAAAACCGCTCTGATCCGGATGGACTATGGAGGAGATAACCCCAGAAAGCCTTGTAGCAAGGACCCTCGCCAAAAGCTTTACATCTGCATTAAGCAGTGAGATTGGTCTATAAGATTCTAAATCTAGAGGGTCCTTGCCTTTTTTTGGAATTAGTATCACTGTAGCCTCCATCATTGAATCTGGCAACATCCCATCCTCCATTGATTCAGTAAAAACCTCCAGTAATCTAGGAAAAATACAGTCCCCATATTTACTATAAAGTTCATATGGAAGGCCGTCTGAACCAGGAGTAGAATTGGCTGAACATAATTTAATAGCTCCCTCAAGTTCCTGAATTGAGACCTCCAATTCTAATGCTTTCTTTTGCGTCTCAGTGATAGTTGAGAAGTTGATCCTATCTAGATATAAATCTATCTTATCGTCTGTAATATTAGAATCAGCCTTATACAGATCAAGAAAATAATCAAAAAAGGCCTTCTCCACCGGACCCTGTCCAGTAACTATCCTACCATCCCTCACTCGAACCTTGTCTATATGTTTTTTGGGTTGTTGATTGGAGATTACTCTAGAGAGGAGCTTACCGGGTCGCCCAGACTCTGTAAAGTATTTTTGCCCTTTAAAGAAGAGATTCTGTTGAGCTTTATCCAGTAAAAAATTAGCATATATTTGTGTGGCTTTTTGCATATTTTCCCTATTATTCTCCGTCTTATTTATATGGAAGGATTCTGTCGCTGACATTACATGTTTTTCTAAATTTTTCTGTTTTTTTCCATATTCTCTTCTAAGATTCGTAATATTACTAACCATCAATCCCCTCATGTACGCCTTAAAGGTATCCCATACCACTTGAATTTTTGCTGAGCCATAATTAATATCCCAGAATCGGCCTATTTCATTTCGAATTATTTCATGTGTCTTTATGACTGATAGCCAGTAAGGGTTTAGTCTAAAGGGAGGTTTTGGTGTATATCTTTCCTGAGACAAGCATAGTTCAAATACTAACGGGGAGTGATCAGATATTGACCTTGTTTCATATTTCATTCGTTTTATCAATTTCACATATTTGCTATTTATCAGTACCAGGTCTATTCTGGACAGTGATTTGCCTGCTTTACTAAAGCATGAAAAAACCCTTTTCCCCTGTCCCAGAAACTCCCAAGCGTCCTCAAATCCAGCCTCCAGGCAAAACCGTGCGAGGGGAGACCCCTGGACCGGACTGTCTCTCCCGGCACTCATAGAAACCCTGTCACGTAAAGGATCGATGACACAGTTAAAATCGCCAATAATCAATGTTGGACATTCTGGCCATCTATCCATAAATAATAGAAGGGAATTAAGAACCAAAAGAGAAAATGGCGGAGGGATATAAACAAAGGCCAGAATGCATAACTCTCCCCCTAACCTGCAATATAGAAAAATAAATCTCCCCTGTTGGTCGACAGAGGATGCCTCACAAACGAAATCAATAAGTCTATGTATCAAAACCGTAACACCTCTCGAGTAGTTGGAGAGGGTAGAATGATACGTGTGCACAGCCCCCCATTTAGTGAGTTTCTAAATGCATGGCTAGCCAGTTATCATCAGATGTCAGCTTGATGCCAACAATATGCCTGTTAGTACTTAAGCAAGCAAAGATCCAGCTTTTCATGCTCGCCACAGTGCACAGGCATCCAGCTCTTTCTGGTGCCGCCCTCCACTGCGGTGATTGGTGATCATTGCTGGGTCATAGTCATCATCATCACCATCATCATCTGCCTCGTGCTTCTCCATCACGGACTTCTTTTGCACTTCTTGTTCCATCAGGCAGACAATGAGGCATATGCATAAGTTGTTCTCATTCAGCTGTCCCTTGTAGCATAAGCATTAGTGTTTGCTCTAATATAAATATCAGAGGGATGGTATCATTGATTCTACAATTGCCCCTACTAAAAAATCTGATGGCTGTTTTACCCTCTTCAGGATACATGACGTACTGATATGGCATGTTCTCCTGGTACTTAAGGACACATGACGTACTGGTACGTCATGTATAGCTCCGAACACCGCCGCCCGGTGATCGGAACCCGGTGCCTGCTCAAATCATTGAGCAGGCAGCTTGGCTAGATGTGCCCTGTGACCCACACCCCCATGTTGGCGAATGCAGTCAATTCAGACCTGCATTTTGCTGCGTTTCCGGGTTATTCGGGTCTCTGAGGACCTGATAAACTGGAACCAATCACTAACCTGCGATCCTGAGAAGTGATGTGACATCACCTCTCAGGATCGCCTCTGATTGGTAGGTTGGCTGGCGGGCGGGAGATTCAAATCTTGGCAGCTCCTCTCCTCCTCCTTTTGTGTCTGGGGAGCAGAGGAGAGTGGAGCGCTGCCTGCATGTCGTCGGATCTCAGCCAGCATCACCCCGTCTGTGCCCCAGCACCCATCCTTGCCCCAGGACCTGATATGTGCCCCAGCACCCCCCATATGATCAGCCAGGTAATTAGGGAAAGGCTAGGGAAAGGTTGGGCTAGGCAGGGATATAAAAGGGAAAGTTAGTGGGAAATTTTTTTTGATTGCATCACCCAAAGTAGGGTGTCTGGGGTCCACAGCACAGCTGTGTGACCCTAGACCCCCCAGGGGTGCTGCCGCTTGCCCCCCTGCCCCCCACAACTTTTTGGGGGCACAGGCAGTTGTTTTTTATTTATTTATTATTTGTGCGTACGCTGACTGCGTCCGGCCACTGTTAGTACATCGCACACCCCACCGCTGATCAACTTCGGACGGTTGATCAGCGTTTTTTAAATATTTTTTATATTTTTTCTGTTAGTTTTAGGGTTAAGTCTGCGAACACCCTGTGCCCCCACACACACGCACACCAAATAATGATTTACAAGCACGCACATACACACGCAGACACACACTCCCCTATGGCCCACCGGATGTTCTCAGTCGAGGAGGCATACGCCCAGCTTGCCTCCGAGTCCGAGAGTCCCAGTCAGGACGAGGATGACCCCACTTTCCTGTTGTCATCCGCGTCCTCCTCATCATATAGCGATGATGATGAGCCCCCCAAGGCGCCGGAGACGCCGCCAGGCGGAGCAAGGGGACCGCCATGTTAGGGACCCTGTTGCCCACCCTAGTACGAGCAGCTCTGAGGCTCGTACTAGATTTCCGGCCCACCATTTAAATCCACCAGAGCCCCCTGCCGGTGAACTTGCCTGGTATACCCAAAAGCGATTTGAGCCCGTGATTCCTGATTTTGTAGGCCAACCAGGAATCCAGATTTCCACAGTGGGCTTCATTGAATATGACTTTTTTAGTCATTTTTTCAGTGACCAACTGGCAAATCTAATGGTGGAGCAGACAAACCTGTATGCCCAACAGTTCGTTGCTCAACACCGGGGATCCTTTTTGGCTAGGCCCGGTGGCTGGATGACGGTGCAGCGAGATGAGGACATTTTGGGGCCTAGTGCTGCATATTTGGCCTAGTCAAGAAACCTAGTGTCAGGTATTACTGGAGTGGGAACGTCCTTTACCAGACCCCACTTTACAGTATGGCCATGACACGCTCCCGGTTTGAGGCCATCCGGAAATGCCTGCATTATTCAGATAATGCAGCATGTCCCCCCCCCCCCCCCCCCGAGGTGATCCTGCCTATGACCGCATGTACAAAATCAGGCCGGTCATCGATCACTTTGGGGCCAAATTTCTACAGGGCTATGTACCTGGAAGGGAGGTTGCGGTTGATGATTCTCTCATTGCGTTCAAGGGGAGACTCATTTCCTGCCAGTATGTTCCCTCAAAGCGGCGAGGTATGGCGTGAAGCTGTACAAACTTTGTGAGAGTACCTCAGGGTACACTTACAAGTTTTGTGTGTATGAGGGGCTAGATTCCCGTATTCAACCCCCAGAATGTCCCCCCACTCTCGGTGATAGCGGGAAACCTGTGTGGGACCTTATGCACCCACTGCTAGATAAGGGTTACCACCTGTACTTTGATAACTTTTATACTAGTATCCCCTTGTTCCAGTCCCTCACCGCCAGATCCACGTCCGCTTGTGGGACCGTGCAGAAAAATCAACACAGCCTCCCTGCTCACCCCCTCCAGGTACCTATCCCAAGGGGTGAGACCTGTGCCCTTACCACTGGAAACCTGTTGCTGGTCAGATATAAGGAAAAGAGGGATGTCCTTGTACTGTCCACAATCAAAAACTCCTATAGCCCCCAAAATAGTGCCAATAAAACCGTCCTCTCATCCCGCAAAAAAATGAGCCCCTACATAAGATAATCAGCTACAAAAATAAAAATAAAAATGACTCAGACTTTAGAGATAAAAAAATAATAATTTTTGTATCAAAAAGGATAATATAGTCTAAAACCGAAATAAATGTAAAAAAGTAGACTTATTAGGTATTGCCGCATCCATAAGAATCTCCTCTATAAAAAATATCCCATGACCAAACCCCCCAGATTAACACGGTGCAAAAATAAATAAAAAAAGGTGCAAAAAAAGACCTTTTTTTGTCACCTTACATAACTAAAAGTTTAATAGCAAGCGATCAAAAAGTCATATAGCCCCCAAAATAGTGCCAATAAAACCTTCCTCTCATCCTGCAAAAAATGAGCCCCTACATAAGATAATCGGCTAACAAATGTTTTAAAAAAATGACTCTTAGACTTTAGAGATACAAAAAAAAAAATTATCAAAAAGGATAATATAGTCTAAAACCTAAATAATTCTAAAAATGTTGACTTATTAGTTATCGCCACGTCCGTAATATTCTCCTCTATAAAAATACCCCATGTTCTAACCCCCCAGATTAACATGGTCAAAAAAAAATATTAAAACGGTGCCAAAACTTTTTCATTTCAATCAGTTTTTTCCGGTAACAAAGCAAGGGTTAACAAATAAAACATAATATTTATTACCCTGATACTGCAGTTTAGAGAAATGCCACATTTGTGATTGTAAACTGCTGTATCACTAAAAGGCAGGGTGCAAAAGGAAAGGACCGACGTGGTTTCTGGAAGGCTAATTTTGATGGCCTTTTTTATTGACACCATGTCCTTTTTGAAGCCCCCCTGATGCACCCCTAGAGTAGAAACTCCCTAAAAGTGACCCCATCTAAGAAACTACACCCCTCAAGGTATTCAAAACTCATTTTATAAATTGTATTAACCCTTTAGGTGTTCCTCAACAGTTCATGGCAAATGGAGATGAAATTTCAGAATTTCAATTTTTGGTAACCTTACCTCACAAAAATGTAATATAGAGGAACCAAAAATCATATGTACCCTAAAAATAGTCCCAACAAAACCGCCACCTTATCCCGTAGTTTCCAAAATGGGGTCACTTTTAGGGAGTTTCTACTCCAGGGGTGCATCAGGGGGGCTGAAACAGAAAATGGTGTAAATAAACCAGTCCATAAAAATCAGCCCTCCAAAAACCTCATGGCGCTCCTTTCGCTCTATGCCCCACCGTGTGGCCGTACAGTAGTGTACGACCACATATGGGTTGTTTATGTAAACGGCAGAGTCAGGGCAATAAAGATACAGTCTTGTTTGGCTGTTAACCTTTGCTTTGTTAGCGGAAAAAATGGGTTAAAATTGAAAATTTGGCAAAAAAATTAAATTCTCAAATTTCATCCCCATTTGCCAATAACTCTTGTGCAACACCTAAAGGGTTAACAACATTTGAAACATCAGTTTTGAATACCTTGAGGGGTTTAGTTTCTTAGATGGGGTCACTTTTATGGAGTTTCTACTCTAGGGGTAAATAAACCAGTCCAGCAAAATCGGCCTTCCAAAAACCATATGCACACCTTTCCCTCTACGCCCTATTGTGTGCCCGTACAGTAGTGTACGACCACATATGGGGTGTTTCTGTAAACGGCAGTCAGGGCAATAAATATACGGTCTTGTTTGGCCGTTAACCCTTGCTTTGTTAGTGGAAAAAATGGGTTAAAATGGAAAATTTGGCAAAAAATCTAAATTCTGAAATTTTATCTCCATTTGCCATTAACTCTTGTGGAACACCTAAAGGGTTAACGATGTTTGGAAAAACAGTTTTGAATAGCTTGAGGGGTGTAGTTTCTAGAATGGGGTCCTTTTTGGGTGGTTTCTAATATGTAAGCCTCACATAGTGACTTCAGACCTGAACTGGTCCCTGGGTTTTTGAAAATTTCAGAAACATTTCAAGTTTTGCTTCTAAACTTATAAGCCTTGTAACATCCCCAAAATATAAAATATCATTCCCAAAAGTATCCAAACATAAGGTAGACATATGGGGAATGTAAATTAATAACTATTTTTGAGGTATTACTATGTATTATAGAAGTAGAGAAATTTTTGGGTAAATTTGGTATTTACAAAGTATAAAGTACAATATGTGACGAAAAAAACAGTCTCAGAATGTCCTGGATAAGTCAAAGCATTTTAAAGTTATCACCACTTAAACTGACACTAATCAGATTAGCAAAAAATGGCCTGGTCCTTAAGGTGAAATAAAGCCGTGTCCAAAAGGGGTTAAAGGGCCTGAGGACGCGACACATGTCTCTGATGAGCTGCCACTGCAGGACCTAATACATGTTCACTGCTGCTATGTTGTTTTACATTATAAATCATTCTCTACTTAAAGCTCCTCATACAAAATCTCCCGCAAATGCAATGAGGAATTCCAGCAAGTTATAACATTGCGGATCAAGCATTACAATGGCAGACTCATAGAAAGAAGGGGAAAGGAGGATGTCCATTAAGGAGAATGTGGAGGCGGCAGATAAGCACCCGACCACAAGACCGATACAAACATGGAGAGACTAAATCCAGACACCAGTGTCTGACACAGCAGACTAGATCATTCTGGCAGCAATGATCTGACTGTAATGTGCTGCCACATCCTGCTGCCACTATTCTGATGCTGCTACTCACCTGATGCCACATGCTGGCTGCCTCTACTGCCCTCTGCCCCTACTGTGTTCTGTTCTGGGGCCACTATTATTACTCTTCATGCTGTTGATACCCTCACCAGTCTGTTCTGGGGCCACTATTGTGACTCTTGATGCTGTTTCCACCCTCACCAGTCTGTTCTGGGGCTACTATTGTGACCCTTCATGCTGTTACCACACTTACTAATCTGTTACAGGGCCACTAGTGTCCCTGTTTGGCCATGTTGACATCACTGTTTATTTTTCTGATGGCTTCTAAAACATAATAATAATCAGGATTTGATCACGATTTGGAAGCCAAAAGCAGGAGTGGGTCCAAAATACAGAAGACATGCAAATATTTCCATCACATATTATCTTTATTTTAGACCCACTCCTATTTCTACCTTAGCAATACTGATCAAATGCTGACCATGTGAAGGCTGATGCTCAAACTACAGGATCCGCTTTATTTTTCTGCACTTCTGATGGATCAAAAGAACAGAAAAATAAACCGTCATGTGAATCCAGTCTTACTGCTGACACCCTCCCCAGTGCCATGGGGCCACTCCTTGAATTTTGGGCCACTGTACGGTTAAGTGCATGCCAATAAATTAGACCTGCCAGTATCATTGACCACTTTGGACATTTGGTCAGTTATTTCAAATACTTATTGTGAGACAAATTCCGGAGGCAAACCTAGTCTCTGATTAGTTATGAATAGGTCTGGAACTTTTCTATGGGTTTGACCCAAGTGCAATGTTGAAAAGCCTTTAGTGGCTTATATCTGTGGAAAAAGAAAAATATATATGCATTTCACTGCTGCAGTTATTTGTGTAGAAAGAGTTTAGTGGCCTATTTCAGTACAAAAAGGAGAAATATATTTGCATTTCACTTCTTCAGTTATATGTGGTGAAAGCGTTCAGTATCCTATTTCAGTACAAAAAAGAGATCAGTGAATCGAAGCTGAAGGAGTGGAATTTGATCCGAATTTCTGGAAAAATTAGTTTCACAACAAATGCAAATTTACTTGTGCTTCGTGGTAACGAATCACAATTTTTCCTAAAATGGCAGCTACACGTGTGAGAACATGGGGCAAGGAACTCTGGGAAGGCAGGCTGACCCATAATGCCATGCATGCAGCCAATCAGCAGCCAGCCAGCCCTGTGATGTCACAGCCCTATAAATACCCGCAGCCATCTTGGATTCAGACATCTTCCAGCATTCTGAATGCAGGGACAGACATTGCAGGCACTAGGGAGAGTTATACTGAAAACCTCATTGTGAAAAAAAAGTGATTTACAAGTGCAGGGAAACATTATTCAAATTGCAGGGAAACAATAGTGAGGAATCATTTCACAGCATCTTAGTGCAGGGAGAGACGTCTGAAGTTGCTAGGGACAGTGCTAGTAAAAACTCATTGTGAAAAAAAAAAAAAAAAATTTGCAGGGAAACATTATTTTGGGATCGAAATAGCTCTGGCATTCCATCAATTTGTTCTTGTTATTGGGGTGCAAGTGTTATGTTGAAAAGCATTTAATGGCGTATATCTTTTGGAAAAAGAAAAATATATATGCATATCACTTCTGCAGTTATTTGTTGTGAAAGAGTTTAGTGGCCTATTTCAGTACAAAAAAGAAAAATATATACACGTTTTACTTCTGCATTTTTATGTGGTGAAAGCGCTCAGTGTCCTATTTCAGTGCAAAAAGGAAAAAAATATATGCACTTCACTGTTGCATTTATTTGTGAAAGAGTATACACTACGTGCAGAATTATTAGGCAAATGAGTATTTTGACCACATCATCCTCTTTATGCATGTTGTCTTACTCCAAGCTGTATAGGCTCGAAAGCCTACTACCAATTAAGCATATTAGGTGATGTGCATCTCTGTAATGAGAAGGGGTGTGGTCTAATGACATCAACACCCTATATCAGGTGTGCATAATTATTAGGCAACTTCCTTTCCTTTGGCAAAATGGGTCAAAAGAAGGACTTGACAGGCTCAGAAAAGTCAAAAATAGTGAGATATCTTGCAGAGGGATGCAGCACTCTTAAAATTGCAAAGCTTCTGAAGCGTGATCATCGAACAATCAAGCGTTTCATTCAAAATAGTCAACAGGGTCACAAGAAGCGTGTGGAAAAACCAAGGCGCAAAATAACTGCCCATGAACTGAGAAAAGTCAAGCGTGCAGCTGCCAAGATGCCACTTGCCACCAGTTTGGCCATATTTCAGAGCTGCAACATCACTGGAGTGCCCAAAAGCACAAGGTGTGCAATACTCAGAGACATGGCCAAGGTAAGAAAGGCTGAAAGACGACCACCACTGAACAAGACACACAAGCTGAAACGTCAAGACTGGGCCAAGAAATATCTCAAGACTGATTTTTCTAAGGTTTTATGGACTGATGAAATGAGAGTGAGTCTTGATGGGCCAGATGGCTGGATTGGTAAAGGGCAGAGAGCTCCAGTCCGACTCAGACACCAGCAAGGTGGAGGTGGAGTACTGATTTGGGCTGGTATCATCAAAGATGAGCTTGTGGGGCCTTTTTGGGTTGAGGATGGAGTCAAGCTCAACTCCCAGTCCTACTGCCAGTTTCTGGAAGACACCTTCTTCAAGCAGTGGTACAGGAAGAAGTCTGCAAGGTAAGAAAAACATGATTTTCATGCAGGACAATGCTCCATCACACGCGTCCAAGTACTCCACAACGTGGCTGGCAAGAAAGGGTATAAAAGAAGAAAATCTAATGACATGGCCTCCTTGTTCACCTGATCTGAACCCCATTGAGAACCTGTGGTCCATCATCAAATGTGAGATTTACAAGGAGGGAAAACAGTCTGTTCAGACAAACCTCTCTGAACAGTGTCTGGGAGGCTGTGGTTGCTGCTGCACGCAATGTTGATGGTGAACAGATCAAAACACTGACAGAATCCATGGGTGGCAGGCTTTTGAGTGTCCTTGCAAAGAAAGGTGGCTATATTGGTCACTGATTTGTTTTTGTTTTGTTTTTGAATGTCAGAAATGTATATTTGTGAATGTTGAGATGTTATATTGGTTTCACTGGTAAAAATAAATAATTGAAATGGGTATATATTTGTTTTTTGTTAAGTTGCCTAATAATTATGTACAGTAATAGTCACCTGCACACACAGATATCCCCCTAAAATAGCTAAAACTAAAAACAAACTGAAAAAAACTTCCAAAAATATTCAGCTTTGATATTAATGAGTTTTTTGGGTTCATTGAGAACATGGTTGTTGTTCAATAATAAAATTAATCCTCAAAAATACAACTTGCCTAATAATTCTGCACTCCCTGTATATTTTTCTTTCTGTACTGAAATAGGCCGCTAAACGCTTTTGCCACAAATAAGTGCACCAGTGAAGTGCATATTTTTTTCTTTCTATAATGAAATAGGCCACTAAACGCTTTTGCCACAAATTAGTGCACCAGTGAAGTGTGTATACCGTATTTTTTCTTTCTGTACTGAAATAGGCCAGTAGACGCTTTTAGCACATATAACTGCAGAAGTGAACTGAGAATATATTTTTATTTTTGTACTGAAATAGGCCAGTAAACACTTTTAGCAAAAATAAATGCACCAGTGAAGTGCATATATATATATTTTTTGTCCTGAAATAGGCCGCTAAACCAGCCCCGTGAGGGGGCTGGTTTCCTGGAGGGGTAAACCATAAGTCTGTATGCAGCACTGCTTGGGGCTGCCATGCACTGTGTGAGCATGGGGGCTCTGGCAGAGTTGGTTTGCTGGATTCCTGTGTGGATTGTTTGTACTGTGACCTGCTATGTGTTTGGGCTCCTGTACTGATGCACAGGTTCCAGTTGTGGAGGCTTTGGCAGGTAAGTGAGTTGTCTTGTTGTTCTTACCTGCCGATCCTCTTGCTGCATATGGTCTTTTCCTTTCCCTGCTGCTAAGCCATTTGAGACTCCTGTTCCTCCGTGTCTGGAAAGAACAGCTTGTCTCTTCCCTGCTCCTATGTGAGGGATTATCAGGGCGACTCAGGGCCAAAGGTATTCTGGTATGAGCCGTCCTATCATCCAGGTCCACACATACAGTGGGGAGTTAGGGTGAGGATTAGGGACGCAATATGAGGTGACCTGCTCCCTTATTCCAGCGTTCTGGCCTAGCTGCTTCCCCTTTATACTTGACATTGTAAGGTGGGGGTTTTCCCCACTCCCCACCATGACAAGAGCGATGTTTTACTTGTCAAGCCGCAACCCACAGTAGGCAGCTGAGATATATCAATTTTGTTTTACCACCCGTATACCATGTCAGAACTTAGGGATAGGAAGGAGCGCATACAGAGAGTTCAAACACTATTTGGAGCGCATAATAAACACCAAACCAATTTACAAGAGAATAATAACCAACATTTTCCATATACCAGAAGTTTATTAAAAAAACTAGAAAATCTGCTTATTACAGAGATGAGGGACCTATGGGAAATTATATCCCTGGAGAAATACCTTGAGTGGGACATAGTTCCAAAGGGGTTAAAAGTAGAAAAATACTATCAGGAAATATGTGAAATAGTGGTAGGGGGGACCTGATGGCATGGAAGGCAGCTGCCGAGCCTGTAAGATCCAGCCCCCTGGATCTCACAGGCAGGAAGCTGTATGAGTAATACACACTGCATTACTCATACAGCCAATGCATTCCAATACAGAAGTATTGGAATGCATTGTAAAGGCATTAGACCCCCAAAAGTTGAAGTCCCAAAGTGGGACAAAAAAATAAAGTGAAAAAAATAAAGTTGAAAAAAAACGTTTGTGGTCTCCTTAGGATGCTTCCACCTTATCAATATGTCATAGGTCAACTCTGTGGACTTCTCAAGCTGTTCCCACCCTCGCCACTTCATGACTGGGCCACTATTTTGCCTTTCGGCCTGGCTGACATCATGATTTATTTTACCTTTCTTCTGATCTGTCAGAAAGAAGGAAAAATGACACGCACAAACGGATCCTGTCTGTGTAGCAGCTTTAAGGCCTGTATGGTCCCATCATAATTGGCTTATGATTTGGTAGCCAAAAGCAGGAGTGGGTAGAAAACACAGAAGACATGCAAATATTCCATTCATATGCTATCTCTGTTTTACATCCACTCCTGTTTTTCTTTGGCATTAGCAATACTGATGGATTATTGAGCAAATGCTGACCGAGTGAAGGCGCATGCTCCACAGACAGGATCATTTTTTTGTGGGTTATTGTTCTGACGGATCAGAGGAAGGGCAAATTAATCAGTGACGTCAACACAAACTTACTGCTGACACCCTCTCCACTCTGTCTGGGGGGGGCTCTACTTGTATACACACTTAATAGAACAGGTTCTATAGACATCTATGTGGAATCAGCTAGTTAGCTAGTTGACACTAACCACGACCTGTAAGGCTGAGTTCATACTTGAGTTATTTGGACAGCTTTGTCCCCGTGATTGCCCTAATAAGTGATATGGGCAGGGATTCTTAGAGCGACGCCTGTCATCTGCATGTCATACTGACTCACAGTATTATTTCACTACCAAAGCAGACTCCCTATGCGTGTAACTACAAGGCACAATGTTCTACACCACTATAAAGGCACTCTGCAGCCCGGCAATATCAGTTTTTTAACAAAATTTGTTGCAAATATATTCAGTTGTAACCAAATTTTTCCCAAAAAATTTGGTGAACATGCTAATCAAATTTTTGAAAAATATTCTAAATAATCTTTCAGGGTACTGTAGTCCCCCCATTCCAGTTATTACTTTAGCTGCCCTCCTATAAACCCTATCCAACCCTCCTATGTCTGCCTTGTTCACAGGAGCCCAGAACTGTACGCAGTACTCCATGTGTGGTTTGACTAGTGATTTGTAAAGTGGTAGGACAATATTCCCATCATGGGCATCTATGCCTCTTTTAATGCAAGCCATTATCTTATTGGCCTTGGCAGCAGCTGCCTGACACTGGTTTCTATAGCTTAGTTTGCTGTTTACTAAAATTCTTAGGTCCTTTTCCATATCAGTGTTACCCAGTGTTTTACAATTTAGTATGTACGGGTGACTTGCATTATTCCTTCTCATGTGCATAACCTTATATTTGTCAGCGTTAAACCTCATCTGCCATTCTCTGCCCAAGCCTCCATTCTATCCAGATCCCTTTGTAGCAGTATACTGTCCGCTTCCATGTTAATTACTTTGCACAGTTTAGCCTTCTACAACATCATTAACAAATATATAGAAGAGAATTGGGGCCAATACTGACCCCTGAGGTGCTCCACTAGTGATAGTGACCCAATCTGAGTGCCTACCATTAATAACCACCCTCTGTTTTCTATTACTGAGCCAGTTACTTACCCACACACAGACATTTTCTCCCAGTTCAAGCATTCTCATTTTACTAACTTTTCATGTGGTACAGTGTCAAATGCTTTGCAGAAGTCCAGATATACAAAATCCATTGATTCACCACTGTCAAGTCTAGAACCTACCTCATCAAAGATGAGCTTGTGGGGCCTTTTTGGGTTGAGGATGGAGTCAAGCTCAACTCCCAGTCCTACTGCCAGTTTCTGGAAGACACCTTCTTCAAGCAGTGGTACAGGAAGAAGTCTGCAAGGTAAGAAAAACATGATTTTCATGCAGGACAATGCTCCATCACACACGTCCAAGTACTCCACAACGTGGCTGGCAAGAAAGGGTATAAAAGAAGAAAATCTAATGACATGGCCTCCTTGTTCACCTGATCTGAACCCCATTGAGAACCTGTGGTCCATCATCAAATGTGAGATTTACAAGGAGGGAAAACAGTCTGTTCAGACAAACCTCTCTGAACAGTGTCTGGGAGGCTGTGGTTGCTGCTGCACGCAATGTTGATGGTGAACAGATCAAAACACTGACAGAATCCATGGGTGGCAGGCTTTTGAGTGTCCTTGCAAAGAAAGGTGGCTATATTGGTCACTGATTTGTTTTTGTTTTGTTTTTGAATGTCAGAAATGTATATTTGTGAATGTTGAGATGTTATATTGGTTTCACTGGTAAAAATAAATAATTGAAATGGGTATATATTTGTTTTTTGTTAAGTTGCCTAATAATTATGTACAGTAATAGTCACCTGCACACACAGATATCCCCCTAAAATAGCTAAAACTAAAAACAAACTGAAAAAAACTTCCAAAAATATTCAGCTTTGATATTAATGAGTTTTTTGGGTTCATTGAGAACATGGTTGTTGTTCAATAATAAAATTAATCCTCAAAAATATAACTTGCCTAATAATTCTGCACTCCCTGTATATTTTTCTTTCTGTACTGAAATAGGCCGCTAAACGCTTTTGCCACAAATAAGTGCACCAGTGAAGTGCATATTTTTTTTCTTTCTATAATGAAATAGGCCACTAAACGCTTTTGCCACAAATTAGTGCACCAGTGAAGTGTGTATACCGTATTTTTTCTTTCTGTACTGAAATAGGCCAGTAGACGCTTTTAGCACATATAACTGCAGAAGTGAACTGAGAATATATTTTTATTTTTGTACTGAAATAGGCCAGTAAACACTTTTAGCAAAAATAAATGCACCAGTGAAGTGCATATATATATATTTTTTGTCCTGAAATAGGCCGCTAAACCAGCCCCGTGAGGGGGCTGGTTTCCTGGAGGGGTAAACCATAAGTCTGTATGCAGCACTGCTTGGGGCTGCCATGCACTGTGTGAGCATGGGGGCTCTGGCAGAGTTGGTTTGCTGGATTCCTGTGTGGATTGTTTGTACTGTGACCTGCTGTGTGTTTGGGCTCCTGTACTGATGCACAGGTTCCAGTTGTGGAGGCTTTGGCAGGTAAGTGAGTTGTCTTGTTGTTCTTACCTGCCGATCCTCTTGCTGCATATGGTCTTTTCCTTTCCCTGCTGCTAAGCCATTTGAGACTCCTGTTCCTCCGTGTCTGGAAAGAACAGCTTGTCTCTTCCCTGCTCCTATGTGAGGGATTATCAGGGCGACTCAGGGCCAAAGGTATTCTGGTATGAGCCGTCCTATCATCCAGGTCCACACATACAGTGGGGAGTTAGGGTGAGGATTAGGGACGCAATATGAGGTGACCTGCTCCCTTATTCCAGCGTTCTGGCCTAGCTGCTTCCCCTTTATACTTGACATTGTAAGGTGGGGGTTTTCCCCACTCCCCACCATGACAAGAGCGATGTTTTACTTGTCAAGCCGCAACCCACAGTAGGCAGCTGAGATATATCAATTTTGTTTTACCACCCGTATACCATGTCAGAACTTAGGGATAGGAAGGAGCGCATACAGAGAGTTCAAACACTATTTGGAGCGCATAATAAACACCAAACCAATTTACAAGAGAATAATAACCAACATTTTCCATATACCAGAAGTATATTAAAAAAACTAGAAAATCTGCTTATTACAGAGATGAGGGACCTATGGGAAATTATATCCCTGGAGAAATACCTTGAGTGGGACATAGTTCCAAAGGGGTTAAAAGTAGAAAAATACTATCAGGAAATATGTGAAATAGTGGTAGGGGGGACCTGATGGCATGGAAGGCAGCTGCCGAGCCTGTAAGATCCAGCCCCCTGGATCTCACAGGCAGGAAGCTGTATGAGTAATACACACTGCATTACTCATACAGCCAATGCATTCCAATACAGAAGTATTGGAATGCATTGTAAAGGCATTAGACCCCCAAAAGTTGAAGTCCCAAAGTGGGACAAAAAAATAAAGTGAAAAAAATAAAGTTGAAAAAAAACGTTTGTGGTCTCCTTAGGATGCTTCCACCTTATCAATATGTCATAGGTCAACTCTGTGGACTTCTCAAGCTGTTCCCACCCTCGCCACTTCATGACTGGGCCACTATTTTGCCTTTCGGCCTGGCTGACATCATGATTTATTTTACCTTTCTTCTGATCTGTCAGAAAGAAGGAAAAATGACACGCACAAACGGATCCTGTCTGTGTAGCAGCTTTAAGGCCTGTATGGTCCCATCATAATTGGCTTATGATTTGGTAGCCAAAAGCAGGAGTGGGTAGAAAACACAGAAGACATGCAAATATTCCATTCATATGCTATCTCTGTTTTACATCCACTCCTGTTTTTCTTTGGCATTAGCAATACTGATGGATTATTGAGCAAATGCTGACCGAGTGAAGGCGCATGCTCCACAGACAGGATCATTTTTTTGTGGGTTATTGTTCTGACGGATCAGAGGAAGGGCAAATTAATCAGTGACGTCAACACAAACTTACTGCTGACACCCTCTCCACTCTGTCTGGGGGGGGCTCTACTTGTATACACACTTAATAGAACAGGTTCTATAGACATCTATGTGGAATCAGCTAGTTAGCTAGTTGACACTAACCACGACCTGTAAGGCTGAGTTCATACTTGAGTTATTTGGACAGCTTTGTCCCCGTGATTGCCCTAATAAGTGATATGGGCAGGGATTCTTAGAGCGACGCCTGTCATCTGCATGTCATACTGACTCACAGTATTATTTCACTACCAAAGCAGACTCCCTATGCGTGTAACTACAAGGCACAATGTTCTACACCACTATAAAGGCACTCTGCAGCCCGGCAATATCAGTTTTTTAACAAAATTTGTTGCAAATATATTCAGTTGTAACCAAATTTTTCCCAAAAAATTTGGTGAACCGGCTAATCGAATTTTTGAAAAATATTCTAAATAATCTTTCAGGGTACTGTAGTCCCCCCATTCCAGTTATTACTTTAGCTGCCCTCCTATAAACCCTATCCAACCCTCCTATGTCTGCCTTGTTCACAGGAGCCCAGAACTGTACGCAGTACTCCATGTGTGGTTTGACTAGTGATTTGTAAAGTGGTAGGACAATATTCCCATCATGGGCATCTATGCCTCTTTTAATGCAAGCCATTATCTTATTGGCCTTGGCAGCAGCTGCCTGACACTGGTTTCTATAGCTTAGTTTGCTGTTTACTAAAATTCTTAGGTCCTTTTCCATATCAGTGTTACCCAGTGTTTTACAATTTAGTATGTACGGGTGACTTGCATTATTCCTTCCCATGTGCATAACCTTATATTTGTCAGCGTTAAACCTCATCTGCCATTCTCTGCCCAAGCCTCCATTCTATCCAGATCCCTTTGTAGCAGTATACTGTCCGCTTCCATGTTAATTACTTTGCACAGTTTAGCCTTCTACAACATCATTAACAAATATATAGAAGAGAATTGGGCCCAATACTGACCCCTGAGGTGCTCCACTAGTGATAGTGACATAATCTGAGTGCCTATCATTAATAACCACCCTCTGTTTTCTATTACTGAGCCAGTTACTTACCCACATACAGACATTTTCTCCCAGTTCAAGCATTCTCATTTTACTAACTTTTCATGTGGTACAGTGTCAAATGCTTTGCAGAAGTCCAGATATACAAAATCCATTGATTCACCACTGTCAAGTCTAGAACCTACCTCCTCATAGAAACTGATTAAATTAGTTTGACATGACCACTCTCTCATGAAGCCATGCTGATATGGTGTTATTTGCTTATTTTCATTGAGGTACTCCAAGATAGTACCCATGTTTACCCATGACAGATGTTAAACTTAACCGCCTATAGTTTTCAGGTTCTGTTTTTGGACCCTTTTTGAATATTGGCACCACATTTGCTATGCACCAATTCTGTGGAACACTCCCTGTCAGTATAGAGTCCTTAAATATCAGAAATAAGAGTCTGGCTATGACATTACTTAATTCTCATAGGATACGGGGGTGTATGCCATCTGGCCCTGGCGATTTGTCTATTTTAATCTTTTTAAGACGCCTCTGTACTTTTTTCTGCGTCAGACAGGGCGAATTTACTTTTACATTCTACATTTCATCTGACAGTTTATTTTCCTCAGTTAATACAATGCGCTCTCTGCAACGCCCACCCTCATTACTCTGTAGAGGGCTGACATCTTGAGATTTATACTTTTTACCATTTATATAATTGAAGAACATTTTAGGGTTATTTTTGCTCTCTTTGGCAAATAATCTCTCAGTCTCTAGTTTGGCTGATTTTATTAGTTTTTCACATATTGCATTTTTTCCCTTATAATTTTTCAGTGCTTCTTTGCTACCCTCCTGTTTTATTGATTTAAATGCTTTATTTTTGTCATTTATTGCTTTCTTTACAGTTCTATTCAGCAACATTATTTTTTTCTTGTCCGTTATCCTTTTATTCCCATAAGGTATGTACCTCTCACAATTAGATTTTAGGATGATTTTAAAAATATCTCATTTTGTGGCTGTATTTTTATTTTTGAGGACTTTGTCCCAGTTAGTTAGGCCTATGGCCTCTCTTAGTTTGCTAAATTTAGATTTTTTGAAGTTTTATTTTTATTTTTGCTCCTCCCTGGATTACTTTATAGTCACTATTTATAGTCACTATTTCCCAGGTGTCCCCCAACCTGCACATCTGTTGTTCTGTCAGGTCTATTGGTTAATACTAAGTCCAGTATGGCTGTCCCTCTAGTCGGGTCCTGAACCAGTTGGGAAAGGTAATTGTCTTTGGTTATTGAAAAGTACCTGTTTCCTTTATGAGATATACAGGTTTCAGATTCCCAGTCTATATCTGGGTATTTGAAGTCCCCCATAATAACAGCCTCATTATGATCTGCCTCCTCGCCTATCTACTTTAGTAGCAGATTTTCTGTGGACTCTGGTATATTAGGTGGTTTATAATAAACTCCTATTAGTATTTTATTATTGTTTTTGCCAGCATGTATTTCTACCCACAGTGACTCCACATGTTCATGTCCCTCACTTATATCTTCTCGGACTGTGGGCTCTAGACAGGACTTTACATAAAAGTAGACCCCTTCCCCTCTCTGGTTTTTGCGATCCTTTCTAAACAGACTGTAATCCTGTACATTAACTGTCCAGTCATAGCTACCATCCAGCCATGTCTCAGTTATTCCCACTATGTCATAATCCTTCTTACACATCACAAATTCTAGTTCACCAGTTTTATTAGTCAGCCTTCTTGCATTAGTATGCATACAATTAAGAGGTTTATGTATATTTTTTACTCTACCCCTTTTTTTCTGAACTGTTCTAGTCCCTCCTTCCTTTCCTCCCCAGTTCCATTACCATGTCCCAGGTCTCTATCTTATCATCCTATAACATAGTTACCCTCTTCCCCAATCCCTAGTTTAAACATTCCTCCAACCTTCTAGCCATCTTCTCCCCCAACACAGCTGCCCCTTCCCCATTGAGGTGCAGCCCATCCCTACAATAGAGCCTGTATCCGACAGAGAAGTAGGCCCAGTTCTCCAGGAACCCAAACCCCTACTTCCTACACCAGTTCTTGAGCCACTTGTTAACCTCTCTAATCTCCCGCTGCATTACTTGTGTTGCTTGTGGTATAGGTAGTATTTCAGAAAACACTACCTTTGAGGTCCTTGCCCTTGCCCTAAGCTTGTGACCTAAATCCCTAAAATAATTTTTAAGGATGCTCCACCTACCTCTAACTTTGTCATTAGTTCCGATATGGACCATGACTGCTGGATCTTCTCCAGCCCCTCCCAGTAATCTGTCAACCCAATCTGTGATGTGTTGAACTTGAGCACCAGGAAGACAACACACTGTTCGACGATCCCGGTCTTTGTGACAGATTGCCCTATCTGTACCCCTAATAATTGAGTCTCCAACTACCAGCACCTGTCTGGCCTGCCCTGCTCTCCTGGTCCCCTGCTTACTAGAGCTGACATTCCCCTGACTGGCAGAGGAAGGGTCCGTCTGCAGCAGCAGTGCTCTCCCTGAACTGACATCCCCCTCATCTGCCAATCTTGCAAACTTGTTGGGGTGTGTCAGATCAGGGCTAGCCTCCTTGGCACTCTTCCCTCTACCCCGCTTTCTAACTGTTATCCAGCTAGCTACCTCACTTTCCTAAGCCTCCTCGCTACCACCTTGTCACGGCCTTGGTGTTGTGCGCTGTGACACGTTTGCCGTACATGGCGGTTGCCAGGGGCAATGCGTGGTTGTCTGCATGTGTGTGCTTTGCTTCCCTTCTCCTGATTCCTCCTGTCTTGTGCTGGATGGGTTAACTACCTTTCTGGGTGGGCTCACTAGGTGCTTCTTATGCCTGTAGGAGTTAGTTGTACTCTTAGGCCAGGAGTTAGTTGTACTCCAGACTTGGTGTGTGCTGGAGTTATGCTCCTTGTCCGGATGTTCCATCTTCCAGTGTGAGGGCCACCTAGTGGGACATCAATGTCTCCAGAGATGTCTTCCTTATGTCTCCACTATTTTCCCTACCTTACCTGTTATGTTTGGTGTGGGTATATATGTTGGGGTTGTTGTACGTCTAGTTGTTGTTCTGTGTCTTGTCAGTGTTTGGTGTATTCTGTCCAGAATAGATGCTAGATGTTCCCCTGTTTGTCTGTTGTGTCCTCCGGAAGGGGCTCCATGGTTTCCCGGAGAGGTGAACCAAAAGTCTAGTCTGTGAGCTGTTGCTGGAGTGCTGGTTCCTGTGTGTCAGTACGTTACTGCATCCGTTTGGTGTTTGGATTGCAGTGAGTTTGTATGAGTTCCAGTTAACCTTGGTGTAGTCTTCTGTTGTGCTATCCAGCTGGTGCGGCAGGTAACTTACTATGCCTTTCTTGGTTCTTGGTTCAGTGGTTATCCCCGCCACTGGATACTTACCTGCCATTCCACTTGGTTTCCTCTTCTTGCTACTAGGCCGGTTGGGACTTCGGTTCATCCGTGTCTTGGAAGAACAGGACGTCTCTCCCCTGCTCCTATGTGAGGGATTATCAGGGCAGCTCAGGGTCCTAGGTATCCTGGGTATGAGCCGTCCTACCATCCATGTCCGCTCATACAGAGAGGAGTTAGGGCAAGGATTAGGGATGCTTTAAGAGGTGACCTACTCCCTTATCCCGGCATCCTGGCCTAGCTGCTTCCCTAAATACCCATTATCGTATGGTGGAGAGTTTCCCCCACTCCCCACCGTGACACACCCTCCCCCACATCTTCCCCATAGAGTGCTTGTTCAGTGAGCAGCATACTCTTTTACAAATTGTCAACACTTCTCAGTGTTGAAACTAGCCCGGTTAGATATACGATGTGCAATTCTAAATGGGTAATTTGCTCACATTTTGAACAAAGATATGCACCCTCAAACGACTGTTCCAGGACTGCATTCATTAGACAATATGTGCACTGGATTGAGCTGTTAATAATGGAAAACATTATAAATGGGGATTACGCAATAAAATTGGAAAAATACAATATGGTGCAGTGATAAAAATCTAACTTACTGTAGTGTCCTCGCAAAGTCCCTGAATCTCAAGTCACGTAATCTAAAGTCACTAATTTTAATACAAACACACACTGAAAATCAAACAAACTTGCGTTGTTTGTCTGCTTGTATAAGTGCAGCTCTCAAACCAGACTGCTTTTTTTCCTCTGGATTCAAATGTTTTACTTTTATTTATAAAAAAAAAAAAAAGAATCCAAAAGAAACAGAAATTTTGGAAAATGTAACAGTTTTCTAAATTTGATTCTCTCTGCTTTGAAGACAGATAGTCATACCTCATAAAATACTATGCTAATAAACATTCATCATATGTTTACTTTATGTTAGCAACATTTTGGTAATGTAATAATTTTTTTTAAGAAGGTTAGAAGTTTTAGAATTTAAAATTTCCCAAAAACTTGGGGACCAGTTTAGCTCTGAAGTCACTTTGAGGAGCTCAAATAACAGTAACCACCCATAAATTACCACATTTTAGAACCCACGCCCCTTAAACGATTCAAAACTAGTTTTAGAAATGTTGTTAACCTCTTAAGTATTCCACATGAATTAAAGCAAAATGAAGGTGAAATTTCAAAATTCCACTTTTTTGGCAAAATTTCCATCAATGGACATTTTAAAATGTCCTTTCAGAGATAAACTCGACTGCCCATTGACTTTTCTATTGAAATTATTGCAGTACAATGTGTTAACTAAAACTGCTCTATATCTTTACGCAATACAAAGACTTTGAATTAAAATGATACAATATATTGATATACTTACTGTCAATGTGCTGAAATGCCCAGGTACAAATGGTGGCTAAATTTAATCAGTAAGGGTACTTTCACACTCGTGTTTGGTGAGGATCCGTCATGGATCTTCACAGACAATCCATTCAGATAATACAACCGTCTGCATCCGTTCAGAATGTGTAACGAGGGGCCGGATATGTGTGCTTCCTTTGCAGCACCGCCAGCACCTGTGCAAGGAGAGGGACAGGGAAGTAGCCTGCGTCCTTGTCTCCATGACAGCAGGAGAGACGAGCGCCGATAATGGTGATCAGTGCTCGGCTGAGTTTGGCTGCTGTGAGTCACGTGACGCTGGCCACATCATGTGACTCACCAGCAAGGACTATTTAAACAGACTGGTGAGTCACATGATGTGGCCAGCGTCACGTGACTCACAGAAGCCAAACTCAGCCACAAGTTGCCTGTGAATAAGGTCTTTTCATTTACCAAGTTCTCTGTATTGGTTTGCATTGTACCGTGTCTTAGGCTCTGTTTCCTTGACCCCGCTTCTGCTGTTTCCTCTGAATTGACGTGACCTCCTGGTAAACGGACATCAACTTGTGTTTGTTGTGATTTAGTTATTCCTTTGTACTGACATGACCTCCTGGTACTGACCTCAGCTTGTTTTGAACTTGCTTAGTCTTTACCCCTCCATACCTGCCTGTCACTTTGTTTATTATTTTCTCCAGTTTCATTGTTCCCTTTAAGGCCCAGCACGTACTCAGTTTAGGGAACGTCCCCCAGTTGTACACTATCGCCTAGGGCGAACCGTGCAAGTAGGAAGGGACATAGGTTTCCCTTGAGCTTAGGGCTGTGCATGCTCTCTCCTTCCATGACAGATTCACAGGCCTTACTCTATTATGGACCCGATACGAGTGCTCACTGATCAGGTCCATAATCTCGCACAAATAGTACAGGAATTGGGGGAAAGATTACAGCAACAGGAGTCAGTTTAGACCCTACCTGCACCTACTATATCTGCACAGCATGTTAAACGCCATGTTAAGTTGCCGGATCGGTTTCCTGGTGACCGTAAATGCTTCCTTGCATTTAAGGAGAGCTGTAAGCTGTATTTCTGCTTATGCTCCTATTCTTCTGATCAGCAGAAGGTTGGGATCGTGATATCTTTATTGCAAGGTGACCCACAGGAATGGGCATTTTCCCTGCCTACTGACTCCCCGTGTTTTATGTCTGTCTAAGCATTTCTTTCAGTCCCTAGGGGTTCTTTATGACAAACAGGATAGGGCAACCGTGGCTGAATCTCAGTTGAAATCCCTCATTCAGGGTAACCAACCAGTAGAGGAGTATTGCACTCAATTTCGGAAGTGGTGCTTTCCTTCAGGCTGGAATGAGCTGGCTCTGAAATGTTAGTTTAGGTCAGGACTCTCCGAAAATCTTAAGGACATGTTACTTAGCTACCCCTGTCCTGACACTTTAGAACAAACTATGACTCTATGACTCAGACTATGACCAAACCAGACTCCTTTCCTATGGGAGTCAAGGCAGAAACCCCTCTGGAGGAGTCCATGCAACTTGGAATGACTAGCGCGGTACTTGCTTCTACTGTGGCGACTCTGACCATCGGGTACGACAATTCCCCAAGGTTCCTCCTCCCGGAAGGTCATCTAAACCGGATGGCTTAAGGGCTAAGGTACTTCCAGAGGTGGTAAGGAAAAAATTATTGGTACTAGTGACAATCTCTTTGGGCTCAAATAATAGTTCTGAAGAAGCCTTTATTGATTTGTGTTCCACCTCCAATTTTGTTGATTATAAGTTTATTCTCTATATGGCAATACCTATGTTGGTTCTCCCTAGTCCTATCCACATTATTGCCATTGACTATAATCCTTTGGTGGGTGGGACGGTTAAGGTTTATACTCCTGAGATTAGCTTGATTGTGAGGGCTTGTCACGCTGAGATTTGTTCTTTTCTTAATTTAGAGAATTTACCGGTGGAGATGGTTTTGGGCAAGCCATGCCTCCAACTTCATAACCCTGTTATTAATTGGGCTGCGGGCGAAGCAAAATTGAGAAATGGGGTCCTAAATGTTTTTTTGATTGTCTTCCAATTGTTCAAGCTGGAATCATAATTGAGTCCAAAACTCTCCCTCTGTACATTAATGATTTCCTTGATGTTTTTTCCATATCTGATAGTGAAAGTCTGCCTCCCCACAGATCTTATGATTGTGCTATTGATATCGTTGCAGGGTATAAATTTCATAAAGGCCATATTTATAATCTATCCGGTCCGGAGCAGATGGAGGAGTATATCAAGGAAAGTTTGATCAAAGGCCATATCAGACCCTCGGTGTCACCCATGGGGGCAGGGTTCTTTTTGTGGAGAAAAAGGATGGAGGTTTTAGACCCAGTATTGATTATAGGGAATTAAACAAAATCACTGTTAAGAATCAATATTTCTTACCACTGATTCCAGACTTGTTCAATCAGGTGCTTGGGGCGTGTTGGTTTTCTAAGCTGGATTTAAGAGGAGCTTACAACTTGATTTGCATTAGAGAAGGAGACAAGTGGAAGACAACCTTTAACACTCCTGAGGGTCACTTTGAATATTTAGTCATGCCGTTTGGTCTCTTTAATACGCCGGCTGTATTTAAAAAATTTGTTAATGACCTTTTCAGGCAGTTTATTGACAAATTTATGATTGTGCATCTTCTTACCTAGTTGAGAATCCCATGTCATCCATATCAGACAAGTGCTGGAAGTACTTAGGGAGAATCAATTATTAGCTAAGAAAGAAAAATGTATTTTTGGGGTACAGGAAATCTTGTTTTTGGGTTATATACTTAACCCTCAATCTTTCAAGATGGATCCAGGGAATGTACAAGCCATTCAGGAGTGGGTGAGGCCTTCTTCCCTTAAACCCTTAAGGAAACAGCCATATTTCACCTTAAGGACCAGGCCATTTTTTGCAAATCTGACGAGTGTCATTCTATGTGGTGATAACTTTAAAATGCTTTGACATATCCAGGCCATTCTGAGATAGTTTTTTTGGCACATCTTGTACTTCATGACACTGGTAAAATGGAGTTAAAAAAAATGCTTTTTTATTTATAAAAAAATAACAAATTTGCCCAAAACTTGCTAAAATGTTCAAATTTCCAAGTTTAAATTTCTCTACTGCTATAATACATAGTAATACCTACAAAACTAATTATTAATAGTGAAGATATGTAGAAGGGCTCTCAACATATGGAGTCACATTGAATAATAGAAATTTGAATATATAGCGATTTATTGAACACGTCTAAAATAGACTATTGAGGTAGTAAAAACAGCAAAAGTATCAAAACACAATAAAAGGCATATCATAAAAGCACATAACAAGACATAAAATGGAAATCAAACCAGCAATGTAGATGTGTAAAAATGGTGGGGAGGGGGAGTTCCAATTAAAATGTCCAATACCACAAAAAACGCATGTCAACACTATAAGCAGATTGGGATCCTAAATCTGCAATTGTGGGGACTTTTGATATTTTCCTAATATAATCGTATAGTATTAGTCCGTCTATGTTAAAAACTATTTTGTGGCGTCCCACATTTTCGAATGGTGTTAAAATCGGCACAAGAACAATGTTCAAAGAATAAATAATAGGAATCTTTACTTAGCTTTATGTGTAGAAGCTTATTTGCAGCCTTCTGCTGATAGGCCCTGTAGCAGTGGTCAGGTATTCCGCTGTAAAGTATGGAGATCTTGCATATGGTGTTCCACGTGTAGCGGACTTAGCTTTCGGCGTCCCACGTGTTGTAGCTTTCGAACACCGATTTGATAGTTAGCCCAGGCACTATACTAATCGAGTCACGCACATTCAATGGACCTTTTTCGGGTACAGCAAGATTGGATGCTTGCCTCTTCCTCGATCCTGTAGGCGTTCCTCTCCAAGTGTTGTGTCTTTCGGGTAATTGCAATCCGTGCTCTTTAGTGTTTTTTCTTTTTCCAAAAAGCAAAGTCCAGTAAGTGTGGATTATGGTTAGGTCCCCACTATGCAAGTCAATAGATTGAGCACCAAACGCGTTTCAGAGTATTGCTTTACTCCTTCCTCAGTGGTAATGCTTGCATAGGGTGTTAGCTGCCTTTTATATCCCTCCTTCCTGGATTCCTCACAAACAAGGGGACTGGATTTCAATAAAAAATGCTCATATATGAAATTGCGATTTTGCAGTTTTTTTTGTGTTCAAAGCGTTTTTTGGGTATATGGCTCACAATCAACCCTGACATCATAACTGATAGATCACTTTCTATTATAAACATTGCTTTCACTAGATAATACATTTTATGATACAAATAAAAATAAAAAAATAATTAAAATAATGGATGAAAATAATAATACAAATGCATAAGCTCTAAAGGCATGTGGAACCATAAACTATATTCAAATCTTCAACTAGTAGTTGGCTTCCCTTGTGTTGACTCAGATTGTATATGGTCAATGGGTTAATGCCCTCCATTGAGGCCGAACCCCCGCATTATAGAGCCACACGAGGGTATCGCATCAATGGGGTGCACCCATCCACAATCTAAGTAAGCCAAAAATGTCAAGGTCGGCATTTAATCCATTAGGTAACAGATCTTTGTTGTGTATTGTTTTGAAATGTCTGGATAATACATGTTTCTCGTATCCATTCTTGATATTTGAAATGTGTTCCGCTATTCTAGTCTTTAGAGCTCTTTTAGTCCTTCCAATATATTGCTTAGCACATGGGCACTGGATTATATATATATATATATACATATATATATATATATATCACATTGCAGGTACTACATGTAAGGCTACTTTCACACTTGCGTTCGGGGCTCCGCTTGTGAGTTCCGTTTGAAGGCTCTCACAAGCGTCCCCGAACTGATCCGTCCAGCCCTAATGCATTCTGAGTGGATACGGATCCGCTCAGAATGCATCAGTATGGCTCCGTCTGTCCTCCGCTCCGCTCAGCAGGCGGACAGCTGAACGCTGCTTGCAGCGTTCGGGTGTCCGCCTGGCCGTGCGGAGGCAAACGGATCCGTCCAGACTTACAATGTAAGTCAATGGGGACGGATCCGTTTGAAGTTGACACAGTATGGCTCAATTTTCAAACGGATCCGTCCCCCATTGACTTTCAATGTAAAGTCAAAACGGATCCGTTTGCACTATCATGATATTTTTTTTTTTTTGTTCATGGTAATGCAAACGGATCCGTTCTGAACGGAGCCACCGTCTGCATTAATATGAGCGGATCCGTTCAGAACGGATCCGATCGAACGCTAGTGTGAAAGTTGCCTAAGAAACTTATTTATCTCAAATGAAAAATAATTTTGCGTTGAAGCTATTTTAGTTTAGTTTATTTTAGGAAAATATGTGTTTCTACAATTGATACATCATCCACATCTGTGGAAGCCCTTTATATTTAAACATTTCTGTATGGATCCCTCAATTACTCTAGGATTTTTAATGGAGGGGGCTATTTTTATTCCCAAATTAGGCTACTTTCACACTAGCGTTCGGGCGGATCCGTTCTGAACGGATCCGCTCATAATAATGCAGACGGAGGCTCCATTCAGAACGGATCCGTCTGCATTATTTTTAGCATAGAACAGCTAAGTGTGAAAATAGCCTAGTACGGATCCGTCCAGACTTTCAATGTAAAGTCAATGGGGGACGGATCCGCTTGAAGATTGAGCCACATTGTGGCATCTTCAAACGGATCCGTCCCCATTGACTTACATTGAAAGTCTGGACGGATCCGCACGGATCCGCACGCCTCCGAACGGCCAGGCGGACACCCGAACGCTGCAAGCAGCGTTCAGCTGTCCGCCTGTCCGTGCGGAGGCGAGCGGAGCGGAGGCTGAACGCCGCCAGACTGATGCAGTCTGAGCGGATCCGCCTCCATTCAGACTGCATCAGGGCTGGACGGCTGCGTTCGGGTCCGCTCGTGAGCTCCTTCAAACGGAGCTCACGAGCGGACCAGCGAACGCTAGTGTGAAAGCAGCCTTAGAAGCTCTTGTGTATACTATTTGTGGTGATTTAGATAGTAAGGATCCTATGGTTTTATCTTCTTGGATATAGTGCCAGTGTTTATATATTATCTGTTCAATTCTTTTGTATTGAAGGAAGAGTTATACAAGGATTTTCTTTACTTGTTTTTTTCTTGGAATTGTCTAAACTTGTTTGAAAGAAAGTTTTTCTATCCATTAATTTTATTTTTTGTAAAGCATTATCTAATATTTTTAAGGATAATCTTTTGTTAAAAATTATTCTCTCATTTTTATAGTTTGCTCTTGAAATTTGTCATTCTTAGTGCAATTCCTCTTTATTCTACGGAATTGGCCTAGAGGAATATTCAACAACCACCTAGGCAAATGACAACTAGAGAATCGTTTAAAATTTTCTTTGTGACAGGTTTCTGGAATGTGTTGCAATTATAATGATCTCTATCTACTGTAATTTGTAGATCTAAGAATTCTGTGCATTCATTATTAATATTTGATGTAAAAAAATAGGTTCAAATGGTTATGTTAATCTCATCTAAAAATGCAAATAAATCAGATTTCTCCCCCTTCCAAATAAAAATTACATCATCTATATATCTTTGCCAGAGCACCAGGTCTGTCCCCAGCCTTGGGCTGATGGCTAGTTGTTCCCAAAATGCCATAAATAAGTTGGCATAACTGGGGGCAAACCTGGTGCCCATGGCGTTGCCTTGTTTCTGAAGATAGTGGTCATTTTCAAAATAAAAATAATTGTGAGTTAATATAAAAAATACTCCTTCCAATAAAAATTGTTTCTGTTTTTCTCCAAAATCTCCACTATGTTTCAACATTGATTCCATCGCCATAATGCCCTGCTTATGATCAATAATAGTATGCAACGATTGGACATCCAGTGTCCCCATTATTTATTGTGGTTCCACTTGTAAATTTTCTAAAACATGAATAATCTGAGTTGTGTTGCTAACATAGGATTTTGTTTTCTTCACCACTGGCTGAATTAATCTATCAATATGCTGTGAAAGATTTACTGTCAGGGAACCAATCCCTGATATGATGGGACGGCCAGGGGGTTCTGTCAGGTTTTTATGTATTTTGGGCAAGCAGTAGAAGACAGGCAGTCTCTGTTGAGTGCCCAAAATATATTCATATTCATGTTCTGTCAATATATTATCATCCAGACCTTTTTTACAATATTCTGTTAATAACTCAAAAAATTATTCTGTCGGGTCTCTTCTTAATTTGATATATGTATTGGTGTCTGTCAACTGTTTCAGACATTCCATATTATATTTAGCTGTTTCCCACAAAACCACCGCTCTCCCTTTGTCTGCTGGACGTAAGGTCAAATTATTTTCTGTTTGCAACTGTTTTATTGCTTGTATTTCTTGTGGAGTTAAATAATAACTTTTTTTACTTGTCTATCTGTGATTTTTCATAGATCAGTTTCTATGTTTTTTTGAAATGCTGTCAACTCAGGGTTGATCTCCTGTCTGGGAAATTAATTTGTTTTAAATCCGTATATTTAATTGACTCATCCACATCTTGTTTTTTTTTTCTGTATTTAATATCACAGGATTTTTCAAGTGATATTTTTTGAGACATAATTTTCTAAATAAATTTCTCGATCCCTATATAAGTATTGAATTTATTTAGCTGGGCAGTTAGAGGAAATTTTAGCCCCTTATTAAGTAATTGTGTCTGTGCTATATTTAAAGTGATGGGACTCAAATTTACTATAGTTCCATTTCCAAATGTATGTGTGCTTGCTGTATTCTCCTCTTTTTCCTTTGGCTTCTTCGTATTTTCTTTTTGGGGGCTGATATTGTTCTGTGTATTGTGTGTATCTGGGTGTTGTGGAGTTGTGTTTGTCCTGATTGTTTTGATGTGTTTGGTGAGTTATATGTTATTGTTCTTGGTGAGAAGATCTGTTCCTCAGGTTGTATGAATGTGTCGGGGGTGATGTTTGGTGAATAAAGTGTTCTGGTGATCTGTATCTGGTTTGTGTTTTGTGGTGAGGTGGGGTTTTGTCTAAAAAATGATTGTAAGTGCCTCATATCTATTGTTCACAGGTATGGTATATTTATTTTGAATATTATGAATATTGGATCTATAATATAGTGGAACACATTTCAAATATCAAGAATGAATACATGTATTATCTAAACATTTCAAAACGATACACAACAACATTTGCAGCATTGGAACAAATTGACCAACATTGGAGGGGTGGTGACCATGTTGCTAGGATGTCAAGGGCAGAGTCTAGACGCATATTTGAATTTGGAAGTCTGTTACCTAATGTATTAAATGCCGACCTTGAAATTTTTGGCTTCCTTTGATTGTGGATGGGTGCCTCCATTGATGCGATACCCCCGTGTGGCTCTATGACACGGGGGTTCGGCCTCAATGGAGGGCCCTCACCCATTGACCATATACAATCTGAGTCAACACAAGGGAAGCCAACTACTAGTGGAATATTTGAATATATTTTTTGGTTCCACATGCCTTTAGAGCTTATGCATTTGTATTATTATTTTCATCCATTATTTTAATTTTTTTATTTTTTATTTGTATCATAAAATGTATTATCTATTGAAAGCAATGTTTATAATAGAAAGTGATCTATCAGTTGTGATGTACGGGTTGATTGTGAGCCATATTCCCCAAAAACTCATTGAACACAAAAAAAAACGCAGCAAAATCGCAACTTCATATATGAGCGTTTTTAATTGAAATCCAGTCCCCTTTTTGTGAGGAATCCAGGAAGGAGAGATATAAAAGGCAGCTAACACCCTATGCAAGCATTACCACTGAGGAAGGAGTAAAGCAACACTCTGAAACGTGTTTGGTGTTCAATCTATTGACTTGCATAGTGGGGACCTAAAGAGCATGGATTGCAATTACCCGAAAGACACAACACTTGGAGAGGAACGCCTACAGGATCGAGGAAAAGGCAAGCATCCAATCCTGCTGCTCCTGAAAAATGTCCATTGAATGTGCGTGACTCAATTAGTATAGTGCCTGGGCTAACTATCGAATCGGTGTTCGAAAGCTACGACACGTGGGACGCCGAAAGCTAAGTCCGCTACACGTGGAACACCATATACAAGATCTCCATACTTTACAGCGGAATACCTGGCTAGTGCTACAGTGCCTATCAGCAGAAGGCCGCAAATAAGCTTCGACACATAAAGCTAAGTAAAGATTCCTATTATTTATTCATTGAACATTGTTCTTGTGCCGATTTTAACACCATTCCAAAATGTAGGAAGCCATGAAATGGTTTTTACATAGATGGCCTAAAACTATACGATTATATATAAGGAAAATATCAAAAGTCCCCAATCTGCATATAGCGTTGACATGCGTTTTTTGTGGTATTGGACATTTTAATTGGAACTCCCCCTCCCCACCATTTTTACCCATCTACATTGCTGGTTTAATTGCCATTTTATGTCTTGTTGTGTGCTTTTATGATATGCCTTTTATTGTGTGTTGATACTTTAGCTGTTTTTACTACCTCAATTGTCTATTTTAGACGTGTTCAATAAATCGCTATATATTAAGATTTCTGAAATTTTTAAAAACCCTCTTTTTAAGGACCAGTTTAGTTCTGAAGTCACATTGTGAGGCTTAAATAATAGAAACCACCCAAAAATGACCCCATTCTAGAAACTACACCCCTCAAGGTGTTTAAAACTGATTTTGCAAACTTTGTTAACCCTGGTGTTCCACAAGAATTAATGGACATTAGAGATAACATTTCTAAATTTCACTTTTATGGCAGATATTCCATTTTAATATTTTTTTTCCAGTTACAACGCAAGGGTTAACAGCCAAACAAAACTTAATATTTATGGCCCTGATTCTGCAGTTTACAGAAACACCACATATGTGGTCGTAAACTGCTGTACGGGCACACGGCAGGGCACAGAAGGAAAGGAATGCCATACGGTTTTTGGAAGGCAGATTTTGCTGGACAGTTTTTTGACACCATGTCCCATTTGAAGCCCCCCTAATGTACCCTTAGAGTAGAAACTCCCAAAAAGTGACCCCATTATAGAAACTATGAGATAGGGTGGCAGTTTTGTTGGTACTTTTTAGGGTACATATGATTTTTGGTTGCTCTATATTACACTTTTTATGAGGCAAGGTAACAAGAAATAGCAGTTTTGGCACCATTA